>NC_057814.1:641903705-642259913 GCF_018294505.1 Triticum aestivum
CATGCATAATGTCCATGGTCATCCCATTGCGTGAAATAAATATGGGGCCATTTGGTTGAGTCCAGAAAAACAACGTCCTTCGGGCTCCCCCTACGGCAGACCCGAATGATGGTGATTGCATATGTGCTATGTGCTGGCCTGCATGAAATGACACCAAACTTTGGCACCATTTGAGGATGCCCAATGTAGGCCCCCATGCAACATGTGAGCCATTCCTGACACCGAACGAACGTTGCGTCACGTCCGGGCAACGTTTCGGGTTCTTTTCGCCGGCAAAATCCTAGTAAATGCATCGAATGTCAGAAATCGATGAGAATTGGCATGCATGATGTCCATGGTCATCCAATTGTGTGAAATTTTTTTGGGGCCATTTGGTTGAGTTGAAATAATTATTTGATATCAAAAATTTCTAATATGAAAAAGAAAATAAAAAAAGTACATGAAACGAGCCCCTCATCGCTCAAAGAGAGGAGCAGCTGCGATTTGTTACACAATTCCTGGATCGGAATCTACAAAAAAAACTCGAGCGTGGGAAGCCTATCCCTTTAATTTAGGAGCACGTACTGCCTCTCCTCAACTAAGGAAGGCAAAGATCACGGGCGTTCTATCCCTGGTGGTTACGACGACCTAGGTGATCCTCCTCCTCCTATTTAGTCTCGGCATCGTCTTTCATGTCGTCTACGACGGCTCCTACCGCCGAGTCGACGACAGCTGCGTCCCTAGCATCGGCCCAACCCCAGCAAGATCGTCGAGAGCATCCAGGTCGTCAGCGCGTGCTGGCCGTCGTGGACGAACTGCGTCCACGTTACAACGCCGACAACTTCCATCTTCATCGAGCGATCCAGTATGTTGGCAATTGTACCGCATCGATGATGCTTTTCTTTGTGCGTGTGTTAGATTCGATAGGACTAAGATTAATTAGCGCATAATCTTCGCATTACATCTGTTGGAGTAGATATTTTTTGTTTGTGCGTGTATTAGATTAGATAGGCCTATGACACTAGATTTGTTTGTGCGTGTATTTGATTAGATAGCCCTAGGATTGCAAATTAGTTTCTGCATTTTGTTTGTTGTCTTTCACTTGTAGGTTGGATTGATGAATAAACAACAATTTTTTATCAGGGTTAGTTATAGCATAGTCACTTTAAGTTATAGAAATGCCCTAAGAGATGCATGTTTTAACTATGAGACGCCGACTAATATTGTATGTGTTGCGCGTTTGTTTGATGCATGTTCCAGTATGCATAATTTCGTTTTTTTTCTTTTCAATTTACTGTTAATTAGGCACTGTCACCGATTCTTATATCTATTTGTACAGTACCATATGAAAATAAATGATTAGATAAATTATGTTGCTTTTTATTATGAAACTAATTGGTTAAATAAGTACTTGTTAACCTGTCATTTTATGTGCTGCACGTGTCTCTGCTGAATGTTTCAGTATGAATAAATTATGTTGTATAGTTTTCTATCTACTGTGGGATAGTGTATTCCATTATTATGTTTTATGCAACAATATGTTAGGAAAAAAGTTGATTACATAATTTATGGTACTATAACCAAGTATATTTTTTAACAGGGTGGATGAACTCAACGGAGAAATTGTTTGCGCCGTAGAAAAATGGTGCAAACTTATTGCCGGTCTATCTTCCGGTCAACGGGCCGCACTTGCCGAAACACCACTCCGTAGCATGCTTCAGATACCTTCGCTGAAGATGCGTACACTATTGATCCGGTACATGGTTGAGATATTTGATCCTAGCAAGGGCAGATTCATTGTACAAGACTTGGTTGGCGAAGTGTCTCTCGGTGCCGTGGATGGTGAGTGCATCTTGGCCTTGGAGAACCACAGACTGTCGGTAGAAGGTATTCTCGGTGAGGAAGGTGAGGATGTTAAAGATCGAGTGCCGCCTCAATTCCTGAGCAAGACCACAGGTAACATAGTCATCGATGATCTGATTGTGGACATCACAAAAAATAAATCTGCCGACGACGATTTCCTTCGGAGAGTTGTCCTCGTGTTGCTTGGAACAGTTCTTGCTCCCATGTCGAGCAAGACTATACCAAAGCAATATTACGCATTGGTGGACGATGTGAAGCGTATATCCAAGATTAATTGGAATGCATTCACCCTCCGGGTTCTGCTGGACTGCCTTCACAACATGAGGAAAGGCAAACACCTCCGCCAATGGCCGAGAGGGAACTTAGCTCTCCTGCAGGTACACCTTTCAGACTTGTACCATTGCAAAAAAAATATGATTGCTAATTTACCTGCTGTATAGTACTAATTGTAATTTTTCATATTCATGCAATACCTGTACTGGGAGAAGGTTCAGCCTCTGGAAGGTGAATGCGCATCCAATACTAGCTTGTCCATGGAACCTCTAATGTCGAATTGGACCGAAGCTGCAGCCTCAAGGAGAGACAAGTTTGATTATGACCACGGCCGTGGCCGTGGTAACATCAAGGTAATTCATTACGTTGGGTACTTCTTAAATCTTTTATATAACATAATTAGTTGTATTAATATTTTTATTGATCACATATACTTGTATTTCACATGCAGATTGAAGACAACATAACCAAGGAGTATAGGGCGCAGGAGCGCAAAGTACCCGAACCAGAAAAGCCAAAAATGAAGCCCGCCGTTGGTGCGGCAAAGAAGTCCAAGTTAGCCTCAAACGCGGACGAGATGATGAACCTCATCATGAAGCGGTGTATGGATTACATACACAGCCAAATGAAGGAAATACCAGAACAAGTAGCCGAGGTGACACACCCTTAATTCTTTGTTTACAACATTTTTGAAGTTGCAAAACCGTGCCAACATTAATTATTTTTTTTATGTAATGCAGAGATTGTTAGAGAAGTTGAACCAAAATGGTGTGATGTACAAGCCAGCGGCTGCTGCGGCTTCCGGCAACAACGATGCTGACCTAGAAGTGGATTCCTTTGAGAATGGTCCGCCAGAAAAAAAAGAATCCGTGTACAAGGATGACTCTGACGGTCTAGAGCCGGTGATTGATTTGACACAGCCTGACGAGCCTGTTGTAAACCAGAACAACGATGATGAGGAAGTATGTTTTCATTTATTTGTCTTCATTTATCTCAATTATGCATCTTCATTTTCGTTAACTGAACCTATCACATTATTTTTTTGTTAACTAGAAAACACCTGCCAAGTTAAATGTTGACAAGACAACGAAGCCTACTGATGAGTGCGGCGCAACACCGGAGAACCCTTGGATTGTAGGTAATTCTCCTCGAGCAGAATCGTCCGACATTGACATTTCTGCAAGTTCTATCGACGGGATGGTGGGTAAGAGCAAGGGGAAAAAGTCTGCAGCAACCGCAAAAGAAGACGATGTTATATCCGGGAAGCGCCGACGGACTGTTCCCAAGAAATTTGAATCCCCCTTTAAACTTGACAAGCCCGGCAAGCGAAGCGCTCGCGGTACTAAGCCATCCGGCAACACTACCGGAACTAGAGGTAGCGTTAGTAGCTATCTTAGTGCTTAATTTACTACCATTTCATGTACTCACCGTTGGTGACGTTCGTAATTTATCATGCAGCTCTGTTTAGTGACAATGACATGGAAGGCTCTGTTAAGGACGATTTGACACCGAACTCATCGATGCTGCTGTTGCGTTTATGGAGGCAGTTGCTCGGTCTGAGAAGAATATGACAAAAAGAGTTTACTACAATGAACGTGGCACCTCTGTGACTGTGGAGAGTATACGACCGGTACTTGAGCATACATGGCTGGCGGATGACGTAAGATCTATTACCATGTCCTGCTATTTAATTGCATAATCTAGTTGTCACCTATGAAAATAAAATGTTCTATTATTTTACGCAGATTATCGATGCTTATCAGGCACATTTGGCTCTGCGCGTTGGTCATGATCGGCACCTCTGTCCAGCCTGGAGGTCCAAATACCTTGTTGATCGTGCTAAGGCACGAGACAACCCTAAACCGTCGAAATACAACATGGATAGTGCGCTGAGCAGAGCTGGAGCAGTACGTAGGGTTCTGGACGAGTATACCGTCCGTGATAAGGTACGATATGTTCTTACTAGTTCATTAACACTCATTTCAACAAGCATAATTGCATATGATTACAAATGTGTTCCACATTTTAGTCGTTTATCCCGTTGAACGTCGGCAATACACACTGGATCACCGTGGTGATGCACAACCTCAAGAAAGAATTCCGAGTTTTTGATTCGCTCTATCCTATCGAGTTCTCTCTCGAAACTGTGAAAGCACTGGTACTCTCCCAACATTGAGCATTCTTCATATGAAATGTCATATGGTTTCTCACTACTACTTTCTTTCAAATAGAGACTAGCAATAGCAATCGATATGGAAGAGGCAAACCGTATTACACCTGGCAAATATCCAGACGTCTCTAAGTGGCCTATCATACCTCAGATCGACATGCCACTAGAAGAGGACAGGTGAGTTATGGTTCATCATTTTCTACTTACAAAAGACATGTTCGTGTGCACGGTGACTAATGTTTGCATATATATTAGGAACTCTTGTGGCCTTTTTGTGATTGAAGTTATGGAGCGTTGGGACGGGGATCGATGGACTGCCGATTTTACCTAGGTAATTTGTCCTCTCTGTTCGTACACTTGTACAATTGTCGTATAATACCAACTTCTATTCATTAAACCTTGTTCTAAAAATTGCAGGGCCCATTAATGCAAGGAGAAGGCGTCTCGTCGCCGAGTTGGTTCTCTCGCCTACCAACACGCTTGAATGTGTGAAGAACAAAATCCGCGACATCGCAAAGAAAAGCAAGGCGTGAAGACATCATACATGATTCAAGATCTAGTTTTAGTCGTTTGTTTTAAGTCCGGAAGCACGTTTCCCGGCATGGACAACTTTGATTTTCTATCATTCATGTAATAAGCACGATACCATGGATTTTGTGTGGATTTTTGGTCGCTCACACATACTTGTGTATGTGTAATGCAGTCAGGCTATACGTTTCGTACCAATAAATTTTTGCTTCCCTTCATTTGTTCTACCTTAATGTTTTTTGCTGCTGTGTTCATTCTTTTCTGTCATGGAAGAGTAATTCATTTCTTTTTTACTTTTGCATATTTTTTTATTTGATTTGGCATTATTCAACAATAAGAAAAAAATTGATAAATTCCTTTTTGTTTGCCTGAGAATCAACCTCGGCTGTCGTGCCATCCGGTGTGGGATCCCGCGCCCGAGACAACGACAGATCCGGTCCCAGCGCGGGCGACCCAGTCGACGAGCGCCAGTTCACGCGGGGGGACGCGCCAGGTCCGGTCCCGCCCGACCGCTCGGTGGAGACAGCCCGTGTGTCGGACGCAGACGGGCCACCCGTGGATCCTGCGATTGGTGGAGTAGGCAGATCTGCCTGGGATCCCGTGCACATGATTGCCGCTGGATCTCTCGGGATCGGCGTCCGCAGGTGGATCTTCCTCGTGTCTTGCGCCAGACTCCCTTGGCGTAATGTGTTGCTTCAAATCTCATTGCACAGTTTTTTTTGCTGCATTTTTGTTAGCCTTTTCCTTTTCTGCATCATGAAGATCAGGATCAGTAGCACCATCAATCACATGATCAACTACTATTTCGCCCCCTTGATCAGTACGATTTAGAGCTCCGGTGGAAGCAAAATAATTTCAGTGCTTAGCCAAGAACCCGCATTAGGATGCAGGTCAAACAAGGGCAAACTATTTCGAATGTGATATAATTTATTGGTTAATATAATATACTTAGACCTTACACAAATGAACTGGCCACAATGCAGATAGGACTTGATCATTCTGTTCAACAATAAACCACAAAACATACTTAAAATTCATCACAAATCTCCTTCAGCTTCTTGATCTTATCAACGTACCCATGTTTCTGTTTGAGAAAATCTGCAATAATATACTCAAGTTTTCTCTTCTCTTGCTTCAGCTGGTCCCTCTCTCTCATCACTTGGTCTCTCTCTAGCACCACCCGGTCCCGGTCTTTCTCAGCCTTTACCCTCAGGACCTGATGTAGATTGGCACAACTATGGTCTGCCATCTTATTCTTCTCCAGCTCCTCTTTGAGATCGCTAAGTGACAATCTTGCATTGCCCAACTGCGTGAGAGCATCCTCCTTATCAGCCACCAGTTTAGCAAAGTCCATTTTGAAAAATCTCAGCTCTTCCTCCGTCCTCCTCTTTTCTCCAATTAACATGCATTTTTCTTCAGCATTCTTAATATTCTGTCTCAGCTTCTCGTCATACATGCTCCACAGTTCTCTCAGGCAGAACTTCGTAGCCACTGACCACTCCGGGTCTACCCATTCCACATAGTTACATTTCACTTCTTCCTATAGTATGAAAAAATATGGTCTCAATCATATATGCATAAATGCAATGCAATTACATGCAATGCACTAAAAATATGGTCTCAATCATATAAACACAAAATGTAGCATGCAATGATATACATATATATATATATATGGATCAATTAACTACAAGTATATGCTATTATGTGCTAAAACAAATATTAGACCGTAAAAAAACAACATAAATACAGACTTTGTAAATGCACAAATTAATTGAAATTGTATGCAATTTTGGGCAGAACAATGGATTACTGCGAAGTAAATCGAGCACGAGGTAACTTAAACATATATTTACAGTACGGGACAACATACCTTCTAACCACAGGCAAGAAAACGTCTGCCAGTGTCCAAGGAATCAAAAGCAACTAGCCTGACGCAAGGTTCTCGATGCAGACAACGAGAAGACAGATCGTGAGCAACGGCACTCCATTCATAGCAAGGGATAGTCGTAGGAAGCTAAACGAAACAACAGAGATAATGCACAAATCAACGCCCTGCGTTAAATACCGGAAATGAAGAACCCTAACCCTAAGCCTAGCACTATTTGGAGATTATATAGTAGGAGAGTACCTGCAGGCTAGTCACGGATTCGCCATCCGAAGAAGAGCTCGACTCGTCGCTCCACGAAACCATGGCGTAACGTGACCGGTGGCAAGACGTGGATCGGTGGCGGCGGTTGCAGTGGATAGATAGAACGCGCGTGGAGATCGCGAGGGAAGAACCGCCCCGACCAGGTGGCCAGCGCGGCCCATTTAAACGGGCTGTAATAAAAAAAATTGTTAAATGGGCCCGGCAACGGGAGCGGCCGTGTGTCGCGCCGTCTAACGGCATCCGTCACCCCCCTCCACGTCATCGCGACAAGCGGCCCGAGTTACACTACAAGCCATAAAATGGTGGGTTTTTCTTTTCTTTATAAGGGGAAAATGGTGGGTTTTTGGTAGGAAGTCTATACTATAGACCAAAGTGAGCTAGTATCTTCTATATCTAGATGGTGGTGAACTAAAGGAGTGAATTTTTTTAATTATTACCACACATAATTACATCTTCTATATCTAAACAACTAGCCACCACTAACCTATTTCTCTTAACATGAAAGTTTGCCACCTCGTCATTCAACATGTATGGAGAAAGGTCCACCACAACATGCAAACAAAATATTCCCGCAACAACATATACATGTTACACGTAACCATTTCTCTATGAATATATTGCAAAACATTCCCGCAACAACATGCTAGGTATCGTCTAGTTTTCTAATATAATATAACTACAGTGGACAACACAAAAGATGCCATCATTACAATGGCTAAAACGCTATCCATTTTCCATGATTAAAGTCCCTAGTGACCGCCTCCTGTTTAGTCCATATATGCTACAAGCACTATCTCAAGGTACTGGCCTCTTGCAATAGTATATATCATGTATCATGTATGCAGTAACACACTGTAAACACCTCACTATTAGATCACTGGATTCATCCTAACATAACTTTAGCAACTGTTCTACTCTTCTTCGCCCACCACGCTTCTGCACACGATAACAGGAAAAGTTAATGAATGACAAGTTAAAAACAATTATAACCTACAATGCATACAAAAACTTACTTCTTATTTAGTTTGCATTTCTTGCTGCGTTTAGTGTGCCCTAGCAATTTGCATGCGCCGCACCTGATTCTTATCTCGTCGTACGAAAGTGGCCTACCATTTTTCGACATAGGGCGGTTCTCATCTACCTTAGTTGCACCTTTCGTTGATACTTTAATAGCATCATGAACTTCAACTATGTTGCCTTCACCATCATCTACATATTCAATTGCACAGGTAGTAAGATCAGCCGTTTTCTTACTCAAATTTTCCTTTAGTTGATCGTACTCATGGCTCTTAGCTACCACGGTCTTCAAACTCTCCTGTAACTGATCCCACAAAGTTGGGTGTTTGCATGCTGCATGCATAGCTTCTGAAGCCAACACGCTGACCTGGCTATATTTCATTCTTTCAGCTGCTCCAGTCCATCCAAATCCCAACAGATCGCTTGTGCGCCTGGCGGGCAGTCCCAACCTTGCGTCTTTCGTGAACCGCACAAGAACTAAACACTTTGGTATTTCAGATATATTCAAGTACTTCAGTACATGGAATATGTGCTTGCAAGGTAGACCCTTTCGAATCATTCTTCTGCAGCTGCACCTTATAGTTTCCGCGGAATTTACTGGAGTGTACTCCACCCAAAAACGGCTCTTCCGGTTATTCTTCCAGGCCACGATGTACTGCTGTGATCCGTCTCCGAGCTTTATTTCTGCAATCTCCATGCCACCAATTTTCCTAAGATCAGCTTGCAACATATAGAAGTTTGCTGGAGTGAAGACGTGAGAAGCAGCTATCTCAAGTTCCCTCGAGCTAGTAACTGGCACCGGTAAACTCTGTGAGGTCATGCAATCATCTCGTGCCTCATTCTCACGGATACGTACAACGACGTTCTCATAGTGCAAAATCATATCCACCAGGGTCATTTCACCGTCTAGGTGGAGGTGAAGGCATGAGTTTAGACTTTCACTCCTCTGGTTGCTTTTCATGCCAAGCCAAAAACCCTCTGTCAGATAAGCCGCGGCCCACAGTCTCCTCTTCTTATACATCCGTCTCAACCATGTTACTGTTTTTTCCGACTGCCATCTTTTGGAAAACGCGTGCCATCTCTCCTCAAACGTGTCCGTGGACGTGCTGTAGTACAGAAGAGTTCGGAACTCCTTCAAGGACTTGTGACTGAGGTGAATCTTCATATTTTTTTTCTATATGCCACGTACATATACGGTGCCACACGTCTGGCAAGACTTGGCGAATTGCCTTGATCATCGCAGCGTCGGCATCCGTGATAACACTCATAGGCATCTTTTGACACATGGACCTCAAAAAAGTCTCCAGCAGCCACACATATGTCTCTTCGGTCTCGTCCGAAACTATGGCACAAGCAAAAACAGTGGTCTTCCGGTGATTGTTCAGACCAACAAAGGGTATGAATGGCATACCATACCGGTTCATCTTGTACGTGCTGTCAAATACAAGCACGTCGCCGAAGTCCTCATAGTCATGACGAGACTGGGAGTCACACCAGAACATCCTATTCATATGTCCTTCCTTGTCTAGCTTGTACTCGAAATAGAAGCTAGGATCCCTCTGTTTCCTACTGACCATGATGCCTATGACTGTGGCAGCATCACCTTTTGAAAGCAGCTTCCTCTTCTCCCTGGCGCAAAGATTGTATATTTCATGCCTGGTAAAACCAACACCGCCGTACCATACATGTTTGCTGATGAAGGTATCCATCATGTCGTGAATTCTAATCCCTGCAGCTCCCATGGACAGTATCTCAGCTCTCTGGTACTCTTTGATTTTTCTGTGGGACCAAAGAAAAGGTACCTCGTCCGGTCCTGCCAAGATATGGCTATGCTTGTCCTCAAAACTATCAACATACCAAACCCCACGCTTTTGGTCAAGCTTCACGGTCAGTTGCGCTTCGCAGTGGCAGCGTGTCTCGGGTCTGAGCCTACGGCCGTGTCCTTCCTTGGTTAGCAACCTTCTATCACGTTTTCCTTGTCTGGAACAAACAAACCGCCTATAACGCATATGACGTGACTTGGTTTTGCTATACCTGACCCTATCCTTTCTAATGCTGAAACCATTATCTCTAGCATAGCTGTTGTAGAAATCATACGCAGCCTCGTGAGACGTAAAAGTCATTTGTATTATCTGCATGAACATATCCCTCTTATCATCTGCACTAGCAGTATCTTGGACATTCTTTTTCCCCTCAACTTCTGTCACCTACACAATCATAACATAGCCATGAAAACAGTTTTCTATGGTATAACATTACTTCCATACAACATTGATTACATACATACCTCACTCATGATGACCGACGATTGCGACTCCCCAGAATCAGATGCAGCTAATGATTCGACATCAAGGCCTGTCTCCGCGTCGGATTCACCGTAATAGTTGTACGCATTATGACATTCGGAAATGAGCTGAAAAATATAACACAAATACATAAGTACTTATCATATAATATTCCAGGATTAATTCAATTTGCATGCATGCCAACAAAAAATTCCACTTCCATACCTGACTAATGTAATCTTCATTCGAGATCTCCGAGTTGTTTTCCTCACCATCATCATGCTCATTGTTTTCCTGACCATCATCATGTTCATCCATCTATAAATTTTCAAAATATAATATTGTCGGATGCCACCAAAAAATTACAACATGATAATGCCACTCACATTAAGATCTTCCAATACGTTCCCATTCTCTGACCTATCTCCACGATCTGAATTTTCATCATCTGACCAATCTTCTATCCAGTCTTTCATCAGTTCTCCAAACTCCATGTCATACATCATATCAGTTAACTCATTTCATGCAACAAGATTGGCCAACATTGAGCCCGACTCCAAACAACCAAAATGAAGCTTTTGAAGAGGAGAATGATGAGTACGAGGAGGATGACAACGAAGTTGATCTCCATGACAACAATGTGGGTGATCTCGACCAATATCATGTGCAAGAGACAATGGACCAATCCATCCCTTTTTCCCGTGCATATGCATCGGACTAGGATGACGATGGTCCCGATGAAGAAGTTGATGAGGAGGGGTTCACGCCGAAGGAGGCCCAAGCATTCAAGAAGGTATTCGGGAAGGACCACAAGACTCCATTGTTCAAGGATCTTAGTCTCGCGGATGAAGCCGTTGTGGATGGTGGCAAATGCATATCTCTTGGAGCTAGGCCAAGTTCTCACCGTGATTTGGAAGACGGCAAGAACGGGATATATCCCAGTTGTGAGTTTGAATCCTTCTTGGAATTGAAGATGTGGCTTGACAACTATTCGGTTACACATTATCGTCCACATAAAGTGGCCAACTCGGACGTCAATGTGCGTTACACGGTCAAATGTGAAGTGTCAAGATGTCCATGGATTGTGCGTGTGAGGCCATGGAAAGGAGGTCCCACTTGGCGTATAGTGAGTTGTCTACCAACTCACATGCCGGCACAAGAATGCGGATGGCGAGCTTGTGTACCAACAACACAGACAACTAACGTTCGAGTTCATTGCTTACAGGTTATCCAACCAAATATCCACACTTCCAATAATGAGCATCAAGAGTGTCATTGACCTTGTGAAAGCCATCTTTCATTACAAGGTGAAGTACGGCAAGGCATGGAAGGCGAAGCAAGCCGCATTCAAGATGTTGCATGGCAATTGGGAGGAAGCATACAACCGACTCCCTAGGTTGTTGTTAGCTATGGCCGCCACAAACCCAGGCATGGTTCACGTGGTTGAGCCTCATGGGCACCAAACATTGATTCATAACGGGAGGACCGTCCGAGTATTTGGCCGTGCATTTTGGGCCTTTGAGCAATGCGCGAGGGCTTTTGAGCATTGTCGTCCCGTCATCGCCATTGATGGCACGTTCTTGACCGGACAATACAAGGGCACTTTATTGGTTGCAATAGCAAGTGATGCCAATAAACAGGTGTTGCCTTTGGCTTTCGCTTTGGTTGAGGTGGAGAACAATGATAACTGGGAGTGGTTCTTGCGTCAATTGAGAACAAGGGTATTACCGGCTGAAAGGGAAATTTGTGTCATATCGGATCGCCATCCAGGAATTCTAAACACGGTGGTGGTTGACATTCCCGGACATACAAAGTTGCACGATCGATGGTGCATGAGGCACTTTTGTGCAAACTTCTATAGGGCATGTGGTATCAAGGAGCTGGCCGATGATCTTCAAGATTGTTGTCTCGCTTTCACCAACAAGCGGTTTGCCACATTGTTCAATGCATTGCTCAGACACAAGAAACTTGACCCCGGTGGTCTTGAATTTCTCAATAGGAACATTGTCGAAAGGAATATGTGGGCATGTGCTTTCGATGAAGATGGCCGGAGGTACGGTCAAATGACAAGCAATATGGCAGAATGCTTCAATAAGGTGCTCAAGGGTGTACGTGCATTACCCGTGACGGCAATAGTTCAATACACATTTGACAAGATGAATGGATACTTTTTAAAGTACTCAATGGAGACGGATAAGCAGATTGCTGGTGAGAACAAGGATAAGCACAAGTACTATTTCCCACCAAAGGTTGAAGAATGGTTGGACTTTCAATCACGAAAGGCAGACTCCCAAGAAGCTGTACTATATGACGACAACGAGTGGAATTATGAAGTGAAAGAGCCTGGAGGAACCACAAACGATGGGCACCAACACGGAGGCCGCGCTTTCAAGGTCTCCCTAACACGGTGTGATTGCAGCTACATGAGGCCATCGTTGCTTCATCTCCCATGCTCGCACTTGTTAAATGCATCCCGTGTTAGGAATGTGGACGTCAATCACCCTCTTACCGTGAGGGAGTCCGAGTTCTCAATCATGACGGTAAAGAGTACATGGGCTCCCCGGTTTCAGCCATACTTGGACCAATCACAATGGCCGGAGTATCATGGAGTTCAACTATGTCCGGACCCGGAATTGAAGGTCGTTAGACGGGGAAGACGTAAGACAAAGCGTCTTAGAGGTGACATGGACGGATGGGGCCGTGGTGGCGGTGGATAATACGGCACCGGCCAATTCCAAGAGCCTCGTGAGCAAACCCGTTGTGGGGACTGCAGTCATCGGGGACACAACACAAGAACTTGTCCCAAACCAAGAAAAAGATCAAAGAAAAATGATGCAAGCACAAGCCAAGCAAATGATAGCCAACCAAGTCAAGCAAGCCAACGAGGAACTAGGCAACAAAGAGGGAGTCAACTAGGTCTTAGAAGAGGCCGTTGTGGTGTTAGAGACCGTGGTGGTGGTAGAGACCGTGGTGATGGCCTAGGCCGTGGTGATGGCCTAGGCCGTGGGGATGGTCTTGGCCGTGGTGAAGGCCTAGGCCGTGGCCGTGGTGATGGTCTTGGCCGTGGTGGTGGTGGTCTAGGCCGTGGTGGCGGTAGAGGCCGTGGTGGTGGTCTAGGCCGTGGTGGTGGTAGAGGCCGTGGTGGTGATCTTGGCCTTGGCGGCGGCCGTGGTGGAGGAATGTTCAGTTGGCTGATTTGACCATTGCCGTATGTGACTTACTATGATCTCCTTCTTTTGGCTCAATGCTTGTGTTGTCATTTTGCATTGTGTGACTAACTATTATATTGCCATTTCCATAGGTATGGAAACAATGAAGGGGGTGGAGGACACGGAGGGGGAAGTGTTGGAAATATGCCCTAGAGGCAATAATAAATGGTTATTATTATATTTCTGTGTTCATGATAATAGTCTTTTATTCATGCTATAATTGTATTGTCCGGAAATCGTAATACATGTGTGAATACATAGACCACAACCTGTCCCTAGTAAGCCTCTAGTTGACTAGCTCGTTGATCAACAGATAGTCATGGTTTCCTGACTACGGACATAGGATGTCATTGATAACCGGATCACATCATTAGGAGAATGATGTGATGGACAAGACCCAACTTAAGCATAGCATAAAAGATCGTGTAGTTTCGTTTGCTAGAGCTTTTCCAATGTCAAGTATCTTTTCCTTAGACCATGAGATCGTGCAACTCCCGGATACCGTAGGAG
The DNA here is from genome assembly GCF_018294505.1 of Triticum aestivum. Classification (NCBI taxonomy): domain Eukaryota; kingdom Viridiplantae; phylum Streptophyta; class Magnoliopsida; order Poales; family Poaceae; genus Triticum; species Triticum aestivum. The sequence goes on from NC_057814.1 coordinate 641,917,692, forward strand.
TGCTTTGGGTGTGCCAAACGTCACAACGTAACTGGGTGACTATAAAGGTGCATTACGGGTATCTCCGAAAGTGTCTGTTGGGTTGGCACGGATCGAGACTGGGATTTGCCACTCCGTGTAAACGGAGAGGTATCTCTGGGCCCACTCGGTAATGCATCATCATAATGAGCTCAATGTGACTAAGGCGTTAGTCATGGGATCATGCATTGCGGTACGAGTAAAGAGACTTGCCGGTAACGAGATTGAACTAGGTATTGGGATACCGACGATCGAATCTCGGGCAAGTAACATACCGATTGACAAAGGGAATTGCATACGGATTGATTGAATCCTCGACACCGTGGTTCACCCGATGATATCATCGTGGAACATGTGGGAGCCAACATGGGTATCCAGATCCCGCTGTTGGTTATTGACCGGAGAGGCGTCTCGGTCATGTCTGCATGTCTCCCGAACCCGTAGGGTCTACACACTTAAGGTCCGGTGACGCTAGGGTTGTAGAGATATATGTATGCGGAAACCCGAAAGTTGTTCGGAGTCCCGGATGAGATCCCGGACGTCACGAGAGGTTCCGGAATGGTCCGGAGGTGAAGAATTATATATAGGAAGTCCAGTTTTGGCCACCGGGAAAGTTTCGGGGGTTATCGGTATTGTACCGGGACCACCGGAAGGGTCCCGGGGGTCCACCGGGTGGGGCCACCTGTCCCGGAGGGCCCCGTGGGCTGAAAGTGGAGGGGAACCAGCCCCTAATGGGCTGGGGCGCCACTTTGGGCTTCCCCCCATGCGCCTAGGGTTGGGAACCCTAGGGGGGGGGGGAGTTCCCCCTTGCCTTGGGGGGCAAGGCAACCCCTTCCCCCCCTTGGCCGCCGCCCCCCCCTTGGAGATCCCATCTCCAAGGGCTGCGCACCCCCCTTGGGGCCCTATATAAAGGGGGGGGGAGGGAGGGCAGCACACAGCAGCCTTTGGCGCCTCGCTCCTCCCCTGCAACACCTCTCTCTCTCGCGTAGAAGCTCGGCGAAGCCCTGCCGGAGAGCCGCTACATCCACCACCACGCCGTCGTGCTGCTGGATCTCCATCAACCTCTCCTCCCCCTTGCTGGATCAAGAAAGGAGGAGACGTCGCTGCACCGTACGTGTGTTGAACGCGGAGGTGCCGTCCGTTCGGCACTCGGTCATCGGTGATTTGGATCACGGCGAGTACGACTCCGTCATCCACGTTCATTGGAACGCTTCCGCTCGCGATCTACAAGGGTATGTAGATCCACTCCTTTCCCCTCGTTGCTAGTAGACTCCATAGATGCATCTTGGTGAGCGTAGGAAAATTTTAAATTATGCTACGATTCCCAACAGTGGCATCATGAGCCAGGCCTATGCGTAGTTACTATGCACGAGTAGAACACAAAGAAGTTGTGGGCGTTGATGTTGCCAATTCTTCTTGCCGCTACTAGTCGTTTCTTGTTTCGGCGGCATTGTAGGATGAAGCGGCCCGGACCGACCTTACACGTACGCTTACGTGAGACAGGTTCCACCGACTGACATGCACTAGTTGCATAAGGTGGCTAGCGGGTGTCTGTCTCTCCTACTTTAGTCGGAACGGATTCGATGAAAAGGGTCCTTATGAAGGGTAAATAGAAATTGGCAAATCACGTTGTGGTCATACATAGGTAAGAAATCGTTCTTGCTAGAAACCTACAAACCACGTAAAAACTTGCAACAACAATTAGAGGACGTCTAACTTGTTTTTGCAGCAAGTGATATATGTGATATGATATGGCCAGAAGATGTGATGAATGATATATGTGATGTATGAGATTGATCATATTCTTGTAATAGGAATCACGACTTGCATGTCGATGAGTATGACAACCGGCAGGAGCCATAGGAGTTGTCTTTATTATTTTGCATGACCTGCGTGTCATTGAATAACGCCATGTAATTTACTTTACTTTGTTGCTAAACGGTTAGCCATAGAAGTAGAAGTAATCGTTGGCGTGACAACTTCATGAAGACACAATGATGGAGATCATGATGATGGAGATCATGGTGTCATGCCGGTGACGAAGATGATCATGGTGCCCCGAAGATGGAGATCAAAGGAGCATGATGATATTGGCCATATCATGTCACTATTTGATTGCATGTGATGTTTATCATGTTTTTGCATCTTATTTGCTTAGAACGACGGTAGCAAGTAGGATGATCCCTTATAATAATTTCAAGAAAGTGTTCACCCTAACTGTGCACCGTTGCGAAGGTTCGTCGTTTCGAAGCACCACGTGATGATCGGGTGTGATAGATTCTTACGTTCGCATACAACGGGTGTTGACGAGCCTAGCATGTACAGACATGGCCTCGGAACACACGCAATACACTTAGGTTGACTTGACGAGCCTAGCATGTACAGACATGGCCTCGGAACACGGAGGACCGAAAGGTCGAGCATGAGTCGTATAGAAGATACGATCAACATGGAGATGTTCACCGATCTTGACTAGTCCGTCTCACGTGATGATCGGACACGGCCTAGTTGAGTTCGGATCATGTTTCACTTAGATAACTAGAGGGATGTCTATCTGAGTGGGAGTTCATTAAATAATTTGATTATATGAACTTAATTATCATGAACTTAGTCTAAATCTTTACACTATGTACTGTAGATCAAATGGCCCACGTTGTCCTCAATTTCAACGCGTTCCTAGAGAAAACCAAGCTGAAAGATGATGGCAGCAACTATACGGACTGGGTCCGGAACCTGAGGATCATCCTCATAGCAGCCAAGAAAGATTATGTCTTAGAAGCACCGCTAGGTGAAGCACCAATCCCTGAGAACCAAGACGTTATGAACGCTTGGCAGCAGCGTGCTGATGATTACTCCCTCGTTCAGTGCGGCATGCTTTACAGCTTAGAACCGGGTCTCCAAAAGCGTTTTGAGAAACATGGAGCATACGAGATGTTCGAGGAGCTGAAACTGGTTTTTCAAGCTCATGCCCGGGTCGAGAGATATGATGTCTCCGACAAGTTCTTCAGCTGTAAAATGGAGGAGAACAGTTCTGTTAGTGAGCACATACTCAGAATGTCTGGGTTGCACAACCGCTTGTCTCAGCTGGGAGTTAATCTCCCAGATGACGCGGTCATTGACAGAATCCTCCAGTCGCTTCCACCAAGCTACAAGAGCTTTGTGATGAACTACAATATGCAGGGGATGGAAAAGACCATTCCCGAGGTGTATTCAATGCTGAAATCAGCTGAGGTAGAGATCAGAAAAGAACATCAAGTGTTGATGGTGAATAAAACCACTAAGTTCAAGAAGGGCAAGGGTAAGAAGAACTTCAAGAAGGACGGCAAGGGAGTTGCCGCGCCCGGTAAGCCAGTTACCGGGAAGAAGTCAAAGAATGGACCCAAGCCCGAGACTGAGTGCTTTTATTGCAAGGGAAGTGGTCACTGGAAGCGGAACTGCCCCAAATATTTAGCGGACAAGAAGAAGGCCGGCAACACCCAAGGTATATGTGATATACAAGTAATTGATGTGTACCTTACCAGTACTCGTAGTAGCTCCTGGGTATTTGATACCGGTGCGGTTGCTCATATTTGTAACTCAAATCAGGAACTATGGAATAAACGGAGACTGGCAAAAGACGAGGTGACGATGCGCGTCGGGAATGGTTCCAAGGTCGATGTGATCGCCGTCGGCACGCTACCTCTGCATCTACCCACGGGATTAGTTATAAACCTCAATAATTGTTATTTAGTGCCAGCTTTGAGCATGAACATTGTATCTGGATCTCGTTTAATTCGAGATGGCTACTCATTTAAATCTGAGAATAATGGTTGTTCTATTTATTTGAGAGATATGTTTTATGGTCATGCCCCGCTGGTCAATGGTTTATTCTTGATGAATCTCGAACGTGATGCTACACATGTTCATAGTGTGAATACCAAAAGATGTAAAGTTGATAACAATAGTCCCACATACTTGTGGCACTGCCGCCTTGGTCACATTGGTGTCAAGCGCATGAAGAAGCTCCATGCAGATGGACTTTTGGAGTCTCTTGATTACGAATCATTTGACACGTGCGAACCATGCCTCATGGGTAAGATGACCAAGACTCCGTTCTCCGGAACAATGGAGCGAGCAACCAACTTATTGGAAATCATACATACCGATGTGTGCGGTCCAATGAGTGTTGAGGCTCGCGGAGGATATCGTTATGTTCTCACTCTCACTGATGATTTAAGTAGATATGGGTATGTCTACCTAATGAAACACAAGTCTGAAACCTTTGAAAAGTTCAAGGAATTTCAGAGTGAAGTCGAGAATCAACGTGACAGGAAAATAAAATTCTTACGATCAGATCGTGGTGGAGAATATTTAAGTCACGAATTTGGTACACACTTAAGGAAATGTGGAATAGTTTCACAACTCACGCCGCCTGGAACACCTCAGAGAAATGGTGTGTCCGAACGTCGTAATCGCACTCTATTGGATATGATGCGATCTATGATGTCTCTTACCGATTTACCGCTCTCATTTTGGGGTTATGCTTTAGAGACTGCCGCATTCACTTTAAATAGGGCACCGTCTAAATCCGTTGAGACGACACCGTATGAATTATGGTTTGGGAAGAAACCTAAGCTGTCGTTTCTAAAAGTTTGGGGATGCGATGCTTATGTCAAGAAACTTCAACCTGAAAAGCTCGAACCCAAATCGGAAAAATGCGTCTTCATAGGATACCCTAAGGAAACTATTGGGTATACCTTCTACCTCAGATCCGAAGGCAAGATCTTCGTTGCCAAGAACGGGTCCTTTCTAGAGAAGGAGTTTCTCTCGAAAGAATTGAGTGGGAGGAAAGTGGAACTTGATGAGGTGATAGTCACCCCTTCCGAGTCGGAAAATAGCGCAGCGCGGGAAAATGTTCCTGTGGTGCCTACACCGACGGGGGAGGAAGTTAATGATGATGATCATGAAGCTTCGGATCAAGTTGCCACTGAACTTCGTAGGTCCACAAGGACACGTTCCGCACCAGAGTGGTACGGCAACCCTGTCCTGGAAATCATGTTGTTAGACAACGGTGAACCTTCGAACTATGAAGAAGCGATGGCGGGCCCGGATTCCGACAAATGGCTAGAAGCCATGAAATCCGAGATAGAATCCATGTATGAAAACAAAGTATGGACTTTGACTGACTTGCCCGATGAGCGGCGAGCCATAGAAAACAAATGGATCTTTAAGAAGAAGACGGACGCAGATGGTAATGTGACCATCTACAAAGCTCGACTTGTCGCTAAGGGTTATCGACAAGTTCAAGGGGTTGACTACGATGAGACTTTCTCACTCGTAGCGAAGCTGAAGTCCGTCCGAATCATGTTAGCAATTGCCGCATACTATGATTATGAGATATGGCAGATGGACGTCAAAACGGCATTCCTTAACGGCTTCCTTAAGGAAGAGTTGTATATGATGCAGCCGGAAGGTTTTGTCGATCCTAAGAATGCTAACAAAGTATGCAAGCTCCAGCGCTCAATCTATGGGCTGGTGCAAGCATCTCGGAGTTGGAACATTCGCTTTGATGAGATGATCAAAGCGTTTGGGTTTACACAGACTTATGGAGAAGCCTGTGTTTACAAGAAAGTGAGTGGGAGCTCTGTAGCATTTCTCATATTATATGTGGATGACATATTATTGATGGGAAATGATATAGAATTCTTGGAAAGTATAAAGGCCTATTTGAATAAATGTTTTTCAATGAAGGACCTTGGAGAAGCTGCTTACATATTAGGCATCAAGATCTATAGAGATAGATCAAGACGCCTCATTGGTCTTTCACAGAGTACATACCTTGACAAGATATTGAAGAATTTCAGTATGGATCAGTCCAAGAAGGGGTTCTTGCCTGTATTGCAAGGTGTGCAATTGAGCACGGCTCAATGCCCGACCACGGCAGAAGATATAGAAGAGATGAGTGTCATCCCCTATGCCTCGGCCATAGGGTCTATTATGTATGCCATGCTGTGTACCAGACCTGATGTAAACCTTGCCGTAAGTTTGGTAGGAAGGTACCAAAGTAATCCCGGCAAGGAACACTGGACAGCGGTCAAGAATATCCTGAAGTACCTGAAGAGGACTAAGGATATGTTTCTCGTTTATGGAGGTGACGAAGAGCTCGTCGTAAAGGGTTACGTCGACGCTAGCTTCGACACAGATCCGGATGACTCGAAGTCACAGACCGGATACGTGTATATTTTGAATAGAGGAGCAGTAAGCTGGTGCAGTTGCAAGCAAAGCGTCGTGGCGGGATCTACATGTGAAGCGGAATACATGGCAGCCTCGGAGGCAGCACAGGAAGCAGTCTGGATGAAGGAGTTCATTACCGACCTAGGGGTGATTCCCAATGCGTCGGGCCCAATGACTCTCTTCTGTGACAACACTGGAGCTATTGCCCTTGCGAAGGAGCCCAGGTTTCACAGGAAGACCAGGCATATCAAGCGTCGCTTCAACTCCATTCGTGAAAGTGTTCAAAATGGAGACATAGATATTTGTAAAGTACACACGGACCTGAATGTAGCAGATCCGTTGACTAAACCTCTCCCTAGGCAAAACATGATCAACACCAGGACGCAATGGGTGTTCGATTCATCACAATGTAACTAGATTATTGACTCTAGTGCAAGTGGGAGACTGTTGGAAATATGCCCTAGAGGCAATAATAAATGGTTATTATTATATTTCTGTGTTCATGATAATAGTCTTTTATTCATGCTATAATTGTATTGTCCGGAAATCGTAATACATGTGTGAATACATAGACCACAACCTGTCCCTAATAAGCCTCTAGTTGACTAGCTCGTTGATCAACAGATAGTCATGGTTTCCTGACTATGGACATAGGATGTCATTGATAACGGGATCACATCATTAGGAGAATGATGTGATGGACAAGACCCAACTTAAGCATAGCATAAAAGATCGTGTAGTTTCGTTTGCTAGAGCTTTTCCAATGTCAAGTATCTTTTCCTTAGACCATGAGATCGTGCAACTCCCGGATACCGTAGGAGTGCTTTGGGTGTGCCAAACGTCACAACGTAACTGGGTGACTATAAAGGTGCATTACGGGTATCTCCGAAAGTGTCTGTTGGGTTGGCACGGATCGAGACTGGGATTTGTCACTCCGTGTAAACGGAGAGGTATCTCTAGGCCCACTCGGTAATGCATCATCATAATGAGCTCAATGTGACTAAGGCGTTAGTCACGGGATCATGCATTGCGGTACGAGTAAAGAGACTTGCCGGTAACGAGATTGAACTAGGTATTGGGATACCGACGATCGAATCTCGGGCAAGTAACATACCGATTGACAAAGGGAATTGCATACGGATTGATTGAATCCTCGACACCGTGGTTCACCCGATGATATCATCGTGGAACATGTGGGAGCCAACATGGGTATCCAGATCCCGCTGTTGGTTATTGACCGGAGAGGCGTCTCGGTCATGTCTGCATGTCTCCCGAACCCGTAGGGTCTACACACTTAAGGTCCGGTGACGCTAGGGTTGTAGAGATATATGTATGCGGAAACCCGAAAGTTGTTCGGAGTCCCGGATGAGATCCCGGACGTCACGAGAGGTTCCGGAATGGTCCGGAGGTGAAGAATTATATATAGGAAGTCCAGTTTTGGCCACCGGGAAAGTTTCGGGGGTTATCGGTATTGTACCGGGACCACCGGAAGGGTCCCGGGGGTCCACCGGGTGGGGCCACCTGTCCCGGAGGGCCCCATGGGCTGAAAGTGGAGGGGAACCAGCCCCTAATGGGCTGGGGCACCACTTTGGGCTTCCCCCCATGCGCCTAGGGTTGGGAACCCTAGGGGGGGGAGTTCCCCCTTGCCTTGGGGGGCAAGGCAACCCCTTCCCCCCCTTGGCCGCCGCCCCCCCCCTTGGAGATCCCATCTCCAAGGGCTGCGCACCCCCCTTGGGGGCCTATATAAAGGGGGGGGAGGGAGGGCAGCACACAGCAGCCTTTGGCGCCTCCCTCCTCCCCTGCAACACCTCTCTCTCTCGCGTAGAAGCTCGGCGAAGCCCTGCCGGAGAGCCGCTACATCCACCACCACGCCGTCGTGCTGCTGGATCTCCATCAACCTCTCCTCCCCCCTTGCTGGATCAAGAAAGGAGGAGACGTCGCTGCACCGTACGTGTGTTGAACGCGGAGGTGCCGTCCGTTCGGCACTCGGTCATCGGTGATTTGGATCACGGCGAGTACGACTCCGTCATCCACGTTCATTGGAACGCTTCCGCTCGCGATCTACAAGGGTATGTAGATCCACTCCTTTCCCCTCGTTGCTAGTAGACTCCATAGATGCATCTTGGTGAGCATAGGAAAATTTTAAATTATGCTACGATTCCCAACAGGAAGGTGAGCTCCCTTGGTGGTCGGAGGAGGGAGAAGAAGAAGAAGAAGAGAGGAAGAAGAAGGGACAAGGACTGTGACCTTCTTACGAACCAAAATGTGTGCTACTATGTGCTATGAGACGTAAATGACTATGTCTTTTGGCTCAATGTTTGTGTATGACTATGTTATTGGACTACTCTATTGCTATGTGTGTATGAGTATGTGATTTGGACTACTATATGTGCTATGTCTTCTTTCTGTGTTTTGGACTACTACATGTGATTTGGATATGATCATGTGCCATCTATGTGAATCACAAAACATAAAAAGGACTTTGTATTTGAAAACAGCAGATAGTGCAGCGCCTAAGGGTACGGCGCCACACTACTCAGTGCAGCGCCTCTTCCTTGGGCGCTGCATACTGACTTAGCAAATTTTTGGGTGCAAAAGCTACTGGAACGCTTCTGTTGCTCTCTATACTGGCATGTCCAGGTATGCAGCACCCAAGGGAGAGGCGTCAACACTAACAAAAATTTTGTATGCAGTCACCGCCTCCTCTATGCAAGTACTTCACGTGGATAGATCTTGAAGTGCCAGAAGATGTCAAAAAGGACCAATACCAAGATTGTCTTAGGCGGCAACGGCGGTTCGAAGAATCGTTTCGAAGAGGCTTGGAGGAAGAGCGTCGTCAGAAGGAGAGGATGGAGCGGAAGAAACGAGAGGAGGAGAGGGCACGCCAAGCGAAACTTGCTCGTGAGGAGGAGAGGGCAAGAAAGCTTGCAAAGGCTCGCGAGGCGCAAGAGGAGGACTCGGCCCATGACAAGAAGGGGAAATGGCCTCGCTCTACTCAGTAGGGACTTCGCTTCGCTGCACTCGTCGGCATAAAATTTGTAATGAATGTGTCGTGAACCATGTCGTACTAACGTTTGAATTGTCTTAAGTTATGAACTCATCGGCATAAAACTTGTGTTTGTTCAAATTGCTGTGATGCTGCAGTCATTGTAAGTATTATGTTGTTCCGGTGAAATGAATGTGCTGTAAACTCTGTTTTTTCAGTAAACAGCCGTGCAGCGCCCAGAACACAAGCGCTGCACTATACCATGCAGCGCCCAAGGGATAGGCGTCACACAGTACAGTGCAGCGCCTGTCCGTTGGTCTCTGCACTATGACTTGGTAATTTTCGTGGCTCTTCACTATGACTTGGTAATTTTCGTGGATGGTCAGTGCTAAAAGCCTTCTGTGGCCCTCTGGATAGCCATGGCCAGGTCGGCAACGCCTATGAGACGGGCGCTGCACTGTACTTTGCAGCGCCTAGGCGTTGGGCGTCACACAGTACAGTGCAGCGCCTGTCTGTTGGGCGCTGCAGTGTTGTTAACTGACAAACTTCAGAAACAGATGCCATTTTGGCCTCATGCAGCACTGACATAACTTGCTACAACATAAATAAAATTACTGTAGACTGCACACACTGAACAAAGACAACTAATAAGTTGAACATCACATCATTTAGGACAATTCAAAATTACTACTAGTTCGCAAACACAAATAGCACACTAGTAAGAATTCACCAACATATAACATGACCTCACAAGTTCATCGACCTAATGAAACGGCTACAAGAGCACTAACAAACACAAGCACTACTGCCTTCCGCGCGTGTTCCTGGTGCCACGCCTGCAGGCAATCTTCTTCTTCCTGGGTGGACGAGCCTCCTCTTCCTGCACTTCCTCCTCCGCCTCCGCCTCCGCCTCATGATCCAAGCTAGCCATCCGCGAGGTCCCTACGACCACCTTTGGGTTGCCTCTGTCGTCAAAGTCGTTGGGCGTGTACCGGCGTCTGGGCTGCCTAGGCTTGAACACATATGGGGACCGAAGTTGAGCGTCCGCCAAAGTCATGTCATCATCAAGCTCATGGCCCTATACACAATCAAACAATATGGTGAAGACCGGCGTCGTAATCAAGTGAGAATCACATCTAAAGGATTAGTCGTACCTCTTGGGTGACCACGCCATCATCATCCAGATAAGCATATGAGGAACTCACATCGTCCCCCTGATGGTGAGATGAGGGGTCTGATGGTGTACCAGACCTAGAGGCAGATGGTTCATCAAATTCGGGATCACGGCAACCGAGAAGATTCGATAACCGCCTTAACTTTCTGGCCCGACGCTGTAACATGAACAAGTGTGGAAGATATCAAACTCCGCAACATAGACTGGCTCTCATAGTGAATGCGATATGTACCTTGAGGAATGCTGGTAGTGAACCATCATCATTCCCTTTTCCAACCGGTGTGTTCTCCAGAATAGACTGGCTCTCATCAGCTGCTTTCTTGATCTCGCTGCGCTGCGGATGAGAAAGAATGAACACGTTAGCCATTCAGACATGTGTAATACGGCCAACAGGAAAGTAAAGAAGGAACACTTTACCACATAGTTAATCACCGGAACAGCAGGGACTCCTTGCCCTACCCTGACATCTCTGTTGTACTTCCCCTTTGATAGATCCTCAAAGTTCACGGGTTCTTCAAGAATATCCTCATTATATGCCGGCGGGCATATCTCAACTCGAGTATTTTCAAGAAGCCATCGTATGTAGTTATCAAAAGCAAGTGGGTTATTCTCACGAAGCTGGGCACGTGCACTGCTACGAGCTTGCTCCACGCAAAGCTGGAAGCGGGTAACATACGAAGCATGATGCTTGTCCCAGTCCTTTATCTTCCGCTGCCTTCTCCTGTCCAACCTGCATGGTACAATACCAAACATTAGCAAAATCAAGAAGGACTGACGATGCTTAGTCAATACGCTCTCTTACCTATGAAGTGCTTTGTTCGTATCCACCCATTCCCGCGGGTGAGGCTGGAACAGACCAAACTGACGAAACACGCGATGTGGCAAATGAAACTCAACAGCCCAGTTGCATATCAGTGGGCACCGCATAAGCCAGAGATCCCTATCCCGCAAGCACATCGGGTTGATGCTAAACTCCGGGGTGTACCCAAGTCTGTCATCCGCGCCATATGGCTGCAATTCCACCTATGAAATAGGGCAACAATACAAAATTGGTGACTTTTTTTCTGGCAAACATGAGAAATGACTGAAGTAATGACCTCGTTACCTGCTCAGGCGTAATCGTGTCCAACTCGGCAACGTACTTCTGGTACATGAGATTGACATCGTTCGTCATCTCGGAAACCACATCCCACTTGTAAGCCCAGGTGGGGCGCCATAATTCGTCATGTTCATCTTCATACCAAGGATTAAACCTGACGCTCTTCGGGCGTCCAACAGGCAGACGCTCCCAGCTCCATACAGAAAGTAGCAGCATATTACCACCAATGCCTGCACTATCTGTGATCCTGCAACACGCATCGTCCAGCTGCATATGAAAGAAAAACAATGTTAACTTGACAGCAAGCTTGCATTGCTAATGAAGAATGAGTTGATCACAAAACAGACCAACTACCTGTCGGTACAAGTAGGCAAGAGTCGCTGAACCCCAGCTCCATTTGCTATCGAAGACGGTCAACGCCTTCAGCCACATCCATGGAGCGTTCTTGCCAGTGGAGTCAGGAAACAAAGTCCTCGACACAACATACCACATGTAGACACGAGCATGTGTCTGGATCACATAATCAGTGGCATCCGGAGGGCACGTCGCAAAGTGAGTTTGAATCCATGTGAAAGCAGCTCCGGCTGCTTTCCTTTCCCTCTTCTTCTTCTCTTGTCCCTCCTCTACATCAGCCTCAGCCTCAGTAGGAGCCATACCGATAAGAGCAATCATCTGCTCGCGTCACCCATCAGAATCGGTGCTCATACAGAGAGGCATCCCGTCGATAGCAAGACCGGTGATCAACGAGACATCCTCGAGCGTCACGGTCATCTCCCTAGTCCGAAGATGGAAACTATGCATCTCCGGCCTCCACCGATCAGCAAGAGCGGACACCAGTGGAGCGTTCAGATTCGGCATGGACCGGATGACCAACTGAATCCACGGGAGTAGTCCTGCCTGCTTGATGTACGGTGTGTACCGCTCATCGTAAGGCATGGTAGGACCAGAGACCCCGTGATACCGAATCTTCAAAGGTTCAAGCTTCTGCAAAAAACAAGTAATGACAAATCTTAGGGCATGTAAATTTCAACTTAGGGCAAATTCGCAAAATATTTATATTACTCGTTATTACCATCTCCTTCTCGCGCATCATGTAGGCCCAGTGTTTCGTGTCGTAGACATCGTCGAGAAGCCAAACCATCCTTACAAATTACAAACAATAAACATATATGAGTTCATCTCAAATATCGGTAAACACTCAACATTTCATATGTGTTCATCTAAACATCTCATATGTATTCATCTACAAGAATCTCAACATCTCCTTCTCACACAATGAATAAATGATTGTAAATTATCATATATATCTAGTATGTCATATGTGTTCAAGTAAATCAACATCTCATATTTCAAATAAACTAAACATTTCATATATATCTAAAAAAACTCAACATCTCACATATAGCTGCAAAACTCAACATCTCATAATTATCTACAAAACTAGGCATCTCATATATACCTAAAAAAATTACAATCTAGGTTTCACTAACAAGAATCAAATAGTGTGTGTGGGGGGGGGGATCAAAGGTTCACCCTAATCTTGGGCAAACAAAGATCCAAACCAAGCAAATCAAAGGTTCCACCTAATCTTGGGCAAATCCCTAAAATTACAACGCATTTACGGAGGAAAAGAAAGGGAACGGAGGAGTTTACCTAGTAGGAGGGATTGGAGATCGAATCCGGGCCTCAAAACGTCAGATCTGAGAGGGGTGTGGGGGGGATCCGAAGGGGGCGCCGCCGCCGCCGCTCTCTATAAACAGAGCAAGAGCAAGAGGGGGAAGAATTGCTGGGAGGGGCTGGCCCGATGCGGCTTAAGTCAATGTGCAGCGCCTAAGAGACGGGCGCTGCACTTTACACAGTGTGGCGCCTAAGCTTTAGGCGCTGCAGTGGTGTCTGTGGGGCCGCAACTGGACCAGGGCTGCCACGCTGGCAGGAGGTGCAACGCCTAACGCAGAGGCGCTGCATAGTAGTGTGCGGCGCCTAGCTGTCGGGCGCCACACGAAAGGGTCAGCAGAGTGAATTTTTTTCGAAAGCAGGTCAGTTTGTGATTTGATTTCGTCCTCAGGTCAAATATGTGATTTCTGCCGCACCCTGCTCCTCCTCTCCTCTGCGCCGCCGCCGCCCGCCCTCCTCCCCTCACATCGCGCCCGCACGCGCCCAGCTCCATCCTCGCCTCACTCCTCCTCTCCTCTGCACCGCCGCCGCCCGTCCTCCTCCTCTCCCTGCGGCACGGCGCAGCGGCTGCTCCCCGAAAGCAAATACATTGGCCCCCTCCCCCTCCCTCTCGCTCCCCATCTACTCCATCCATCCATCCATCCATCCATCAGATGGGACTGGGAGCAAGAGCGGCGGTGGCAGTGCTAGAGCAGTGGTATTAGTAGCTTCCACGGTCCAGGAGGATGTTTCTTGGCCCCGTAAGGAGCGCGCAGGTGACAGAGAGAAGGGAAGGGAGGTCGCTTACTCGGGGTCACACGAGGACTGCTAATGGGGTCGTCGTCGTTGCGGCGGTGGGCGCCGACTGTGGTGCTACTGGTGGGGGTTCTTGGATTGTTGGCAGCGTCAGAGGGGGCGGACGGGGAGGGGACAACAAGGCGCTGATGGCCCTCAAGGCGGGCTTCGGCAACGCCGCCAGCCCTCGCCGACTAGGACGGCGGCCGCGACCACTGCGCCTGGCGGGGCCGCCCCGGTCAGCTCTGGCCGCCTCCACCACCACCCACTGACAAGAGTCCCCTGCTAGTGAATCACCTGCTAGCTTCTGATTTACACTTTGTTATTATTTGGTTAGAAAAAAATATTATATGATCATGGTTCTGATTGTGCACCTGCTAGCTTCTGATTTACTCTTTGTTATTATTTGGTTAGAAAAAATATTACATGATCATGGTTCTGATTGTGCACCTGCTAGCTTCCTTCTCTCATATTTCCTCAAGGAGAATGGTTGTATGGTTCTGTAAGTTTTTTTTCTAATCCAGTACAAACTCCTGTGGTGGACTTATATATAGCAAAATGTGTATGGTTGTATTGTTCTTTTTTTTCGAAAAGGGGGATCTCCCCGGCCTCTGCATCAGAATGATGCATACGGCCATCTTATTAACGAAATAAAAGGTTCCAACAAGGTTCCAAAGTCTCCGACTGAAAAGAAATAAAAAGACAGCTCACACAGAGCTAAAGAGGCTGGGCACACAGACTAGCCAAGATAAGACGCCACAACCGGCTGGTTAAAGATAAATAGGTAAACTAATTGCCTATCCTATTACATGACCGCCATCCAAACCGGTTGAAGATATCCCGAGCTACCATCTCCCAGCGGATAGATCCAGTAACCAAATGCTCCCTGGCCTCCATCGGAGTGAGTAGCGACCATGAACGGATCACGGCCGTGGCTCGGAAAATAACCTGCAAAAAGTGAATACGTGATATTCTGTTAAAAACCAGATCATTTCTGCAAGTCCAGATAGTCCACAACAAAGCGCAAACTCCAACACGAAAATGTCTCGCTAATTCAGGCTCAATCCCAGTGAGCCATGTCCCAAATAACGAAGTGACAGAATTCGGTGGAGTAATATTAAAAGCAATGTGGACCGTCCGCCAAAGTACTCTGGCAAACGGGCAATCAAAAAAGAGATGTTTGATCGTCTCGTCCCGATCACAGAAGCTACACCTCGTAGGTCCTGTCCAATTACGCTTAATCAAGTTATCCTTGGTTAAAATAACCTGTTTATGGACAAACCACACAAACACTTTTATTTTCAAAGGAACTTTGACAGCCCAAACATGCTTGGAGGTATGAATGGAGCTCGAATTAATTACATCAATATACATTGATTTCACCGTGAATACTCCAGATCTAGTCAGTTTCCAGCGTAATTCATCGGGTTGTTGAGAAAGATGGACATCCATTAGTCTCCGAACTAGACGGAGCCAATCTTCCCAACGATTGCCCACTAACGACCGTCTGAACTGAATATTAAGGGGGATGGATTGAAACACCGTAGCAACGAATACCTCACGTCGTTGAACAATGCGATATAAAGACGGATATTGAATGGCCAAGGGTGTCTCGCCAAGCCAAGTATCCTCCCAGAATCGTGTACTAGCGCCGTTGCCAATAACAACCTTTGTCCTATTAAACATAGATTGTTTGACTTTCATCAGGCCTCTCCAGAAAGGTGAGTCAGTTGGCCTTACTGTGACCTGGGACAAGGATTTTGTCTGTAGGTACTTGCTGCGAAGGATTTGGGCCCACATAGCATCAGTCTCAAAAGAAAGCTTCCACAGCCACTTGCTAAGAAGGCATCTGTTCTTAACTTCAAGATTCTCAATACCAAGACCCCTTGATCTTTCGGTCTACAGATGATATCCCATTTTGCAAGTCTGTACTTTCTTTTTAGCTCATCACCCTGCCAAAAGAATATTGTTCTGTTAGTTCTTTTCTACTCCAGTAGAAACTCCAGCAGTCAGGTTGTTGTGACATGTCAGACCCCCCATGATAATTGCTTGCTAAGTTCAATTATTGTGGAGTACTGGAGTTTGTGTATAGGAATACTCTGTTCATGTCAAGTTCTATGGACATGGGAAATGGAAACAGTCTTTTTGTAGCAAGTTTTCTGTTGGTCATTTGCCTCATGGTTCATTGGTTTGCAGGTGGCGCTCACTCCTCCTTCTCCATTGCTTGGAGGTCTCTCCCGGCCGCCGCCTCTGCCGGATCCTTCGCCTAGGTGCTGCTCCTCCTTCACCGACCCCCCAACTCCATCGTGCTCGACGCATTTGGCGTTCAGGACATCCTACAGGCTGGTAGTCATCTGTCGGCGCTTGGAGGTGTGACCCGCACGTCCCCAGGTATGGCAAATCATCATCCCTTCCTTTTCTATTTTTTCATAGAATAGATGAACACCCACAATTCAGTCTGGGGTCATCAGGTGTGTGTCCTTGTCCAATTCGTGTTGTTGAAGCTTCATCAGTTCGTACTGGTTTCCAGGTTATACTAATTGAACTTCAGTTATTTAGCGTGTAGCATCTCTTGGCAGCTTAGTGGGCAGTGGAGACATTTTTTTTTGGACAGCTGAATGAGAGAAAAGTTACATGTATGTAAGTTAAAGATCTGCCATGAGTTCTATTGTTCTTGCAATACATATGCAAACTATGGATTGTGTATATGCTTATTGTTCGGTTGGTTGGCAACTTAGCATACTTCAGAGTGCATTGGTCGAAGGATCCCATGTATGTAGGTCAGTAGGTCTGGCTAGCATTAGCCCAAGGCGATCAGACACTATTGTTGATAGCATATATGCAACAAACATATAGGCTAGAGGTCGTCCAGTGGCACCGGCAGCCTCGCTGGCTCCGCCCTGTCCATACGTAGCAGAAGATTTATCCATGTTTTCCTTTGATCCATCAAAGTTGCCTTTGTGGTCCACCGCTTTTCCTGTCAGCTGGGCTATGACTTCCATAAGTTAGTGTCATTGGTTGAAACCAGTATGTTATATTTATTTTTTCTATCTTGCATGTTAGTGACTTCGATAATATTGTAACTTATGTTGGCTCTACGGGGGCAACACTCGACCAGCGAGCCCGAGGCGTTGCTGGCCATGGCTAGGAGTGGGGTTGTTACAACCCATATGGATGATAAGATAGTAACTATTATTTATTTGTATCTTCTGCAGATATATGTTTATTTTTGAAAAAACAAATCTTTATTATTTTTTATATACACAGGTTGATTAAAACAAGGCATAATTTTTTGTGACCAACGTTGATCCCCAACATTAGCAAGCACTGTGAGGTCCCTCTTCTTATGCTTTTATTAACCAATTACTTCTGCAGCTTTTTCTTAAGGACTATACTCATTCAGGGTAAACTTTAAATAGGACTTCTAAACTTCTTTTGTATATGCTGGTCTTTGGCACCATAGTAATACAAGTTGCTTTCATAACAGTTATATACTTATATGGCGTCCTTATGATTTGAAGAAAAGTTGAACATCCAATAATGTTCATGCAGGTTATGGCTATTTCTCAATAGTCAATCTTTTTCTTTACCTGATATGCCGTAGTAGGCCGTGCACATATTTGTGCTTCGCTAAGTGTGCAAATGCTTGAAATTGCAACACACATGCTGCTGATCAGTAATATGTACTTTTAGATGTGTGCCAACTTTTCTACTCAATTTTTACGCAAAAAAATAACTTTTCTACTCAATTTATTTATCTACATCTATAGTTGCGCATTGCCAACATTGCCTTGCATCCCTAATGGTTAATTATTGTTTTACCTGACGTTGTCATGAGATTGCACTGTGTCATCGGTCCATGTTTTTCTCATGCTCTTGCCTCCTGGATGTGTTAGTGCTGCTATTGCTGCCGCCAGCAAGAGCACCATGCTGCACATGATTGGGTTCTATTCCTGCAAGTGCAAATTGCGGGTAACGAAGGACCAGAATCTTGTTCATGATTTCAGCACTTAGATGAAAGCAGGTTAATTAGATATATGTGGTCAGGATATAGAGACTTTGATTCAGCCTTGAAAAACCTCTTGTATGCCATGATCTATCAATGGACTGGCCGCCCTTTTGAATCGTGATGTGTTCTATTCTAGATATATGAGCACTAGGTACTGGTGCTAGTTGAGACCTGAGAACCCTGGATTATCTTTGGAACGACACCTGACCGTATGGTGGCTTGAGTAATCAGGCAAATCTTGTGAACCAACTGCTTAATAGATACGTTGGGTTACCATAGCACAAGTGATATCTTGGGCAAGGTGATGTCGTTAATTGCTTTTGATTTGGGAATAAGTTTGCCATCAGCAATAGCATCTTCGGTACACTTAGTTAATCACCTTGAATAAACTAATAAGGCTGAACTGGTAATCAATTATGAAATGACAAATCATTTTATAAGCTCTAGACGTTATATGTTATTTTACCTGAGATTTTTGTATATGGGAACATGCTGGTTGAAAAAATTCTTCGGTTTGTTTGCGGCAAATAAGAAACAGAAAAGTATACTATTTTCATGTCTTGTTCTGCGCTCACCAACATATATTTTTTCGATCCACCGTTACATTGGTAGTGCACTTCACTGTCATTTACGTCTTCCTCTTTAGTTCTTTTTTTGTTCCCACCAAATTGTTATTTTTACAATCATCTTATGCAGTTTTGTTCTTGCACTCATTGCACTGCTTCCCCTGGCAGACCAAAATTCCAAGTAGAACAAAGTAGATCTAATGGATAAATTGAACGAACAGGTGGTAGTGTGGATGCTAAACTTCAAAGCAGGACGGACAACTGGTTTTTTAAAGGTTGATTTTTCTCAGTTCTCTGTATTCTTAAGAAATTGGATTGTAGTATCAGTGTGTGTGCTGTGTACTACTATATAGAATATGGTATAAATGGCGAAGTATCAGTAAATGGAACACATGAGAAATTTTGTTAGTAATCCCTTTTTTTTCTAATATCCTACATGTATTTCTAGTCATTTACAATAAGTATAATACCTTTCATGTTTCTTTACTTTTGTTGCTGCCACCTTGTTCTATCCGAACAATAGTAGGTGAACGCTATACTGATATTGCTGTAGGAGTCTTATCATTCTTGCATGACTTTGGTCGATTATATTGCAACGTTCATAGTTTAAGCCCCACATAAATTTAAGTTTTTACTAGAAAAACTCTAAATGGGCATTTTTTTCCAAAATATAATGATGTGCTAATTTTAAAATGGAGGGTCGAAATCACTATTCTGACCTTTTCAGCAATCTTTGCCACAAAGTGAACTCGACATGAAAGTATTTCACGATCTGACCCTTTTAGCAACATCACAGACCGTGTCGTTTCTTCTCCATATAAAAACGCCTTGCTAGCTAGCGTTTCAAATCCACATTCAAACGCCGGAGTAGCTAGCGTTTCCAATCCACATAGAAACGCCAAGCAAGTGGGCGTTGCTGCCCTGGCCAGAAACGCCGTAGGGCTTGGCGTTTAGGAGCAGTTTTTTACTTTGGCGACGGGGCAGCGAACCAGCGGCGGTGCTGGCGGATCTACTGCTCTTATGTAAGACCAGGTAAAGCACCCCGTACGCGGCGGTCATGCGGATTGGCAAAGCCCGGGAAAAAGGGGGCCTGTCGAGTTTGGTTTACACATTACTACCAAAAGAGCCCGTGCGTTGCATCGGAGAGAAAATAACACACGCTCTTAACCTGATAACCATGACTCAAGACCCTAATATGTCCATGTCCATTATTTTCACATGGCATGTGGTCAGTCCTAATGCGTCTCTCTCTCTCTCAACGAAAATGCGTTTGAATGTGGTAATTCCTAAGGCGTCTCTCTCTCTCACGCACACTCACTCGAAATAAGATGAGAAATATGGGGCTCGTTTGGTTGCCGCGTAAGGTCCAACCAGGCCCGCGCGGGAAGAAAACAGGCTGATTTGTTCCCAGCATACAATATTGGTCTTGCATGGCACGATTTTAAAGCACCTATGGGCCTATCTCGTGAGGCACGCTCGAATCGGCAGTTTCTGGCGAACCAGGCCCGTGCAAGACACGTGGGCGACGGGGGCTGCACGCGAGGAGCCACCCTCAAGAAGCCGCATTGCTTCCTGAAGCGCCGACAGTTATGACCCTCACCGCTCTCTCACCACCCTGCTCTCCCCTCTCCCCACTCTCATCGACGGCGGCGGCGGCATGTAGCAGATCAGAGAACAACAAGTCGACCTTCTGCCACCTTCACCGGCATCCACAGTAGCACTTCGGTAATGGAGGTCAGCAATTTTTTCCCTCCACACCTACTACATGGCATTTGATTTGAGTTTAGGTTCGGTCCGCGTTAGGGGAATGGGGAATCAGGATAAACACCGTAGGGGTGGTCATAACATCGTCGTGACTACCGATAGATATGAGGTTCCAGATCAAGATTGAGTACAATAGGAATGGGATTAGGGCTCATCTTACATAGTACGCACAGATCTAACCTTGGGGACCCTGTAGGCGATTGGAGAGGTGGGTGGCCTTGGCCTTCATCTTGATCTTCTCCTCGACCTCCACCACCGTCTCTTCTTCCTTGCTGGAGTACAACTCGATTGGCATGCTTCGGTGTCCTAGCTCCGGTGCCTTCACTATTATCGCCACCACATCTTCTTCTTCCACCTCCATAGCCACCGCTTTGACCTGCTATTGGAGTTCATGGCGTTGGGTTGGAGGAAGAGTGAGAGACAAAGAGGTGGTGGATAAGTGGTGTCCGTCTTAGTTGGTAAATAAAGGGGCACATGAGCAATGGTTTTAATGGCGATGTTGCAAGGTTCATGTTGTAGATCCCGACCCAGCCTTTGAACCTCTTCATAATGCAGATCGACACGGAGAAACGAGGGAAAGGAGGTGGTGGCATCAAAGGAGTAGGAGAAGGGTAAGGACGTGGTGCCGCCCTGAGAGGTGATGCCCGTCCAGAGCCTGACCATGGAGGACGACGTGCTGAAGGAGCCCCCTAGCGGGAAGCGTGGAACTTCGGCCACTACCATGAGGTGGGAGGGCCAAGCAACTTCTGCAAGGTGATCATGGCCCCCAAGCTCGAGGTCATACCTATGCCGCTGGACTTCACGAAGCACTTCCCGTCCGTGCCGCAGGAGTTCAAGCTGAAGACAAACACCGACTGCTCCTGGAGGGTTATTGTTTCGCTATTGAACGACATGGTCACCCTCGATCATGGTTGGGCCACCTTCACCGATGTCCATCAGATCAAGATTGGCTTCATGGTGACCTTCAAGTTGCTGACTCCCGAAATGCTGAAGGTCATCCTCTTCAATGAAGATGGCATTGAAGTGGTGACCAAGTGCGGGAGGCATGACATCGCCTTTGCCGTTAACGCCTAGGACAGCCCCTCGTATGCTCTTGCTGCTTTAGTTAAATGCGTTCGAACTGGTTTGTTTATGTGTGGCACAATATTTTTAACTGCTTAGTACTATGTTCTGTTGTATGAGTTCTTCCTGATGCCGCTTTGTGCTGGTAACCTCTCAGTTGTGTGTTTTCTTCCGGACGCCGCTGTGTGCTGGTAACCTCACCACCACGTCGAAAAGGTTATCAAACAACACGCGTTACATGCAACCAAACAACAGGCTTTGTGTTTGCGCGTACACAAGCGGGCAACCAAACAACATGCGCTAAACTATCCTCTAAGGCTCTAAGGCGTGAGAACAAAATGCGAGCAACCAAACAGGTTGCACATGTTAATTAAGAGGTTGCATTTTCTCAACCAACCTCATGTGAGCCAGGCTTGAGCTAGCCAGGCCCGGGTATTATGACTGCCAAACACACCAGTATTGTTTTTACTCGTGAGTTGTGCATGCGTGGTTATGGATGTTTTCTTTCCTGTCAATCTAGTTTTCATGAATGATTTTTTGCAATTCGGATCACGGTCGGTACGAAAGAAAAACATACCGTGCACTATAGGTTAAGTTTGCACAAAAACAATAGTTTAGAAATATTTAACAGCCAAAAAGAATATCATATTTAAATTCTACACATTTTTCTAATCAAATTTTATATATAACATGTTAAAATCGAAGTTACCGATTAAAAGATATTGAGCTTTGTTTTAGATAAGCTATGGATTGACTAACTGAAAAGTCAGGGGTTTTCTGTTAAAACAAAAAAACAATTCGCGTGACATAAATATTGATGGAGTGTTGATTACCAAAAACATCAGGGGGTTTTCGGAGAAATTGAAAAAACGATTCAGCTGTGACTTAAACATATACTACAGGTTAATTTATAGAAAACAGCGGAGTTTTTTCGTAAAAGGCGCGGCGGTGAACAAGAACACTCCGTTCTCTTAGTAGGTAGGTATAGATATAAATATATTTCATGCTTATCGGAGGGAACATTAGTTCAAGAGGCAGGTTAACAAAAAAAAATCATGGGGAGCTTTTTATGGTTTTCGGTTATTTTGTTCATCTGATGACAGGATTTGTGGATCCAGCCCATACCCAGTTGCAGACACGCGTCTAGCGCGTTGCCGCCACAGTAAACGCAATTGCCGTAGTTCGTTGCCTTACGTCCCTAGGATTAGACAATTCTTGCATCGGGTACGTACGATACGGTTAAGGGTCCACCTGTTGTCGTCATACGCTACGGATCGGAAGATGCATTTGGTACGGATCTTGGTTTCCTAGTCCTAGGCCAACTCAAAGAATTTAGGTTTTCATCCTTTACTTGTAGGACGTCGATAAATTCCGACCGTTCGGTCAAATAGAAGCATGATGAATCGGTCTCCATGATTACGTCAAGAGATTTAGAGAAACAAAAAACCGGTGTTAAATATCAACCAAGTCTTGCAAAGGGCTTTGGTTCAAGAAAGCCGAAGCAAAGACTGGCACCAACTAACTCAGGCAAACAAGTGGGCCAAAGGAAAACAGGCCCAACTAACTCACGCAAAAGCAGCAGCTAATTTTTTAATTGAACATACAGAGAAAGTTTCCTTCCTTTTTGAAATAAAACAACAGCCTCCATATGGATTCGAAAATTACATATATGCATATAATGTGACGTCCATAAAAAAGCCACAAACTGTTACAAACGAAAATAGTTTACATGCTTCTAAGTTCTAAGTGCTAAAACTACCACTTATGCAATGTGAGTATTTGCCATGTTAATGATGGTGAAATAAATAGTAAAATTTTGCAAGGCAAAAAAAATTAAATATTGCCATGGGGATTTAGGTAAAATTGACATGTTAATAAGGGTCAATTTCCCGTCGGCAAGTAAAAAGTAAAACTTGCCATGCCAATAAAAGTTAAATATTTTCCATGGAGATTTAGGTAAATTTGCCACGTTAATGAAGGTGTAATAAATAGTAAAACTTGCCACGGAAATAAAAGTTAAATGTTTTCATGGGGATTTAGGTAAATTTGCCATGTTAATGAGGGTCAATTTGCCATTGAAATAAATAGTAAAATTTGCCATGGCAATAATAGTTAAATATTGCCATGGGGGTTTGGTAAATTCGCCATCTAATAAAGGTCAAATAAATAGTAAGACTTGCCATGGAAATAAAAGTTAAAAATGGCCATGGGGTTTGCAGGGTTTAGATAAATTCGTCTTGTTAATAAAGGTTAAATGAACACTACTAGGGAAAAGCCTAGCAGCAGCGCGGGTTCTAATTATATTACTAGCACGGGACACGGCGCTACTAATAAGGCGCTACAGCTAACCCGTAGCAGCAGCGCGTGCGAGCCCGCGCTACTGCTATACAAGTGTAGCAGCAGCGTTCTTCCCGGGAGCTCGCTACTACTAATAGCTATAGCACGCTTCTCCGGTGCGCGCTACTGCTACTATCGTGCTGCTGCTAACTTTTCTCCACTCGCTACTGCTAATTTTAGTAGTTTTTGTTTTTTTTTCTGCATATTTGTTTTGTATTTGAACAGACTTTATAGAAGAATCTTTAGCACATACAAATGTCATCATGATACACATATAAATGGCTGCGAGACCACAAATGTAATCATAGCATATACATACAAATAGTCTCATCATAATCATCATCCAACACAAAGTGGTATCTTGTCATCATCTCGAAAATAGCAATACATGCAAGTCTCGAATACTTGCAACTACAACGTCATCCATCTAAACAAAGGTATACGCGAGAAGAGCTATCACTATGAGTGAGAGCGGAACTATGCAGTACATGAGGCAGCGGTTACGAGTCCTCTCTCGCGCTAGTGTGAACCTCAAGTAAGTAGCTTCTCCTTCTTGTCTACTTTTGAAGCCTTTATGGCTGGCGCCCGAGAACCCATTCACTTGCGCCTGACACTCAGGCCACTCGTTGTACACCCCCGGAACCTTCCCTTTGTACACGACATAGCACTGCCATCTCGCCATCAAGAAGCTAGGTACCTATTAGAGATGCATCTTGATCAAGAGGATGTACAATCATACAACAAAATATACTAGAGCAACACAAAAAAGAAAGGGTTAGCAATTAGATGCAACATACAGTACGCAAACTAATTAACTAGAGTTACGCAGGTCATCGTACCCAAACTAACAAAGTAGCGTTACGCAAGTTCGGCAGGGACCGTGGACATCACAAAGTTTCATCGCTACAGAAAGTATACAAGTTAAACCGACACATATCATCATCATCGGCATCGTAAATCACTAGAAGTTCCATCCTTCCATATCATCCAGGTGTTGGTGATCGTAGCATAATTTTAAAATTTTCCTACGCTCACCAAGATCCATCTATGGAGTATACTAGCAACGAGGGGAAAGGAGTGCATCTACATACCCTTGTAGATTGCGAGCGGAAGCGTTCCAATGAACGAGGTTGATGGAGTCGTACTCGCCGTGATCCAAATCACCGATGACCGAGTGCCGAACGGACGGCACCTCCGCGTTCAACACACGTCCGGAGCAGCGACGTTCTCCTCCTTCTTGATCCAGCAAGGGGGAAGGAGAGGTTGATGGAGATCCAGCAGCACGACGGCGTGGTGGTGGATGTAGCGGGGTCTCGGCAGGGCTTCGCCGAGCGTCTGCGAGAGGGAGAGGTGTTGCAGGGAAGGAGGGAGACGCCCAAGGCTGTTGTGTTGCTGCCCTCCCTCACCCCCCCTGTTATATAGGCCCCCTGGGAGGGGGGGCGCCGGCCAGGAGCCCATCTGGATGGGGGGCGGCGCCAGGGGGGAGACTTGCCCCCCAAGGCAAGTGGGGCGCCCCCCCACCCTAGGGTTTCCAACCCTATGCGCAGGGGGGAGGCCCATGGGGGCGCCCCAGCCCACTAAGGGATGGTTCCCTTCCCACTTCAGCCCATGGGGCCCTCCGGGATTGGTGGCCCCACCCGGTGGACCCCCGGGACCCTTCCGGTGGTCCCGATACAATACCGGTGACCCCCGAAACTTTTCCGGTGGCCGAAACATGACTTCCTATATATGATTCTTCACCTCCGGACCATTCCGGAACTCCTCGTGACGTCCTGGATCTCATCCGGGACTCCGAACAACTTTCGGGTTTCCGCATACTCATATCTCTCCAACCCTAGCGTCACCGAACCTTAAGTGTGTAGACCCTACGGGTTCGGGAGACATGCAGACATGACCGAGACGCCTCTCCGGTCAATAACCAACAGCAGGATCTGGATACCCATGTTGGCTCCCACACGTTCCACGATGATCTCATCGGATGAACCACGATGTCGAGGATTCAATCAATCCCGTATACAATTCCCTTTTTCAATCGGTATGTTACTTGCCCGAGATTCGATCGTCGGTATCCCAATACCTTGTTCAATCTCGTTACCGGCAAGTCTCTTTACTCGTACCGCCATGTATGATCCCGTGACTAACGCCTTAGTCACACTGAGCTCATTATGATGATGCATTACCGAGTGGGCCCAGAGATACCTCTCCGTCATACGGAGTGACAAATCCCAGTCTCGATCCGTGCCAACCCAACAGACACTTTCGGAGATACCCGTAGTGTACCTTTATAGTCGCCCAGTTACGTTGTGACGTTTGGCACACCCAAAGTACCCCTACGCTATCCGGGAGTTGCACGATCTCATGGTCTAAGGAGAAGATACGTGACATTGGAAAAGCTCTAGCAAACGAACTACACGATCTTTGAGCTATGCTTAGGATTGGGTCTTGTCCATCACATCATTCTCCTAATGATGTGATCCCGTTATCAATGACATCCAATGTCCATAGTCAGGAAACCATGACTATCTGTTGATCAACGAGCAAGTCAACTAGAGGCTTACTAGGGACACGTTGTGGTCTATGTATTCACACATGCATTACGATTTCCGGATAACACAATTATAGCATGAACAATAGACAATTACCATGAACAAAGAAATATACTAATAACCATTTATTATTGCCTCTAGGGCATATTTCCAACAGTCTCCCACTTGCACTAGAGTCAATAATCTAGTTACATTGTGATGAATCGAACACCCATTGCGTCCTGGTGTTGATCATGTTTTGCTCTAGGGAGAGGTTTAGTCAACGGATCTGCTACATTCAGGTCCGTATGTACTTTACAAATATCTATGTCTCCATTTTGAACACTTTCACGAATGGAGTTGAAGCGACGCTTGATATGCCTGGTCTTCCTGTGAAATCTGGGCTCCTTCGCAAGGGCAATAGCTCCAGTGTTGTCACAGAAGAGAGTCATCGGGCCCGACGCATTGGGAATCACCCCTAGGTCGGTAATGAACTCCTTCATCCAGACTGCTTCCTGTGCTGCCTCCGAGGTTGCCATGTACTCCGCTTCACATGTAGATCCCGCCACGACGCTTTGCTTGCAACTGCACCAGCTTACTGCTCCTCCATTCAAAATATACACGTATCCGGTTTGTGACTTCGAGTCATCCAGATCTGTGTCGAAGCTAGCGTCGACGTAACCCTTTACGACGAGCACTTCGTCACCTCCATAAACGAGAAACATATCCTTAGTCCTCTTCAGGTACTTCAGGATATTCTTGACCGCTGTCCAGTGTTCCATGCCGGGATTACTTTGGTACCTTCCTACCAAACTCACGGCAAGGTTTACATCAGGTCTGGTACACAGCATGGCATACATAATAGACCCTATGGCCGAGGCATAAGGGATGACACTCATCTTTTCTCTATTTTCTGTCGTGGTCGGGCATTGAGCCGTGCTCAATTGCACACCTTGCAATACAGGCAAGAACCCCTTCTTGGACTGATCCATATTGAACTTCTTCAATATCTTATCAAGGCACGTATTCTGTGAAAGACCAATGAGGCGTCTTGATCTATCTCTATAGATCTTGATGCCTAATATATAAGCAGCTTCTCCAAGGTCCTTCATTGAAAAACACTTATTCAAGTAGGCCTTTATACTTTCCAAGAATTCTATATCATTTCCCATCAATAGTATGTCATCACATACAATAAGAGAAATGCTACAGAGCTCCCACTCACTTTCTTGTAAACACAGGCTTCTCCATAAGTCTGCGTAAACCCAAACGCTTTGATCATCTCATCAAAGCGAATGTTCCAACTCCGAGATGCTTGCACCAGCCCATAGATTGAGCGCTGGAGCTTGCATACTTTGTTAGCATTCTTAGGATCGGCAAAACCTTCCGGCTGCATCATATACAATTCTTCCTTAAGGAAGCCGTTAAGGAATGCCGTTTTGACGTCCATCTGCCATATCTCATGATCATACTATGTGGCAATTGCTAACATGATTCGGACGGACTTCAGCTTCGCTACGGGTGAGAAAGTCTCATCGTAGTCAACCCATTGAACTTGTCGATAACCCTTAGCGACAAGTCAAGCCTTATAGATGGTCACATTACCATCCGCGTCTGTCTTCTTCTTAAAGATCCATTTGTTCTCTATGGCTCGCCGATCATCGGGCAAGTCAGTCAAAGTCCATACTTCGTTTTCATACATGGATCCTATCTCGGATTTCATGGCTTCTAGCCATTTTTAGGAATCCGGGCCCGCCATCGCTTCTTCATAGTTCGAAGGTTCACCGTTGTGTAACAACATGATTTCCAGGACAGGGTTGCCGTACCACTCTGGTGCGGAACGTGTCCTTGTGGACCTACGAAGTTCAGCAGTAACTTGATCCGAAGCTTCATGATCACCATCATTAACTTCGTCCCCAGTCGGTGTAGGCACCACAGGAACATCTTCCCGCGCTGCGCTACTTTCCGGTTCGGAAGGGGTGACTATCACCTCATCAAGTTCCACTTTCCTCCCACTCAATTCTTTCGAGAGAAACTCTTTCTCCAGAAAGGACCCGTTCTTGGCAACGAAAATCTTGCCTTCAGATCTGAGGTAGAAGGTATACCCAATAGTTTCCTTAGGGTATCCTATGAAGACGCATTTCTCCGACTTGGGTTCGAGCTTTTCAGGTTGAAGTTTCTTGACATAAGCATCGCACCCCCAATCTTTTAGAAACGACAGCTTAGGTTTCTTCCCAAACCATAATTCATACGGTGTCATCTCAACGGATTTCGACGGAGCCCTATTTAAAGTGAATGCATCAGTCTCTAAAGCATAGCCCCAAAATGAGAGCGGTAAATCGGTAAGAGACATCATAGATCGCACCATATCCAATAGAGTGCGATTACGACGTTCGGACACACCGTTTCGCTGAGGTGTTCCAGGCGGCGTGAGTTGTGAAACGATTCCACATTTCCTTAAGTGTGCACCAAATTCGTGACTTAAATATTCTCCACCACGATCTGATCGTAAGAATTTTATTTTCCTGTCACGTTGATTCTCAGCCTCACTCTGAAATTCCTTGAACTTTTCAAAGGTTTCAGACTTGTGTTTCATTAGGTAGACATACCCATATCTACTTAAGTCATCAGTGAGAGTGGGAACATAACGATATCCTCCGCGAGCCTCAACACTCAGTGGACCGCACACATCGGTATGTATGATTTCCAATAAGTTGGTTGCTCGCTCCATTGTTCTGGAGAACGGAGTCTTGGTCATCTTACCCATGAGGCATGGTTCGCACGTGTCAAATGATTCGTAATCAAGAGACTCCAAAAGTCCATCTGCATGGAGCTTCTTCATGCGCTTGACACCAATGTGACCAAGGCGGCAGTGCCACAAGTATGTGGGACTATCGTTATCAAATTTACATCTTTTGGTATTCACACTATGAATATGTGTAACATCACGTTCGAGATTCATCAAGAATAAACCATTGACCAGCGGGGCATGACCATAAAACATATCTCTCAAATAAATAGAACAACCATTATTCTCGGATTTAAATGAGTAGCCATCTCGAATTAAACGAGATCCAGATACAATGTTCATGCTCAAAGCTGGCACTAAATAACAATTATTGAGGTTTAAAACTAATCCCGTAGGTAGATGCAGAGGTAGCGTGCCAACGGCGATCACATCGACCTTGGAACCATTCCCGACGCGCATCGTCACCTCGTCCCTCGCCAGTCTCCATTTATTCCGTAGTTCCTGTTTTGAGTTACAAATATGAGCAACCGCACCGGTATCAAATACCCAGGAGCTACTACGAGTACTGGTAAGGTACACATCAATTACATGTATATCACATATACCTTTGGTGTTGCCGGCCTTCTTGTCCGCTAAATATTTGCGGCAGTTCCGCTTCCAGTGACCACTTCCCTTGCAATAAAAGCACTCAGTCTCAGGCTTGGGTCCATTCCTTGGCTTCTTCCCGGTAACTGGCTTACCGGGCGCGGCAACTCCCTTGCCGTCCTTCTTGAAGTTCTTCTTACCCTTGCCCTTCTTGAACTTAGTGGTTTTATTCACCATCAACACTTGATGTTCTTTTCTGATCTCCACCTCCGCTGATTTCAGCATCGAATATACCTCAGGAATGGTCTTTTCCATCCCCTGCATATTGAAGTTCATCACAAAGCTCTTGTAGCTTGGTGGAAGCGACTGAAGGATTCTGTCAATGACCGCGTCATCCGGGAGATTAACTCCCAGCTGAGACAAGCGGTTGTGCAACCCAGACATTCTGAGTATGTGCTCACTCACAGAACTATTCTCCTCCATTTTACAGCTGAAGAACTTGTCGGAGACTTCATATCTCTCGACCCGGGCATGAGTTTGGAAAACCATTTTCAGCTCTTCGAACATCTCATATGCTCCATGCTTCTCAAAACGCTTTTGGAGCCCCTGTTCTAAGCTGTAAAGCATGCCGCACTGAACGAGGGTGTAATCATCAGCATGTGATTGCCAAGCATTCATAACGTCTTGGTTCTCTGGGATTGGTGCTTCACCTAGCGGTGCTTCTAAGACATAATCTTTCTTGGCTGCTATGAGGATGATCCTCAGGTTCCGGACCCAGTCCGTATAGTTGCTGCCATCATCTTTTAGCTTGGTTTTCTCTAGGAACGCGTTGAAGTTGAGGACAACGTGGGCCATTTGATCTACAAGACATATGGTAAAGATTTTAGACTAAGTTCATGATAATTAAGTTCATATAATCAAATTATTCAATGAACTCCCACTCAGATAGACATCCCTCTAGTCATCTAAGTGAAACATGATCCGAGTTAACTAGGCCGTGTCCGATCATCACGTGAGCCGAACTAGTCAAGATCGGTGAACATCTCCATGTTGATCGTATCTTCTATACGACTCATGCTCGACCTTTCGGTCCTCCGTGTTCCGAGGCCATGTCTGTACATGCTAGGCTCGTCAAGTCAACCTAAGTGTATTGCGTGTGTTCCGAGGCCATGTCTGTACATGCTAGGCTCGTCAACACCTGTTGTATGCGAACGTTAGAATCTATCACACCCGATCATCACGTGGTGCTTCGAAACAACGAACCTTCGCAACGGTGCACAGTTAGGGTGAACACTTTCTTGAAATTATTATAAGGGATCATCTTACTTACTACCGTCGTTCTAAGCAAATAAGATGCAAAACATGATAAACATCACATGCAATCAAATAGTGACATGATATGGCTAATATCATTTTGCTCCTTTGATCTCCATCTTCGGGGCACCATGATCATCTTCGTCACCGGCATGACACCATGATCTCCATCATCATGATCTCCATCATTGTGTCTTCATGAAGTTGTCACGCCAACGATTACTTCTACTTACATGGCTAACGCGTTTAGCAATAAAGTAAAGTAATTTACATGGCGTTATTCAATGACACACAGGTCATACAAAATAATAAAGACAACTCCTATGGCTCCTGACGGTTGTCATACTCATCGACATGCAAGTCGTGATTCCTATTACAAGAATATGATCAATCTCATACATCACATATATCATTCATCACATCTTCTGGCCATATCACATCACATAGCACATGCTGCAAAAACAAGTTAGACGCCCTCTAATTGTTGTTGTTAGTTTTTACGTGGCTTGTAGGTTTCTAGCAAGAACGTTTCTTACCTACGTATGACCACAACGTGATGTGCCAATTTCTATTTACCCTTCATAAGGACCCTTTTCGTCGAATCCGTTCCGACTAAAGTGGGAGAGACAGACACCCGCTAGCAACCTTATGCAACTAGTGCATGTCAGTCGGTGGAACCTGTCTCACGTAAGCGTACATGTAAGGTCGGTCCGGGCCGCTTCATCCCACAATGCCGCCGAAACAAGATAAGACTAGTAGCGGCAAGAAGAATTGGCAACATCTACGCCCACAACTGCTTTGTGTTATACTCGTGCATAGTAACTACGCATAGGCCTGGCTCTGATACCACTGTTGCTGATCGTAGCATAATTTTAAAATTTTCCTACGCTCACCAAGATCCATCTATGGAGTATACTAGCAACGAGGGGAAAGGAGTGCATCTACATACCCTTGTAGATTGCGAGCGGAAGCGTTCCAATGAACGAGGTTGATGGAGTCGTACTCGCCGTGATCCAAATCACCGATGACCGAGTGCCGAACGAACGGCACCTCCGCGTTCAACACACGTATGGAACAGAGACGTTGTCCTCCTTCTTGATCCAGCAAGGGGGAAGGAGAGGTTGATGGAGATCCAGCAGCACGACGGCGTGGTGGTGGATGTAGCGGGGTCTCGGCAGGGCTTCGCCGAGCGTCTGCGAGAGGGAGAGGTGTTGCAGGGGAGGAGGGAGGCGCCCAAGGCTGTTGTGTTGCTGCCCTCCCTCACCCCACACTATTATATAGGCCCCCTGGGAGGGGGGGCGCCGGCTAGGAGCCCATCTGGATGGGGGGGCGGCGGCCAGGGGGGAGACTTGCCCCCCAAGGCAAGTGGGGCGCCCCCCCACCCTAGGGTTTCCAACCCTAGGCACAGGGGGGAGGCCCATGGGGGCGCCCCAGCCCACTAAGGGCTGGTTCCCTTCCCACTTCAGCCCATGGGGCCCTCCGGGATAGGTGGCCCCACCCGGTGGACCCCCGGGATCCTTCCGGTGGTCCCGGTACAATACCGGTGACCCCCGAAACATTCCCGGTGGCCGAAACTTGACTTCCTATATATAATTCTTCACCTTCGGACCATTCTGGAACTCCTCGTGACGTCCGGGATCTCATCCGGGACTCCGAACAACTTTCGGGTTTCCGAATACTCATATCTGTACAACCCTAGCGTCACCGAACCTTAAGTGTGTAGACCCTACGAGTTCGGGAGACATGCAGACATGACCGAGACGCCTCTCCGGTCAATAACCAACAGCGGGATCTGGATACCCATGTTGGCTCCCACACGTTCCACGATGATCTCATCGGATGAACCACGATGTCGAGGATTCAATCAATCCCGTATACAATTCCCTTTGTCAATCGGTATGTTACTTGCCCGAGATTCGATCGTCGGTATCCCAATACCTTGTTCAATCTCGTTACCGGCAAGTCTCTTTACTCGTACCGCAATGCATGATCCCGTGACTAACGCCTTAGTCACACTGAGCTCATTATGATGATGCATTACCGAGTGGGCCCAGAGATACCTCTCCGTCATACGGAGTGACAAATCCCAGTCTCGATCCGTGCCAACCCAACAGACACTTTCGGAGATACCCGTAGTGTAACTTTATAGTCACCCAGTTATGTTGTGACGTTTGGCACACCCAAAGTACCCCTACGGTATCCGGGAGTTGCACGATCTCATGGTCTAAGGAGAAGATACTTGACATTGGAAAAGCTCTAGCAAACGAACTACACGATCTTTGAGCTATGCTTAGGATTGGGTCTTGTCCATCACATCATTCTCCTAATGATGTGATCCCGTTATCAATGACATCCAATGTCCATAGTCAGGAAACCATGACTATCTGTTGATCAACGAGCTAGTCAACTAGAGGCTTACTAGGGACACGTTGTGGTCTATGTATTCACACATGCATTACGATTTCCGGATAACACAATTATAGCATGAACAATAGACAATTACCATGAACAAAGAAATATAATAATAACCATTTATTATTGCCTCTAGGGCATATTTCCAACACCAGGATGGAACCTAGCATCTTGAACGGCGTGAGGTCATGACGTTGCATGCCTATGCGAGTTCGGACGTCAGCTCGCGATATAGGGCTGTGGTGGAACATCCCCTTCTCATCGACGACTTCTTTCATGATGATTGTCGCAATGTCCCTTGATGCGAAAGAAGTCATCTCTTCTGAGTATATAATCCGCTTGTCCATGAGATTCTACCCACTTGTGGATATGATCATCATTTCTGCCTATCATGCGAAGCTTTTGGTGATCTGTGCTGAACTCAATCATGAGATGGAGGATGTAGAATCCATCTTTCTTGCTTGGTTTTGGACTTGGATGCAGCAGAAGTTAGTTTTATGCGCGAAACCCATCTTCTTGTTCCTTTGTTTCCTGATATGCATGTGGCCACCTCTAATGCTGAAGCCTTGGAGAGCATCATCTAGAATATTCATTATGTGGGTGTAGTCCTTCTTCTCGTAGTCTCTGGAGGGTCGAAATACACGGTGTGGGAGACTCGCGGGTAAAGAACGATAGGGACGGCGCGCCCGTTGATGTGGGGAAGACACCTCAAATTATTCTCCATATGAGCGAGAAGGAATGATTGAAATGTACGAAAGGGTTGTCCGGAATTGACTTACTTTGGATGATAAGGCAGGAGGACAATTTCCTGGTCCTTATTCTGTACCATGAAGTTTTGGAGGTAGTCCCTAGCAGTTTCACGCTCAAAGTCGCCGAGACTCAAGAAAGACTCGTGCATGTAGTATGGATCCGCCACACAGATATGCGAGACTTCTTCTCTCTTCATGACGGAGCTCATATGTAGCGCAAAAAGGCGAACGATTGTATAATCGAGCCGCCTCGTCAGAAACATCTCAAAGATATGGTCAAACCGCAGGAAGAACACCACTAGTAGAAAAAGGGCCTATTGTCCTGGTTCGTGAGGGCCTTCTGTCCCGCTTTATGAACCGAGACTAAAAGGTCGTTACTAATGCCCTTGGCCTTTAGTTTCGGTTCTTACATGAACCGGGACAGATGGTCCTCCCCGTGGCCGCTGCGGCCAGCCCAGGCAGGGGGGCCTTTGGTCCCGGTTGGTGACACCAACCGGGACCAATAAGCATCCACGCGTCAACATTTCAGGGGCTGGGGTTTTTGTTTTTTTAGAAAGGGGGGGGGGTTTGGGGGTTTTGGGGGGTTAATTTAGGTGTTTGTGTTAGCTAGCTAATTAATAGAGAGAAGTGTCCTCTCTTATCTCCGTGCTTGGTCGACACTACGTACTATACGTATAGCTAGCTAGTAAGCAAATGAAGGAAACAGAAGATCGTCATGAACATATGCATACAGAGAGAAGTGATATCGACCACCTCTCCTTCTCTGAGAGATTGGTCGAACAACAAGTTCTCGTATATCTATCCGACACTACTGGCTACATATATACAATATAATTATCTCTTACAATATAATCTCCTAATTCCAAATGAACTCAGGGTCCACATGGTATTCTCCGTCTTTAGCGATCACGTGGTCAAGAAAGAATGCCGTCAATTCCTCTTGAATTGCTCGCATACGAGCTGGTGGTAGGGGTTCATCCCGCATCCGAAATATCTAATTTGAAAAAGGGGGTCAATACATATATATGAATAAATGAAACTGAACACTTATGAATAAAATTGTGAATATTATTATTTACGCACTTCATATTGTTTGTCAGAGTAGCCCCGCTCACAGGTCATGTGGCGGATGGACTCGAAAATGTAGTATCCACAGTAATCATTCCCTTATTCCTGCCACAACCACTTTACAACAAATAGAGGTCAATCAAACTGATAATTAGCAAGCATGCTAAATGGTATTGATGAAACTAGCGGTTGAATCACTAGGAGATGCGTGGAACATGCTACTATAGTACTTACTTCCGGGTGTCCAAATTGCAGTTTCTTCGGCAGTCCCGGAGTTTTTGAGGTGAATTTTTTCCAAACCCTGCCAGACAAAGAAAACAATTACTTGATATCAGGAAATGAACAAAGTTGCCGATATGGTGCGATAATGATCGATTTAACTTACTTCTGTAGAATTTCAGTCATGTCCGCATACTCCTTGGGATCTTTTCGTCTCCAGTCTAAGACGGTTACTAGTCCCTGCTCAAGCTTAATCTCTAGGAGAATATAGTGGAACCTGCGCACGCATGCATAACTCGTCAATTACATTACTATAACCTCGACTAATAAGGGAAACCGAATATGCACAAGATAGTAACACTCACTTGAATTCGTAAGGGAAGAGTATTATAGCTTTGTTTTGATTTAATACAAACGATTGTAGCAGCTTGGCCTCGGTATCTCTGGGCTGAAATTCAACCATATATGCATCTATGAGATTTGTGTTAATGAACCCAATATCACCGACTTTTCTTTTCTTCAATTCGGCGATCTTCAATCTGCATAATATAGTGAGGATAATTAAAAATACATGCAATGAAAGAGCTGAACTATATATAGAGACTTAATTAATGACAGAAGTAGTACTACTTATAGGCAGTAGCAAGTCATCATTAATTCAACAGTTCAATTCCAACAAGGTCAAGCTCCTCTCTAACTCTCAGCGTCAAAATATTCCTCCCCTCAGACTCTCTGCAGGTTTTCATGTACCAATCATGGAATCTTCGCATCATCGTTGTTAGAGATCTTTCATCTTTGACGAGAGGCTTCCCGTACACGTATTTGAGTTTGTCCACCTCCAAGAAATCATAATGTACATCGTCGGGCAGGTAATCTTCAAGATTGTTATAACCGGGCACCATCCTGCCCGGATCATTAGCGACGATATCACTAGACACCTGGAGCGGGGGAGCGATTGGTTCGCTTGTTCGCCAAGCTGGGCAATTTTTTTCCCAGCTCGTCGTTCTGCTAACCTTTGATCACTGACAGTACTTCCCGACCGCTCCGCTTCAACAAATGACTTTTCAATAATGCGCTCATAGTTGCCTTCCGTCGGAGACTTTGGTGGTTTCTTCAGGGCAGCCAGAGTACGCTTCGCTTTCACCGGATCTATCTTCTCCTCCGGAGGCGGATGTTTCTTTGCTTTCACCCCTTCAAAGAAGTTCTTCACTTTGGCTCGCACGATCTTCGTGTTTTCCTCTAGGCTCCTCTCGTATGGTAACTTCTCTGGAGTCTTCAAAGAAGGACCGAATCTGTATTGCCTCCCGCCTCTGGCTGTACTGCTAGACGAAGGAGCAGACGGAGCGGCTGCGGCTGTCTTTCCTTTCTTACGAGGCGGAGGAGAAGGATGACGCGCCGGAGCAGCCGGAGCGGTGGCGGGTCTCTTCCGCCCTAGTTGACGAGGCGCAGAAGGAGGAGGCTGGCTGCTCGGGCGCGTCGGCGCAGGCGGAGAAGGAGGCGGAGTGCCGCCATGCGCCGGAGAAGGAGGCTGAGTGCCTTGATCACTCGCCGGAGGAGGAGGCGGAGGAGGAGGCGGAGTGCCCTGACTCGCCGGAGGAGGAGGAGGAGGCGGAGGCGTCTAGTTCGGAAGGTTGATGAGCTCCTTCCGCCATAGGCATGGAGTCTTCAGAGCCGAACCCAGCCGAATCTCCCCTTCACCCGTAGGGTGGTCAAGCTGGAGGTCCTCAAATCCGTCTGTTATTTCATCCACCATCACCCTAGCATATCCTTCTGGAATCGACCGGTAGTGGTAGGTTGCGCCAGGTTCAGTAGGTAAAACAGAGCCAACAGCCGCCTTGACTTTCAAATTCATCCATTGCATCATAAGGTGGCAATGTTGAGACTCTGTGATAGCATCCACGGGGTAGCTAGCAGGAGCCGTGAAGACAGGCTCCAGCTGAAGCTGCTCGGTGGAAGCCACGCCGCTTCTCCACTGAGATGGCGGGGTAGCTTCAGGGGAAGCTTCGGCAGGTCGTTTGCTGCGATTTGCTTCTCGTTCCATAAATTTTATTTATGTTATTAAAGTTTATTTTATTTTATTTTGTTTCTACTTATATTTTTTTTTAAAGTTTATATCATTTTGTTTCAAATTACTTATTTATTTTATTTTACTGAAACAAAGGGATTTCATGTGGAAACTCGTCTGTTACAAAGGGATTTCATTTTTGTTATGAGGGTTTCATACGGAAACTCGTCTGTTACAAAGAGATTTCATTTTTTTGAACTTATTTGAACTCCATAGTTTTTTTGTGTTCAAAATGCACCATTCAAAGCCACATCATCAATTTTCAACCCTTTCTGACTTCATTTGTTATTTTTTATGCATTTACTGGGTATCATCATTTCACCCACATAGCATGTGCAAGAAATTAGACAGGGTTACGGCAAAACCTGGATGCACTTCGCGTACAAAACGGACAATCTCTTTCGAAGTATCAGGGTTTCATATGGAAACTCGTCTATTACAAAGGGATTTCATTTTTTTGAACTTATTTGAACTCCATAGTTTTTCTGTGTTCAAAAATGCACAATTCAAAGGCACACCATCAATTTTCAACCCTCTCATGAATAGATAAGTGACCAAATTAATAGAAGTTCATCATCACATTAAAACCAAAGTACATACATAGTTCTCATTGAACAACATATAGCTCTCCATAGCATCTAATTAAACCATACATTGAAATTATGTAAAACATTTCAATGCAACAACAAATGCGATCATAATGGCAACCAAGGTAACAACTGATCCAACTGCATAATGATACCAAGCCTCGGTATGAATGGCATATTTTCTAATCTTTCTAATCTTCAACCGCATTGCATCCATCTTGATCTTGTTATCATCGACGACATCCGCAACATGCAACTCCAATATCATCTTCTCCTCCTCAATTTTTTTATTTTTTCCTTCAAGTAATTGTTTTCTTCTTCAACTAAATTTAACCTCTCGACAATAGGGTCGGTTGGAATTTCCGGTTCAACCACCTCCTAGATAAATAAAATCTATGTCACGTTGGTCGGCATAATTGTCATAAACAATAAATGAACCAAATATTTATCAAAAGATAATATATACCACATCCGAATCATAGACAGGACGAGGGCCGATGGGGGCGGATACCAAAACCATCGCACTATATAATAACAAGGAATAATAAAAGTAAGAAAATTAGACAAGTATCTATCTGAAGTAAGAATTTTTGTCTTTCAGAAAGAAGATAAGAACAAGAGGCTCACCGCGGTGGTGCCGGCGACGAGATCGGCGCGGGCGATCGATGGCGGTGAAAACGGGGACGGAACGTGACAGACCGCTAAACCTAGACAAATCTCGGGGAAAATGGAGCTCGGAGGTCGAGTTTCGAGAGGAGAAAGATTAACTAGTGTGGCTCAGACATTTCATCGAACACCTCATGTGCATATGTGCATAGGACGTGAGCTAGAGAGCACCCAAATGCCCTCCCCTCGCCGGCTGTGGAGTGCTCTACCGTGGCGATGGGGTATATATAGGCAACTCATTTGTCCCGGTTCGTGGCTATAACCGGGACTAAAGCTCCACCTTCTGTCCCGGTTCTAGCCACGAACCGGGACCAATGGTTGTGGGACAGGAGCGAGGCCCATTTGTCCCGGTTCGTGCCTAGAACTGGGACAAATGGTTCCCCACGAGCCGGGACCAGTGCCCACGAGGCCCCGGCCGGCCCCGTGGGCTAACGAACCGGGACGAATGCCCCCATGGGCCCCAGTTCGTGACAGAACCGGGACTAATGGGCTTGTCCTGCCCGAACCAAAGCCCTGTTTTCTACTAGTGCACCTCCGCAGGCCGTGTGTCCACGTAGCACTTCCCCTCAGGCACACGAGCCGCGTATGTCGGATATCCTGGATCCTTCGAGGCTAGTAGGTTTTTCTCAGTCGACAGCAGATGGTCGTGCAGTCTCCTGAGACCCCCTGGTAGTGCCTCCAGCGGTTTCGGCGGTAGCATCGGCTCGCCCGTCAGATGGAACATGGCCGCACCTTTCAAGGGTACACGCTCTTCAGAATCCATCGTCTGGTTGCTATGTGCACTGGCTTGTTTGGAGGTAGTTATCTTCCCCGATCTCTTCCTCTCCTTTTTCTTGGGCACACCTTCCAGACCCTTCCTTAACCCTTGCCCTAGTGTTGTCGGGCTAAGCACTGTACGACCCCCGGCTAGTTGAGCCTGTGTTGAGGCGGCATCTTCAGGTGTGTCCTGTGAGGATTTCAAGAAGAGACACTTCTTGCAATCCCTGCTATGACCTTCCTGCCCGGGCAGATCATCCATATCCTCATTAGCATGCTGATAGCCCGATTCGTCATATGGTTGACTCATCATATCTATGTCACAATCATACACGTTTGTATTGAGGAAACCCGTTGGGTCCACCTCCGTCTCATCATCCATTCTCTGTTCTGCAGGACCGATTACATCAGCCAGTACTATTGCACCCCCTTCATCACATCGTCTGCCGCTCTCACCCGGCACTACAGGAGCTGGTAATTACGTAGGCGGGGTGGTGGTCTCCGCACATGCTTGTTGATGTGTGGTTATTGGTGTGCTCTCGGCCGGCTCTAGACGAATAAGATTCTTCGGCCATAGCAGCACCCAACCCTTGCAGCTTCCAATCCGCGGCGGGGTCTCGTCGTCCTCTCCCACATGCTGTACTGGAGGAGTCAAATCCTCATGCCCCGATGTCAGTGTCAAAACCGGCGGATCTCGGGTAGGGGGTCCCGAACTATGCGTCTAAGGTCGATGGTAACAGGAGACGGGGGACACGATGTTTACCCAGGTTTGGGCCCTCTCTATGGAGGTAATACCCTACTTCCTACTTGATTGATCTTGATGAATATGAGTGTTACAAGAGTTGATCTACCACGAGATCGTAGAGGCTAAACGCTAGAAGCTAGCCTATGGTTATGATAATGTGTGTCCGCCTATCCGGACTCTCTCCGGTTTATATAGACACCGGAGAGATCTAGGGTTACATGGAGTTGGTTACATAAAAAGGAATCTACACGATCGATCGCCAAGCTTGCCTTCCACGCCAAGGAGAGTCCCATCCGGACACGTAGAGGGTCTTCGGTCTTCACATCTTCATGGCCCATCAGTCTGGCCCATGGCTAACAGGCCGGACGCCTAAGGACCCCTTAGTCCAGGACTCCCTTAGTAGCCCCTGAACCTGGCTTCAATGACGAGGAGTCCGGTGCGCAGATTTGTCTTCGGCATTGCAAGGCGGGTTCCCTTCTTCCAAACTCCAGAATAGTCTTCGGATGTAGTAAGTATGTCCGGACCTGTGTATACAATTGCAGAGAATACAATATTTCTCGATCCCAACCTGCTGACAATTGTTTATGACGTCACGCCCGCCTGGTTATTGATCCGAACCGTTTGGCTAGCCCGCCGCCCCACATCTCGGGACGCGGTTTCACTGGCACGTCTTATCAAAGCAAAGATCGTGTCCCCTTTATTCACGGGATTTTCATCAATGCGAGCATGGGTAACCCAATCGTCCCCCGGGTACAACTCTTTGGAGATAGGTAAGTCTCGAGACCCAAGAGGAGACACTCGGTATTCGGGGTCTTTAAATAGGGACCCAGGCTCATATTTTTCCTTTGTGCTTGCTTCCTCCTCAACCCCAGCCACCTCGAGTTCTAACCCTCGAGTTCCAATCACCACCAGCCCCAATCATGCCCAGATCCAGCCGTTCAGGCCGGTGGGTGGCTTCTTCTGTCACGGAGGAGGATATCACGAAGCTCCGCGCGGCGAGGTATCTGACCCCAGAGATTCTTCATCGGCTCCCAGCAGCAGGGAAGGTTGTACCTACCCCTAGATCCGGCAAGAGGGTGGTATTTGTAGCCCACTTCCTTCAAGGGTTAGGGTTCGTGCTTAACCCCTTCGTCCGGGGGCTCATGTTTTACTATGGACTTGATTTTCACGATCTGGCCCCGGACTCCATTCTTCTTGTCTCGACATTTATCGTTACATGTGAGGCTTTCCTCCGGACTCATCCGCACTTTGGTTTGTGGCTCAAGACCTTTGACGTGAGGTCGCGGGTGACACAGGAGGAGCAGGCAGAATGCGGCAGCGCCACAATAGGCAAGCTTGCCAGCGCGGTTTGGTTTGAAGGGTCTTTCGCCGAGTCCTCCGACCTATGGTAGCAGGGGTGGTTTTATATCAGCGAGCCGCGTGGCTCCAGGTGGGCGGCTACGCCCGCATTCCGACCCGGCCCTCCCATCCAGCTTGCTTCGTCGATCAATAAGGGATTGGAATGGGGATCCGCTAGTGACGTGCAGACTCTGCAGAGTCGCCTCCAAAGCCTCATCGAGAAGGGCCTCGACCTTGTGAACGTCGTTCAAGTAATGTTAGTCCGCCGGACCTTGCCATGTCAGCGGCGGCCTCTCCGTATGTGGGAGTTTAATCCAGAAGGGCGGCGGACTCTTCAGCACTTCTTCGGCACCACGCATGAAGGAATGTGGAAATTATATTTCGGGGAACGAGGGCAATGGACGGACACCACTGAAGATGTTGGCCTTGACTGCAATCATCCGGACACTGAGGTAAGTATTTGCTTTCCGCACACCTTTCAAGCATCTCCTGACAAGATACTGAACAATCCGTCTCTATGCAGGACTGGATAAAGGAACTGGTGTTAATCTGGTGTCCGGCGCCTCTTCCCGAAGACTCTGCGACCGCGCTGCTGACGAGAATGCTGACTCCGACACCGTGCCAGGTGTCTACAGGGGAGAGCGAGAACAAGGAGACCAGAGGTACTCTCGGCTCCGGGGATAATTTAGA
Source organism: Triticum aestivum (assembly GCF_018294505.1). Taxonomy (NCBI): domain Eukaryota; kingdom Viridiplantae; phylum Streptophyta; class Magnoliopsida; order Poales; family Poaceae; genus Triticum; species Triticum aestivum. The sequence goes on from NC_057814.1 coordinate 641,959,836, forward strand.
CGGCGTGTTCGGCAAAAACGAAACCTCTTGGCCCAAGGGAAAAGATACAGTGGAAACCCTCCATGGTAAGAAGAGGGCCGCTTCCGAAGATCAGGAGGGGAAGCCTTCCAAGAGAGGAAAAACGCCATCGATGGGTGGCTCGGGCCGGGCAAGCAATGTTGCCGCAGAACTTTATGATGAGGACAAACCTCTGGCCAAACCGTAAGTGAAGCGGGGCACTTTAAACGTACCTCATCCCTTTGCTATTAGTGAAGTAATCGACTGATGTATGTACATCCTTACAGGTTAACGCCTGCTGTTTCTCAACTGTCCTCCTCCTCGGGGTACCTTCTTCTGAAGTTGATGGAGAGTGGCACGCCATCTCCGGCTTCCTTGCCCCACAGGGCGGATGATCCTGAGGTATCGTCCCGGAGGGATCCTCCCGATCGACAAGCAGTGTAGGGGACGAAGAAGGCATTACCCGAAGGTGGTGCCTCTGTCCGTCAGGGTTCGGAAGTCAAGAATGACGACCCTGCACTATCCGGTTTACAGCCGGAAACAATTGTGGAGGCGAGAAAGCGGATTTCTTCAAAGGAATGCCATACTCCGGCGGTGGTGTCCGAAGACCCTGGGGCTCCGGAACTGCTGCGGACATGCTGCAAAAAGTGTCCGTTTCAGAGGAGCACCGTGCCTTGATGGCTACGGTGGTCGAAAAGGTTCTGTCCACGAAAAGCGGATTGCACGAGGCCTTTACGAGCCTTCTAAGAGGCTTCAAGGTTTGTGATGTAATTTTGCCAATTGAATTTCATTGACAGAATGCACCTGTTGTATATGCAGTAGCCCCTGAGACTCGGATTGCCTGCCGAAGGAGGCTATCGGAGGATCAAAAAGGATATGCTTAGGTACTAACCTTGATTTAATTTTAAATACAGGCTGTCTCCTCCCCGGCGGCTACCCGGAATGTGGAAGTGGCCGAACTGCAGCGAAAGATGGATATTGCAGGGGATGACATTGCACTGATCAACAGGCGTCTTGACGACTCGCAAGGTATGTACTTCGAGCATTCTTTACACCAATTTGCTTGTAATTGAGGCTTGGCACGGAAGAGAGTTTTATAGAAAATGTGCATGAATGCAGATGGTGCTGCCACCATTGAGGCTCTTCGGGCGGAGCTTGCCCGGGCCAAGGAGCAGGCCCGGTGTAGTTATGCGGCTTCCGAAAAGGCATCGGCTGATCTGAGAGCCGAACAAGCAGCTCGGCACCGAAATGAGGAGGAAATATCCGCACTGGCGCTTGAATTGAAGAATGCTGCCAGCCGCTGTGAATACCTTGAGAAGGAGAGTGAAGCCAAAACGGCTGAGCTTGATAAGGCCTTACGAGAGGCGAGTGAGGCTCGGTTTGAGTCCAGGGCAGCTCGTGAGGAGATTCGGCAGGGTAAGGAGATAGCGGCCGATAAGCCCTTTTTGCTTCAGACTAAATTTGGCGATCCGGACTATGCTCAGCTGAACCAGGTCTGGAGTTCTCAGGCTGAATTTTTAGACTTGCCGAAGAGTTCTTCCGATGTGGCGCAGTTCTACCAAGCACAAGAGGGGTGTGCAACGGAGAAGCTTTTCTGGTCACAATTTGGCGCATCAAAGCGCACCCTGCTGCTTAATGAACAGATGTCCCAATGGGCCGAACTTCATAGGATATCCGGCGACGCCATCAAGAACGTCATAATCCGGTTGTGGCCGAACGAGCCTATTCCAAAGAGTTACTTTGGTTTGGTGCGGCGTCTTGTTGAAGCAGTGCCACGTATTGACGCTGTGAAGCGGTCGGCGTGCATTGAAGGTGCACGGATGGCTTTTTGCCCGAGTCAAGACATTTTGGGTGAAGATGAAGGCCATCGATGATGCGGCGAAGAGTCCTCCCAAGGGCCAGGTCCGACCAGAGCATTATTTTGAAGACGTCTTGGAAGCCGCCTATCAGATAGAGGGTCAATGCTCAAAGAACATAATGTTCAAGTGAGGTGTATTAGAGTTGTAAAAGACAATTTTATAAGTAATATATTTTTATATTTTGCTCGAAAGCGTGTGCTCCTCCTGTGCGGCCGTTTTAATACAATCTGAAAGTTTTCCAGTCGTCGGCTTCAGCCCCCTCGTAGGAAGTACGGGGGTGTTAGGAAAATGCATGTAATCACTCTTGACCCAACGTCTTCGTCCATAAAGGAGGTGACAATGCGGCGAACCAGCCAATCGGACTATAGGGCGTTAACACTTTCACTTAGCCATAGGAGTTTTATAGTTGGGGCTACGACATAGCCCCTGGTATGCGTACGACTTATTCCGATGTGGTGCGTTACATATATGACCTAACAAGGAGGTCCTTCGTATTACACGGAAGAATCACGACAGATTCCAAAAAGTCATCGAGTGGTTGACTTGCTCGCGCAGCATCATGATAGTCGGTTTTCGGCTTTCTCTACTGAGGTGCTCATCCGGTCTAAGCCAGGGCACAATCGCAGTAGTTCTCCCTTTACTACACTAGCCGATAGAGCGGAACGTAGTGTAGCAAGCACAGGAGCCGGGCAACCCAACCATTGACCCAAGACATGATTCGGAGCTGATGAATATAAGGCCAAAACTCGTGACGCCGAAGTACGCTATAGAGTTGTTCGGACTTTGCTCGCAACTCATTTGTTCCCGTACCGAGCCCCTGGCAGGTAATGCCGAGGTGCATATGTAGAGCGGCCGTTAAGGCCGTACTCATTGTTGAGAGGGTATTGAAGATTAGTTCGGATAAAGTTTTACTGGGAGCAGAGCAATATGCCAATGATAAATTTATATGTATAAACAAACCACAAACCCGGCTATTTGACATGCACAGGGTAGGGAACGGAGGAAAAAAGGCATAATACAGGCTAAAAAATAAAGAGTGTGGTCTACAAAAAGTTATTTTGGACCTCCTGTCGCATGTCTGCGTCGCCCGTCCTCGGGGGTGGGGGAATGCTTAACGGGAGTAGCCCCTTAGGTGAGTATACGAATCCGAACTCCGATAGAGTCCGTTGTAGATGCTGTCCTTTTCGTCACCTATTTCTTAAAAGATAATAAAGAAAGAAATACATAAAACAGATAAAAAACGTTACGGGAATGTTTGCAGGGTTGTCCATATTGTGCTTCCGTCGATGCCCATGGTATCTTGAGTGCGTAGTGATGTACGCGCGGTGTGAACCTTGCTGGTATAAGGGGTGGGCGACGGAAGCCGAACTGCTATTTCCGTTCCGGGAGTCGTCGAACTTCGGAAGGGAATTGTTTCTGGCCCCTGGTGTTCGGCTGGTGAGCCGCTCCGTCGTCTTTATCGCCTGGCGGCCTCCTCCCCTTGTGTTCGGCGTTGAGCTTGCCTGCCTGCTTGGAGACCCAACAGTTTCTATTGGTATGATTAGCGGGCCTATCAGGATGACCGTGAATCTGGCAAGGTCGGTCCAATATCCTGTCAAGGGTGGATGGTCCGTCTTGGTTTGCCTTCAGTGGCTTCTTCCGTTGACCAGGTTTTGGATTGTTGAATCCTGCGTTGACCGCAGTGTCACATGAACTTTCATTGTTATTGCGACTGTTGTGTTCAGTTCGTCGTGGCTTGCTGTTGCCGTCTCGGATTTCGGAAGTGCCTGGGTCGCTGGCGTTATTGCTCTTACGAGCGAGCCAGTTCTCTTCTCCCGCACAAAAGCGAGTCATTAGAGCGGTGAGGGCTGTCATGGACTTCGGTGCTTCCTGGCCGAGGTGACGTGCTGGCCATTCATCCCGGACGCTATGTTTGAAGGCCGAGATGGCTTCCGCGTCCGGACAGTCGACAATTTGGTTCTTTTTGACTAAGAACCTAGTCCAGAGCTCCCTGGCTGACTCGCCGGGCTGTTGGACGATATGACTTAAGTCATCGGCATCTAGTTGCCGGACATATGTTCCTTGGAAGTTGTCTCGAAAAGCGTCTTCCAAATCTTCCCAGCTGCCAATAGAATTTTCTGGCAAACTGTTTAGCCAGTACCACGCTGGCCCTTTGAGCTTGAGAGGTAAGTATTTGACGGCGTGAAGGTCGTCTCCTCAGGCCATGTGAATGTGGAGGAGAAAATCCTCAATCCATATCGCGGGATCGGTTGTTCCATCGTATGATTCGATGTTAATGGGTTTAAACCCGTCTAGAAATTCATGCTCCATTACCTCCTCGGTGAAGCAGAGAGGGTGTGCGGCTCCTCTATGTTGAGGCACACTGTGGAGCACCTCCGGTGGATTCCATTTGCGACTTTCGGACCGAGCATGGTCGGGTCTGTGGCGTCCAAATAGGTAACCATCATCACCTGTCGGGGCATGTCCCCGTGATCTGTACACCGATCTTGTGTGTCCTGCTCTGCCCTCCCGGATTTGTTGGACGTCTCGAGTGTGCCCCCGAGCTGTTTTGGTCTTGCCTTGACAGCCGAGTGGGGAGGTATGGTGTTCTGCTTGGGCTGATGCTTGGTCCGGACCGAACTGTGGTCGGCTTGCCGCATTGTTCGATGGTGGTGCGGGCTCCAGCGCCTCGCCGTCGTATTGAGGGAGCCACCTACGGTTGGGGTGGATTTTGTCCGGGCCGTTGAGGCCCTATTCTTCAGCAGCCAGGACCTTGGTCCATCTATCGTTGAGCAAATCTTGGCTCGCTTGAAGTTGCAGCTGCTTCTTTGTTAGGCTCCTTGCAGTGGCTATTAGCCGGCGTTTAAAGCGCTCCTGCTCGAGAGGTTCCTCAGGCACAATGAAATCTTCGTTGCTGAGGCTCTCCTCTACCTCGGAGAGTGGGAGATAATTACTGTCCTCCGAGTCTCCATATGTGGCCTGTTCGTCAGGGCTATCTTGCCCGCCTTCTTGTCCCTCCTGTTCGGATCCTTCCTCAACAGGGTCTTCAATGTCCGAGGTGTTATCTTCTCCGGTGCCAGTATTGTTTTCTTTTGGGAGACGCGACTTGGGGTGGCGCCGGGGGCACCGGTGTTCGGACTGTGTACCAGGAGTTTATCCTCGACTGGATCCTTCTTGTCATCATCAGGAGTGTCGTCGGATGTGTCTATCATACACACGTCATACCAAGAAGTGGCCGCTCCGCGTCTAGTGGATAGCGAGTTCTGGCCTTGCCCCTCATCATCGTCCATACCATCGATGTCTTAGGAGCCGGGGTCAATCGTGTTGATTGGGTCTTCAATAGTGGCTATGAAGTGGGTGGCGGGTGGGAAGCAAAATTCTCCTTCATCTGCCGCGAATTCGAACCGGACATAGTTCGACGGCGAATCACCTGCCAGGTATAGGCTTTTTAGTGAGTTTAGAACGTCGCCCATGGGCGAGTGTTGGAAGACGTCTGCGGCGCTGAACTTGAAGATCGATAACCGATCGAGTTCAGTATCTGCGGGCTCGGAGGGTTCGGAGCTCGTCGTCAGAGGCGAGTCCGGGGTTCCGTAGGTACAGATATCATGCGAAGTGGGATCTGTGTGCGGCTCCAATGCCACGGAATCGGTAGCCTCCGTGATGGGGCTGAGCTTCCCATCTTCGGATGGCTCGATCTGCTCCAGATCTAAGGCCGGAGTTGTCCCAGGAGCTATCTCCTGGATGCGGCCCGATGGCAGGTTTAAGCCGTGCTCATTGGGGCGAAGGGGAGCGGTTGCTGCGGTCTCAAATCCGTCGAAGATCAAGTGTCCACGGATTTCTGCGACATAGTTCAAGCTCACAAACCTGTCCTGATGGCCAGGGGCATAGCTATCGATCTGCTCCAGATGGCCAAGCGAATTGGCCCGCAGTACGAAGCCGCCGAATACGAAGATCTCTCCGGGGAGGAAAGTTTCTCCCTGGATAACGTCATCATGGACGATCGAAGGGGCCATCGAGCCCTTTGTCGACGACACAGTGGAACTCTCAATGAAAGAACCAATGTCAGTGTCAAAACCGGCGAATCTTGGGTAGGGGGTCCCGAACTGTGCGTCTAAGGTTCGGGCCCTCTCTATGGAGGTAATACCATAATTCCTGCTTGATTGATCTTGATGAATATGAGTGTTACAAGAGTTGATCTACCACGAGATCGTAGAGGCTAAACCCTAGAAGCTAGCCTATGGTTATGATAATGTGTGTCCGCCTATCCGAACTCTCTCCGGTTTATATAGATGCCGGAGAGATCTAGGGTTACATGGAGTTGGTTACATAAAAAGGAATCTACACGATCGAACGCCAAGCTTGCCTTCCACGCCAAGGTTTGTCCCATCCGGACACGTAGAGGGTCTTCGATCTTCACATCTTCATGGCCCATCAGTCCGGCCCATGGCTAACAGGCCGGACGCCCGAGGACCCCTTACTCTAGGACTCCCTCACCCGATTTCACACTGGACAAGTTAACCCTGAAGTGCCCACCGGGGATCGGCTGGTTGTCGAACGTGGGTTGCAAGGGGTTCATTACCATCCCCTTTCCCACGTCCACCTTCTGGCCTTTGATCAAGTAGAGTATGGTGCACGGAGTTTCTTCGACCCGCAAACACATGTCTGTGGCGTAAAACATCTGAAAGGCAACGAAAATGGAATATTCTATATATATATATATATATATGTTGGTGCGATATGTAATTACCGTGAGGGCGTCTAGCTCAGCCAAAGACGAAGGCCCACCTAGCGCGCCAGAGACTGAGGACGGGCTGCTATGAGCGGGAGCTAGTGCGAGAGGAGGCCCGGTTGTGTGAGCAAGTGATGGTGCGGTGGTGTTGATGTTCACGGAGTTGCTCCCGACGAAACTGGGCAACGGGAAATCATGTACCGTCTTGTCTGGATTTTCCTTCGTCCAGTTGATGATAGCTGGAACCAAGTTAGTAGCGAAATCATTTCTGTAGGCAGTTACAGCTGCATTGACTGCCTGCTGTAGCAACTCATTTTTCTCCTCGGCTGTTTTTTTCGCGTCCTCAACTGCTTTTTTCTTGACCGCAAGCTTCACCATCTCGTCGATGCCCGCCTGACTAAACTTCTTTTTCTGCTTCTTGGCCTCCGGGCCCTCGTTGTAAAACACCTTCCACGTGGCACCGTCTCCAGCGCCGTGCACACGACCATATTGCGGCCGCTGGTCCAAAGGGAGTCCCTTAAGTTCGTTCAAGGCCCGGTTGATAGGGTTTTCCCACTTCAGCCTCATCGGAGAAGTAGGGCTTTCGGCTGCAAGCTGGTGTTGCTTCTCCTGCAGAAGGAGCGTGAACCGTTTAGGAATGTGTAGTCGACTAGATCTGGAGCTAAATGTAAGGTGGTAAAAGAATAATTACCAGTAGTCTGATCAATTTCCTTGTGATCTGGTCTGTGTAAAAAACCTTCTTTTCCTTGTCCCACTTGTCACGGGCCCTGATGAAGTCATGCTCCAAGGGGGTGGTGAACTTCGCGAAGGGGTCTGGGAGACCCGCGGCTTCACGTTCCGCGTCCTCCTTATCCCATATGGGCCTTTTACCGAGGTAGCCACGGCTTCCGAGGCGATGCTTCCCCGTGTTCCTTTGCTGAAGGCTCTTAAATTTCGCAGCCTTAGCCTTGGCTACCTCGGTAGCGCAAGTGTCCTTGAACTTTTCGAACTCCTCTTCCGTAAGTGTTGGATTTTCCTCCAGAATCTTGGACATAGGTTCCTAGCCTCAGTAGCTCTTTTCACCCTCCCTTTGCAGGAGGCCAAGTCATTGCTGAACATGCCCATGGCGTGATTGTTAATCTTTTTCATCTTCGGATCATCCCACGGTTGTTCTATGTTATCATCCCGGTCAGGGAACTTGAATCTCTTGTGCAACTTCGTCAGGAGCAACTGCGTCAAATGTTCTTTACTCCTTAAGTCATCGTTGTTGATGCTCGCGCATTCCCGTAGGATGCATCCTACTTGGTTCCCATAGCACTTGCGAGGTTCTTCCGGCTCTAATGGCTCAAACTGGCCAGGTGCCATCTTTGTGATCACCAGTCGTCCAATCCCTGGTTTGTTAGGTTTTCGTATCCTCTGCTTCTTCTGCTTCTTCTTTTCGGTAGCGGCATCGGCGCCGGTACCTTCCCCGCCGGTATCTTCCCCGCCGGTACCTTCCCCTCCGGTATCTTCCCCGCCGGTACCTTCCACGCCGGTCTCGGCGCCGCCATCGGTGCCGGCGCCGTCGGTGTCGATGTCGGCATCAGTCCATCATCGAGGACGACCTGCAAACCTTGACTTTGCTTAGCAGTCAAATAGACGTCGAGGTACTCTTGTTCACCCTCATAATCCATCTCGTCTGCATCTTGGTCAGAAGGCCCAGTTTCTTTGTTTTGACATGTTTCCTGTGATTAAGTCTCCTCGTTTAATTCTAAAACTATGAAAAAATGAGAAATAACATAAAAAAGAAATTTATGTTGCCGGAATGTCGTTTCCCCGCTACTCCCAGCACTCGATATGCCTACCATCTAGCACAAATCATGCCAAAATTCACGGAAAATTTCGGCATGACATTTGCTAAAAAATGGACATATGGAGCGCCTGGAATTCACCGGAAGGGAAAGGAATCAACCTTCCAGCATAACATAATCATCATGTCCAAATGACATGTCCAAATTTCAAATATGACATGTCCAAAACATCACATGTCCACTTCAAATTTTCATATAAAAGGAAGATAAATATATAACTTGAACAAAAAACCTAGCTAAATTCATAACTAAATATATAACCTAATTAACCATCTGCCCTAACTAAAACCTAAGTAAATTAACGAAAAAACCCTAGCTACCAGAGAGAGGAGGTGTGGTGGGGGGCTTACAGAGGGTGCCGGCCCGACGAAGGCCGAGGTTGGGAGGGGGTCGGGGTCGAGCGCCGGGGCCGGGGCCGGAGCCGGCGTCGGGGTCGGAGTCGAGGGCGAGTGCAGGGCCGCGGTGAGCGCAGGGCGCGGCGAGGGCAGGGCTCCGGCGGCGCGACGGGGGAAGAGAGAGTGGGGATTTGGGGGAAAAGAGGCGGGATGAAGCGAGGAGTGGGGAGTTTGGGGCTTAAGTGGGAATAGCAGTAGCGCGTTTACGAGAAACACGCTATAGCTACTACAGGTAGCTATAGCGGTTTTCTTGGAAACCACTATTGCTATCTTGACTAGCTGTAGCTCTTTTCTCACAAAAGCGCTGCTGCTATAACCAGTATAACAGTTTTCCTATTTGTTTCCTTCTATTTTCTTTTCCTTTATTTTCTCTCACTTTTCTTTTCCGAGAGCAGTGAACGAAGGGAAGGCGATATATATTGCATCATTTGACGGTTAAGTATGTATATAAAATAGGAACATATATATTACATCATTGGACCCATGCATAATAATGGCTAAGTAGGTATACAAAATAGGAACATATATATTACATCATTTGACCGATAACATACAGTTCCTCAGCGTTGACGTTTTCGTTTTTGAGTCAGCTTCTTTCCCTTCTTGTTCGTTGAAGAGTAATTGAGCCCCTTATTGTGACTTTGCCTTTTCCATGGAGTACGATTTTTCTTAGGTAATGTAGTATTGCTTCTTCTTTTGACGTATACTTCATCATCATCGTCATCTTCCCTCATTGTGTTGCCGTATTGATCGTAGTCTTCCTCGTTGGCAACTCCATCCATTCCAATGATGTTCCTTTTGCCTCTCCTCATGACAACACGGCTGGGATTGCGCGGGTCGGTTATGAAGAAGCATTGTGTCATGTGCTTAGTGTGTACCCATGGCTCGTTTTTTGCGATAGCGTTCACGGTACCGCTCTTGGCGTCGGGTATAGTCATGGTAGTGAAAATCCGGTTTTCTCTTTCGACATTCTTAGCCCATCTGACACGGAACATCGTCGTGTTGTGCAGTCCCGAGTAGTCAAGCTCCGAGATCTCCTCGACCCTTCCATAAAATCATTCAGTTGCGCCATTGTCGCTGCCGGTCATGCATTCCATCGTCACCCCTGAATTCTGATCATCAGTGTCCATATCTTTGGCCTCCGTGTAGAACGTGTATCCGTTGATATCGTATGCCTGATAGGTTACGAGGTTGGGCAAGGGGCCATGTGCTAAGGCATATATGAGCAATCCGTCCTTAGAGCCCTCCTCCGGGGGATTAGCAATAATATGCTCTTTGAACCAATGCAGGAAAGTGGAGTTGTGCTCTCTAGTAACTTCGGCGTCTGTCCTGCATACCCCCCGGTCACGAAAGTGGAGTTGTTTGCGATAATTTCTTTGTGCAGTGCCACGAAAGGATCTACCTCGACTAGGTGTTGTAGCACTACCAAGTTTGCTCTGTCAAAGTCGTTGCGTCGATCTGAGTATGCCACGTGCAGTTCCCTGCGACCGTTCGAGCCTCCCATCGTGCTTGTTAACGGGCAAACCAACACTAACACCGGGCGGCTGGTCTGCGCCATATAGAAAATTCTCGGAGAAAGAGATGCACTCTTGTGTCACATAGCCCTGGACGATGCTTCCATCCGGACGGGACATGTTACGAACGAATCCTTTGATGATCCCATTCATCCTCTCAAACGGCATCATGTTGTGCAGGAATGACGGCCCCAGGTCTATTATGTCGTCCATAATATGGACACACAGATGCACCATCACGTCAAAGAACGCGGGTGGGAAGTACATCTCAAGCTCATTCAGTATCACAACGATCTCTTCCTGTAGCCTTCGGAGCTGCTTCACACTGATCGACTTTCGAGAGATGACGTCGAAAAAGTTGCAGAGACCAATAAGCGTGTCACGGACGTGCTTGTCCATTATCCCTCTAAGGGCAACAGGTAGTATCTGCGTCATCATCACATGACAGTCATGGGACTTCATCCCGCTGAACCTTTTCTTGTCCGTGTCTAGATATCTGCTTATCTTGCCACAGTAACCGGAACTAACTTTGACTCCGGTAAGGCACTTAAAGAATAGATCGATCTCAACCTGACTTAGGATGAAGCAAGAAGGGGGGCAATAATCCTCTTTCTTTATTTTCTTGCCGTTCTTCTCCCGTGCCTCTGTCTCCGTTCGTCTGACTTTTTACGGGGCGGCATGTGCAGGTCTTCCCTGATATTCAAATCTTGCAAGTCTTTTCTTGCCTTCGGCCCATCCTTGGTCTTATCCGGCATGTTCATCAGTGTCGCGAGCAAGCTCTCAAGGACATTCTTACAGATATGCATTTGATCAAGGCAATGAGGTGTATCGAGTTTGTGCCAGTACTCCAAGTCCCAGAACACAGACCTCGTCTTCCATACCTTCAGCAGCGGCTCCGGCGCCTTTTTCATCATCTTTCCCGGTGCGGGGCACTCCTTCCAGTTTTTCAACAGCTCATCGATTTCGGCGCCGCTCCGCTTACGTGGAGGTCCTCGATGCTCAGCGTGACCATTGAATAGATCTCCACGGTTTCTCCATGGGTCGTCCTGTTCGAGCCATCTTCGATGCCCCATGTACACGATTTTCCCAGACCCACCATCTTTCCTTGACGTTAGCTACTGAGACGTCGTATCATCCATGCACCGCGTGCATCAGCAATATCCATGGCACACCTGGCCCGCGACATATCCGTAACCGAGATAGTCGTGCATCGTCGTGATCAGCGCGGCTCTCATGTAGAAATACTCGCTTTTGCTGGCGTCCCATGTCTTGGCCGGTGTTTTCCATGACGTGTCTAAGTCCTCTTGAAGTAGCCCCAGATACAAATTAATATTATTTCCTGGTTGTTTTGGCCCTTGAATCAACATGCTCATGTGAATGTACTTTGACTTCATGCACAACCAGGGGGGAGGTTGTACATCAATACAAACACGAGCCATGTGATATGGTTGGTGTTCTGGTTGCCAAACGGATTCATGCCATCGGTACACGCGCCGAGCACGATGTTCCTTGCATCGCATTCGAAATACCGATAGAAGCCGTTCAACGCTCTCAACTGGCTTCCATCCTTGACGTGTCTCAGCTTCGGATCATCTCCATCATCGGGCTTCTTCCTCTCCGCGTGCCAGCGCATTAGCTTTTCTTCCTTGGGATCTACGAAATACCGCTGGAGACGGGGAGTGATCGGTAAGTACCATACAACTTTCTGGGGACATTTCTTCCCGGCCTTCTTGTATCGAGAAGCATTGCACACCGGACAGCTTGTTTTTTCTGCATGCTCCTTCCGATAAATTATGCAATCGTTGATGCATGCATGGTATCTAACGTGCGGCAGATCAAGAGGGCACACGATCTTCTTGGCTTCATCAACACTAGTAGGACATAGATTCCCCGCGGGAAGAACATCCTTTAGGTACTTGAGATGCTCATCAAGGCTAGTGTCGGTCCATTTGTTTTTAGCCTTCGTCTTCAAGAGTTGGAGCGTGAAACTCAAGCGGGTCACCTCAGGATTGCAACCATCATACAATGGAGTATTCGAGTCTACCACCAGTTGCTCCAGTTTAGCCTCCTCTCTAGAAGCAGCTCTCTCAGTACTCGTCTCCTTGCGAAGCAGTGCTTGAACATGAGGGTCCCGCACGATTGAACTTAGTACCGATGAACTCTGCTGCGTGGAGTCCACGTTCTCTCCGCCGCCATGTCCGGCCCCTTCTCCTCCGCCATGTCCGGCCCCTTCTCCGGCGCCATGTCCGGCCTCTTCCCCGCCGCCATTATCGATCATCTCTTCGTCTTGCCCCGTGTTTTCATTGCCTGCCCCTTCGGCGTCCTCAACATCGTCATCCTCATCTTCAATTATCCATCGAGTATATCCATCCATGAAACCAATCATGAGCAGGTGCGCTTCGACACGACCATTGTCATGGGGGTCGAGCCAAACTATTCCTTTGCATTTTCGACACGGACATAAAACCTCTGTCCGGTTATTTTCTTTCATGTCCTGCTTCGCGGACCGCAACCACCTGTTCACCATCGTTCCACTGACCATCGTGAACGTCTGCGCGGTAATAATAAACAAATTGATTATAAAAATGCGTGCATGCATCAAAGTCATACAAAAATTCGGCATGACCTTCCCTTAAAATAGGACATATATAGATCTAGAGTTTGCCCGGAATTCGCCGAAACGGAAATAAACCGACATTTCGGCAAAACATCAGCAACTCAAAAGCACAATTTGGTGTCAACTCATGCCACACACACAATTTCCATCATATCTCCCAATTATCATATCACACACACATAAACATATTTCCATTTTGTAAAAGCATGAAATTTTAATCACCTCTATCTCGAGATCGAGCACACGGCGGAGATGATGATGTAGGGAGATCGAAAGTGCACAAAGCTCTTCTTGACAAAGATAGATCTAGTTAGGGGGGAAATAGGTCACTTAACTAAATGCTACATCTACCTAGCTAGCTAATTTGGGAGGAGACAACTTCAACTAGTGGAGGGGGGAGGAAAAAGAGAAAGGAGATGCATTAATGGAGGTGGTGTAGTTAGCTAGGAGTAATGAAGAGAGAGAAAGGTAGGTAGAAGAGGGAGACTAATGGGCGGAGAAGTATTGAGGAAGAAGAAGAGTGAGAGAGGGAGGATGTGGGAGGTAGGGGAAAGGGAAGAGAGGGGGTGGGGGAGGGGAGGACGGGTGGGGAAAGGTGGTGGTTTGTGGCGGCTTAGCAGTAGCGCGGGATGTAAAACGCGCTGCTCATAAGAGAGTAGCAGCAGCGCGCTTTCCACACACGCGCTACTGCTAAGCGGGACCAACAGTGTGCCCAAATTGAAAATTAGCAGCAGCGACCACGGAAAAAGCGCGCTACTCCTACAGCGTTAGCAGTAGCGCGTGTCGTGGCACCGCGCTGCTGCTAAACGCAGGTTGGTGGATACCGTCGGTCGATATTTGTAGCAGCGCGGGTTATACCGCGCGCGCTACTGCTAACGCTGTGTCAGTAGCGGGTTTTGCATACCCACGCTACTGCTAATTAGCAGTGGCGCTTCTTTTTGAGCCGCGCTGCTGCTAAGATTCTGTGTATAAGGTTTTCCCTACTAGTGGAATAATAAAACTTGCCATGGCAATATTTGCCATTTTGTGTTGTTTTTGACAAATTAAAGAATTACCATGGCAAAATGAAATGGTTTAGAAGGCAAAGTGTAAAAATGTGGAGACATGTAAAAAATATTGTACATGGGACATGGTGAGATATGGCAAAAAAAACTGTACAAGATGTTTTTAAACTAAAAATATGGCAATTTTGTCGTGGCAAACTAAATGGCAGACATGGCAACATTCCAGGGGGAAATTAGACTCACATCGAGCTACTCGTCAGTGACGGCAGCACATGCACCATCCCAAAGACCATCAGCGACATGGAACATAGAACTACCAACACCACACTCGCAGCACGATCAAACCACAAAAAATTACACACCTTAAATTTTTCATCCTAGAGACACAAAACTAACCATGCCAAAAAGGCATGATTCGTTCCCCACGCGTTGAACACCCCCTAACCCCCCTGCTTGAGACACACTACTAGTGACAAAAAAAATCTTGTGATAGCTCCAAATGATAACTGAACTTACTGTACAAATATTCAGTTATGTATCAAGGCTACAAAACGATCAGTCCACTCATGTTATAAAAATTGCCATGTTTTATAGATAAGAAATCCATAAAATTGCCACGTAAATATTGCCAAACTTTTTCTAAAATCCCCCCTAAAGGATTTCCCATGAACTAACTTTGGAAATCGCCATGGGAAAAAGAAGTCGTGCTACGAGCTAACTTTAGTATTTGCCACGGGTTGTTTCCCCCTATGGCAAAACAAACCAGAAAGTTGCCATGTCAAAACATACATCACAACCGAGTGTGAGATATAAGCCAATGCGAATTGAACAAAATCATGCAACCAAAAATCATAAAAACTGATGGCACTTATTACGATGCTTATGTATCAGAAAGTATTTTTGCCATGGCAAATAACATTACGATGCATACAATCCCAGGATCAAAAAATGTTATAGCAGTGAAAATGATGGCAACTTAATATGTTCTCCACTAATTTTTGTTCCCTAATATGAAAGTAGCCATCTTATCTGAATAAATTGCCATGTACTATCTGAACACAGAAATCACCAAAAGCACAGCAAAAAAGAAGGAATCCGTGTGCCTGCATAGCAGAAGGTTGGGAACACGCGGGCGAGCCTGCCCGAGCAGGGAGGCGGCGATGAGTAGAAGGAAGACGCATCGGCAGCCAACGTGGCTGAGGGCCGGCAAAGACGCATGGGAGATATGGGCGCAAGCAGTAAGAAGCGCGTTAGGCGATGAGGAGCAGCGCTGGAGATCTGGGCGCGGCAGAGGGTTAGGGAGGCGCCGGGGGTCCGTCGACAATGCATAGGGCCGGCGGCCATGGCTGCCTTGGCTCGGGAGCTCGCGTAGTCTGCAGGAAGAAAATGGATAGGATGAGGGGGAGTGAAAAAGAGAAAGAAGGGAAAGGAGAGCGAGCTAGGAGGACGGCACAGGGAAGAGAGCTCCGACGAACGGCGGTGCAGTCGACTGGTGCGGGTGAGCTCTCGGGGAAGAATGGATAAGGAAACAGAGAGGTAGAGGAAGGGGAAGATGTGGCCGCGGGGGGCGGGCAATTTTATGATTCGTGACGCAATCCAATGCTGCAAACGGCGTTCGGGACGAGAATCCAAAAACCGGCACGTTCGGCCGTTATCGTTTCCGTACTTGTATGCTTCCATAGAATAGTAATGTCGGAGGGCTGCATGGCACTTCCATAGAATAGTAATGTCGGAGGGCTGCACGTCGCTCGACCGCCCGGAGCGTCATGGCACCACGGAAACACCGACAAAAACAGTGTACGTGCGGCTCTACCGGAGCTCATGGGCGTGGCCATGTCCTTCTCCCGATCGATGTCCTACTTGAGATCGTGGCACGTTCTGTCCTTTGCACCATCGCCATTGTAAGGCTGCGTGTAAGCACCTTCGCCGTGACATCCTAAGCGTGTGACATCCTAAGCCCACCGTTCATCCATCGACTCACAAAGCAAGCGGCGCCCTGCATCCTCGCTGATATCTGCACTTATGCCAAGAAACTCCTCGCTCTAGTTCACCGTCAACACGCACTGGTACAACAAGGTGCTATACAAACGGTTTTTAACCCTTTCCGCGACGGCGTTGTGAACCGTCGCAAGTGAGTGACCGCGATAGGGGGTCCTTCCCACATGATACAGAAACCGTCAGGAATAGACCATCCTGGCACACACGCTCAGTAAAATGAGGTCGTGTGCGACCGGCGAGCGATAAAATACGGTTATACGTACAGTTGTGCTAAAAAATACAATTATACATGCCAAATCGTTTCCTGTCGTAAGTACAATTATACAGAAGGAATATGAAAATATCATTAGCCATATGATCTTTGCACATGACAAAAATGTCACGAGAACAGCAGAAACTACGAACCATAAGTAATTGTATTGCTCTCTTTCTCATTTGCGCGAAAACAAAAGTGAAAAGTTTCAGTTGCTCAAAGTTATTGGTATTAAAAAAAATCGGGATATGAGGTTCTTGGATTAAAACATATGCACGGATATTCATTGAATCAACGGGCTACATGCATTTATCTATACCTAATATTAAAGGGAGGAAGTTTTCATAGTTCTCCATAAGTCATCTATTTATATCCGTTAATTTTGTGTTAACTATAAGGATTGACGGTTGAGATTTAAATGTAGATATAAAATAAATTAAGGTGATCCGTCTCCAAAGAAAAACGATGGATCAAAAACCCGATCAATAGATCCGTTCCGTTCGCGCGTAGGCACACCTATGGATAGATGGATCCGTCTCCGGAAAAAGACGGCCGCGGTTGATCAATCGATCCGTTCCTGCAAGAGGCGCACATATTGGATGAAAAAACGAACAATCATTGGCCAAGCACAGGTGCTCGCCTTCATGGATCCGTTTCCGCAAAAGAAAAGATAACACAATTGCGTTTCTACTCGGACGCAACACGCCTAGCCCTTCGATCTGTCATGCAAAGCCCTTCGATCAATCAACCTCAGCTTTTTTTCTTCACACGGGCAAAGCGATCGATCTAAATTACCAATCGGACCCAGCGCACAGAAGCCCAGCTATCCTAGCCGATCGACACGCCTAAGCCCAGTGTAGCGATGGAAAGCCAGCCAGCATGGGGTTGTTTCTTGGACCGTCGTCCTCCGTGTGGGGTTCTTCCTGTATGTCGCCGTGTATGCGATGGAAGCCTCCACCAGCCGCGCTGACTTCCAAGTTCCAACTCGCCAATAAAACCGAAGCCCACAGGCTGATTTCTCTCCAGGCTTGGCTCGACAGTCTGAGGAAAGGATCCCTAAAATCCGTGCACCCGACGGTGGCGGTTGCAGGAACAATCCTCGCGTGAGCAGGATCTGCGGTCCATGACGGCAACAGGAACATCTGTGGCTACTGAGGCGCCGAGCTCGCTCGGCGTAGATGCACCCTGTGCTGGTGGAGCTCAAGCTGGGGCGGCGCGACTGGATCCATCCGAACGCCGCCAACCATCGTTCTGAATCTCATGGATTAGTGGAGTAGAGGAGAACGATGGTGGCTTGGTTGGTGGTGAGAAGGGGTTGAGCTACTGCTGAGGAAGAGCCAGTCGATGGGAGAAAGTTGAATCGAGCATGCGTGGCCGACCAAGCTGTGGCAGCACACATGGGGATCCCAGGGACGGCTTGGCGGTTGTGTGGTTGATCACGTGGGGACTTATTACAGACATAGCTTGTCACACTGTGAGCGATCTTTGTGGGGTTTTTATAGAGAGAGTGAGAGATCAGGGAGAGAGTGAATCGTGAGAGATAGCTCAGACCACAGATGTTTGGAACTTGGCACGTGCGTACACGGAAGACATGCTGCATCAAGGCTGTGTGCGGACTGCGGATACACCTCTTGTTTAAAAGACAGGTTTGTCTACAACTTAACTTTGAGTTTTTCATTTTCATAAGAAAATATGTGTTTCTATTTATCATGGTCTAGCCAAAAAATTGCAGATGTTGGTTTATTATCTCCTTCCGACGCCATTAAATATCAGTCTTATATATTTTGAGGAAATAGTTCCAGCTATGTGTGATACATTGTTCCCCATAGTTTTTGGAGGAACATGGCGCTATTTTTTTCTCGATAAAGCGCATTTTTATTAACTCAAAATATAGCATTGATCGGATACAAAGCATAATGAGCCACACCCGGCCTCTGCAACATGGTGCTATTTCTTATGCTTTTGGTTGTGGAAAAACTTTCTAAGGTGATCACCTTACTGCTCTTATTGTCACGACTGCAGCGAAAACTCATTCCATAGTTTTTTCTTGGTAGGATCTCTATACCGACTACTGGGTTTAAAAATATGTGAGGTACTGCAATTCTCAAACTTTGGTTTATGTGTCATGTGGTGAATAATGAAATGACACAACTGAGATTCTTATGGATTTCCCACAATTAACAACGACATTGCCGGGCATGACATGAAGAGTGGAGCCACTTAAAGTCCATAGCGAGGCCTTCTTACTCTAGATCAGGAGCCACCAACCACGACATGATGACCCATGGGGGTGTGTAGATGGTATACCAAGGGACGAGGACGAGCTCGTCATTTCCAGTCAGAGTGTGCCCGACCAGTCGACACTCGGCACAAGAGGGGGACTAAGAGTCCGGTGTTTTTTTGTATTGAACCACGGACGACCCCGGTGCAACGCACGTGCACATTTGCTAGTTCATATCCAAACAATAGACGGCATGACAGTTCTCATTAAAAATCATAATTGTTGTCTCTACTTTTTCTTTAGTAACATTAGTAACTCAGATTGCTTTCAATTCCCTTTTATGTTTACGTACCATGTTTTAGTGTGTTAAATTTTTGTACCTACAATTTTTGTTAAGAAAAATGTACTTTCCACTTATTTTACCTAGCCCCCCAAAAAAGTTGGGAACATCAGAAGGCATGATGATTGACATCGAGGAACTCTTCAAACGATTGGCTGAACACATTCAACACCATCAAGGGCTGGACAAGAAACTTCAAACATAACTAGCTTTTGGCCGACACTCTGTTCACGGCTTGATCCTGACGCTCCTAGTGTCGAGGAATTATTGGGAGGACCAGAAGCGACCCAAATCGGGCTAGCCAGGAACTGTATAACCATAGCCCGTTGTGACCCCACAAGAAACTGCGAACACAAGCAGTTACCCTGATTGGTGCAATGGAGCATGACTGCGATGACTCGAAGGTGAAATGATCGATGCTCCGAGGCTGCATATGAAATTTAGCAAGATAATATGTACTTTGCACGTTTTCTTTACCTAGCCCAAACAAAGTGTTGCGAGGACTGGAAGCCACGTTGATCAAGACAACAAGGATGCATTGCTTAATGAGGAATTCTTCAAATGATTTGTTCGGCACAATCACCACCGTTGAGGATTGCACTGGAAACTTTAAAAAAGGAGCTTTTGTCACAACGCACAAATATTGAGATGACATAAAAGGAGGATGCTTCGCCAAAATGACTTCAAGGTAGCAGTTGGCATGAAGCTGCGTCAGACTCTTGAGAGTTGTGCCACAATTTGATCTCATGGGCCATGCCTATGAAGAATGCACGAGGAGACGTTCAACACTTTTAAGTAATTTGTTACGGTTGACTGGACTGCACAAACACATATAGAGAGAGAAGTTGCCAAGGATGGCACATTTGGTTACAAAACCATCGTCGGAAGGGGTTCTGTCATAATAAGGCAACCATTTTTGGGCTATGTTGAGCTAGGCTAGGGTGGGTTAGATGGGCTAGGTGGCTGCCTGGCGGTTTAGAAGACATTGAAAAGTCCCACCACAATTTTATTTTACAAATTCATTTCATTATTTAAGCCGTCGAAGAGGGGTCGAGAAAAACTTCCCGAGATGGACAGTTCTGCCTCATCTAAGGGCGGCCTTCCGATGCACGAAAAAGTCCACACAACATTGGATTAGGTGCTGAGGGAGATAGAGGAGGCATTTTTGAGGCAGTGGAAAGGGAGCAACCGTGAACCCGGAGGTTGGGATGATGGTGTCATGTGTGCTAGTGATGCTGATGAATGGCGACGATGTCTACTTGCTGAACATGGGGGACAGCCGCATCGTGTAGGCAACGAGGCGGGAGCTAAATCTTAATAACAGTATGGGCAAGGCAGCAGCGTAGAATCTGCAGCAGTCCAAGGCCGAGATCATGCGCGAGCCCGACTCACACGACATGGATGGATTATAGTCCATCCAGCTCAACAATGAACATAGTACCTCCATTGTGCATGTACACACCCTCTTAATTATAACATCATTAATGTGATGCATTAACATGTGTTTTGATCATTTTTAAGTTGTGCTTGTTGAAATCTTTGTGATACAGGAGGTAAAGAGGATCAGGGCCGAACATCTCGATGATCGCAATGCCATAATCAAAGCCAGGGTGAAGGGGAAACTCAATGTCACCAGAGCATTCGAGGTTGTCTGCATCGAGGTACACACCAATAGAACATTGTGTCATTTCTACTTCAGAATGCATGTTCAAGCACATCTCCCTCCATTGTTAGTGTCATGCTTCTGCTAGACTCCTATGAAGCGACATTATGAAATTGCTAAATAATATATTCCATGATGCACAGAAAAGTGCACTAATTCTAAGCAACATGCCATCAGTCTAGAGCATAAAGCGGCGTTCCAATTAGTTCCATAAGAAAAAAATTACCTCGTATGTAGGCCCTTCAAATCATTCACATACTAGACTAGTGGTTGCCCAACATTAGCTCAATAGCGTTGTTCATGCCATGTGTGTTGATGAAGATACCAAAAGTTGTGAATGTGACTTGCAATTCATGCAAAACATCATGCAAATGTGATATGTAATTGACATTGTGAGCAATACAACTTGTTATATGTTCCTTGCATATGCTAATATGTGGAGAGTCATCAAAGTTTCGTGAAATGTCAATCTGCACATCTGATAATTCATGGGATGCACATTTTTTACTTGGCAGCCAAAGTCGAACAGTAGGTTGTTAGTGTCCTTGGATTGACTACATTGGCAATGACCCCTACATCAGTTCCACCTAATCACTGTGCCACCAATTTATAAGTCCCAACGACAAGTTCCTGGTGTTGTCGTCTGATGGGCTCTATCTGTATTTCACCAACAAAGATGTTCACAACTAAGCATCCCGAGCGCGATCCTGCTTAGCATCTTGTCGGAGATTGTTACTCCGGGCTGCAAGAAAGGCTCGTGAGCAACCAACTATATACTTTGCACAACACAAGCCTGCCTGCACCAACAAGTTTTTTACATTGTTCGTAACTTCACATGTCTATTTATTGCGATGTATGGACTGCCATGAACTATTCAATATATGCCATGGCAAGAGGAGGAATTATCATGACAACGTGTCCATTATCGAGATCTTGTTAAACGGGAGGTTATGGAGATCCACCATTTAGGCATAGTGTTGGTGGTGCACAATGTGTCCTCGTCTTCATAGAGATTGAGAAGTCAGTAGCCTAGTGAGCAATTCAAAGTGTTTCAGACTTACCAGGAGATCTGAAAGAAATGCTTCTGGTGGGCTAGTAGGGTATGGTGACATCGAAAAGCCAAAATGAGTAGGACTGCCAAAGCACATCCACCATGAAGAACCTCGTTAGCTCCTTTTTTCCTTCTTTAGAGAATCATGTTCCTTTTTCGCCGAAAGGGTAGAACTAGTACGCATAGTTTGGTAGAAGGGACACTAGATCTCATATGCTATGTAGTTAGGTTTCCCTGGCAACGATGGTTATAGGTGCTTGTGATAGAAAGAAGAAGGGGAAACTCTATATGTCCAATAAGAATGTTATGTTTGTTCCCATGCCTATACATGACCTGTATTAATATATGCCAAAAGAGGCAGGTGCATGCTTCTTTACGCCGTTAGTTTTAGCCAATTGAATCTTCTCTCACAAATATTTGTCATGCACTAAAAGAAATACATCACACTGCGAGCACATAATTCAGTTCAGGTTGAGTTTTCCTTTCATAGACTACGCAGGCAACACTCCATTCAACAACATGGTTCCTGTTGACGCCGCCTCTCCTCGCAGCGCCGTTTCTTCTTCTTCCTCTCGCAACTCTCTCTTCTCTCTTTGTTTCTCTCAAGGACACACTCACCATGGAAGAACTCAAAGAAACACACACACACACACACCAGGGAAGGAAGCCAACTAGCTTTGAAAAGAGGCTCTCCTCCTGGGACACACAAGTGCTACATCTTTTCTGCCAGCCCTCACGGCCTGATCTTTCTCATTAACTCAATGCAACACTTATATACACAAGGGGCTGGCCTCACGCACCCACTAACTAGCCGGCAAGTCCGTCCACTAACACCACGCAACCCACACCCGGCTAACTACCCTAGAATCTCTCCGGGCTAGCTAACAACTTATCCATGCAGCCACTAACTAACACATCCATGCATTTGACTAACTCATCTAACTATGCAGACCCAATACTAGCTTGCGTGCACACACATGATCTCAACTTTTACGTGAGTACACTGCCGCAGCTAGTGGATGGACACGACTACATGCATGACTCAACTCACGCGACGAAATAAACACCATGAACACCTATACAACAAGGTTAACTCTAACAATCACCCCCTTAACCTTGTTGTCACTTATTCCTCGTTTGAAGCTTGTGGTCGTTGATGTCGTCGATGCAACACGCAGATGACCGCCAATGTCATCTTGTCACGCTGATTGTCGCCGTCGCAGCTGGCCTCGTTGAGA
This sequence comes from Triticum aestivum, assembly GCF_018294505.1. Taxonomy (NCBI): domain Eukaryota; kingdom Viridiplantae; phylum Streptophyta; class Magnoliopsida; order Poales; family Poaceae; genus Triticum; species Triticum aestivum. The sequence goes on from NC_057814.1 coordinate 641,982,523, forward strand.
GGGACACCTCTCGTGCCTTCACCACGAGTGTGCCGCCATGACAGGCTCACTGCCGCATATTTGCCACCGGTGCCGCAACTCGCCGGTGACTCGCCTCCATGTTCGTCGCCGGTGACGCAAATCGCCGTTGACTCGCCTCCATGTTGCCGACGATGACACACCTTGTCGCCGACTCGGAAATGGAACTCCTCGTGGTAATGGCCTCCGCTCCATGGCCATCACCTGCTTGCCGCCGGTGACGCAACTTACCGGACAGCATACCTTTCTCCATCGCTCGTGACGCAGCTCGACAATGAGGGAGACACGCACCCACCGCCAGCAGCATCGCGCCGCCAACGACATCCACCTTGCGCCGCCGACCTCCACGTCACATGGAGTCCACCGCGCCGCCACCACCGGCTCTGATCGACAAGGCTCTAATGCGAAATGTTGGCCCCGCCTCTCCTCGCAGCGCCGCTTCTTCTTCTTCCTCTCGCAACTCTCTCTTCTCTCTTTGTTTCTCTCAAGGACACACTCACCATGGAAGAACTCAAAGAAACACACACACACACACACACACACACACACACCAGGGAAGGAAGCCAACTAGCTTTGCCAAGAGGCTCTCCTCCTGGGTCACACAAGTGCTACATCTTTTCTGCCAGCCCTCACGGCCTGATCTTTCTCATTAACTCAATGCAGCACATATATACACAAGGGGCTGGCCTCACACACCCACTAACTTGCCGGCAAGTCCGGCCACTAACACCACGTAACCCACACCCGGCTAACTACCCTAGAATCTCTCCGGGCTAGCTAACAACTTATCCACGCAGCCACTAACTAACACATCCATGCATTTGACTAACTCATCTAACTATGCAGACCCAATACTAGCTTGCGTGCACACACATGATCTCAACTTTTACGTGAGTACACTGCCGCAGCTAGTGGATGGACACGACTACATGCATGACTCAACTCACGCGACGAAATAAACACCATGAACACCTATATAACAAGGTTAACTCTAACAATTTTGGCCATGACGCTTGCACCACACAATACGGTGTGGTGAGAAGAAGCTCATGATCCTCACCATTGTTGCTACACACGGTCACAATATGTCTAGTGGAGAGGTTGTCAACTTGGGATCTGTGGCGAAGGAGACACTCACGGCCAGAAGACCAAAACGCAGTCCGCCGCGTCCGAAAGGTGTGGGATGCTAATAGGATGGCCTTACATATCCTTGCGCTCTGGTGGTAGGCGGAAAAGTGGTGACGACCTAGGTCAAACGGGTTAATTGATCTGACCTGATTTTCGCTGTTACCTTCCACGCTTGGTGGGTCTTCATGATGTCCCATGTCCTCATTGCCGTTGTTGCTCTTCTAGAAGGCTAAAGAAGGAAAAATGAAAATATCATTAGCCATATGATATTTGCACATGCCAAAAATGTCAGGAGAATAGCATAACCTTCCAACAATAAATAATTGTCTTGCTCTCTTTCTCATTTGCGAGAGAACAAAAACGAAAAGTTTGAGAGACTGAAATATTACCGGTATTAAAAAATGTCGGGTCAGGGGCTTGGTTTAAAACATATGCATGAATATTTATCGAATCGGTGTGCCACGTGCACTTATTACAATCCAAAAAATAGATGCCCCTGATAGTACTCATTAAAAATTAAAATTGTCGTATGTACTTTTTGTTTTGTAACATTAGTATTTCAGATGAGTTGCAACTCCCTTTTATGTGTACTTGCAATTTTTATTAGCGAGTTTATTATGTGTACAACCCAGTTTTTAGAGTGTTAAATTTCTGTACATAAAATTTTGTTAAAAAATGTACTAACCACTTTTTTTACCTAGCCCCGAAAAAATGTTGTGAATATCAGATGGTATGTTGATTGAGACATCGGGGAACTAGTCAAACAACTGGTCAGACACATTCAACACCGTCAAGGGCTGGACAAGAAACTTTAGAAACAACGAGCTTTTGGGCGACACTCTGTTCCCAACATGATCCGGACGCTCCTTGCACCAAGGAATCATTGGGAGGATCAGAAGCGACCCACATCAGGCAAGCCAAGAACTGTATAACCATTGCCCATTACCACCGCATATGAAACTGAGAAACCAAGCGATTGACCCTGATTGGTGCCATGGAGCATGACTGTGGTGTCTGGAAGGTGAAATGGTGGATGCTTCGGGGCTGCGTAAATGACAATAGTAAAGCACCACTCCCTACATACCTCGCCCATCATGCTTGCACCACAAGTTCGGGTGTATGGAGAAGAAGCTCATGGCCCACACCATTGTTTATCCACACAGGCGTGGTAAATTTTGTGAGGAGGTTGTCGATCAGCAATCTCTGGCAAAAGGATATAATCATGGCCAAAGGACCATAGCGATGGGTGCCATCCATGAAAGGCCCAAGATGACAATAGCAGGGCCCTAAAGGAGCCGATGATTTAGCCATAGCTGAAAGTGCAATGATGAGGTAGCTTAGCAGGTTGCTTTGTCAGGCGTGATTTTCCTCAATGCCTCACTAGAGCTGCGAGTCTCCAGGCTATTCCATGTCCATGTTCTGGTTTCTTTTCTTCCTAAAGGACACTGAGAGAAAGAATGAAAATATCACTAACCATATGACATTTGAACGGGCCATAAATACTTCTCTTTCTCTCTTCCTCGTTAGCGGGAGAACAAAAGCGAAAAATTTCAAATACTGAAAATTTGTCGGTATTAAATTTTTCCGGATGTCAGGTGCTCTGACTAAAACATTTCCATCGGTATTTATATAATTTGCGAGCCATTGGATTTAATAATATCCAAAGAGTCGTCCACCGTGAAAGTATTCATCAAGCATCATAACAATTGTTAGTACTTTTTTGTCCTGTAACATCACTGTTTTCTAGATGGCATTGTTCTCGCTTTTATTTATACTAGCCATTTTCTTTAGCAAGTCAATTTTGTGTACATACCATTTTTACAATGTAATATTCTGGTACATTCCACCTTTTCGAAAATGTACTTACCACTTTTTTTTACCTAGCCCCTACAAAGTGTCGCGAGGATTGGAAGCCATGTTTATCGAGACATCAAGGATGCATAGCTTAATGAGGAATTCCTCAAACGACTTGTTCGGCGCAATCAGTACAGTTGAGGGCTGCACCAGATTAGCGGTTGTTCAACATTAGCTCGTTATTCATGCCATGCATGTTGATGAACAGACTAAATGTTGTGAATGTGACTTGCAATTCATGCAACAAATGATGCAAATATGATATGTAATTGACACATTGAGCAATACAATTTGTTACATGTTCCTTGCATATGTTAATATATAGAGAGTCATCAAAGTTTCCTGAAATGTCAATCATCAGATCCGGTAATTCATGGGATGCACATTTTTTTACATATCATCCAAAGTGGAACAGTAGGTTATTAGCGTTCTTAAAGATTGGTTACATCGGAAATGACCCCTGCATCAGTTGCACCTCATCGCCGTCCCACCAACATATCAGTCCCAACGACAAGTTCCTGGTGTTGTCATCTGATGGGTTGTATCAGTATTTCACCAACAGAGAGGTGGTTGATCAGGTAGAGATGTTCACATCTAAGCATCTGAAGGGAAATCTTGTTTAGCATCTCGTCGGAGAATTGTTACTCCGGGCTGCAAGGAAGGCTCAAGAGCAACCAACTCTATACTTTGCCCAACACAAGCCTTGCCTGCACAAAACATTTTGAATACATTGTTCCTAACTTCACATGTCTATTTATTGCCATGAACTGCTCAATATATCCCATGGTGAGAGGAGGAAGTACCATGGCGACGAGTAAATCGTGAGGATCTCATTCAAGGGGATTGTATGGAGATCCACCATTTAAGCATAGTGTTGGTGGTCCACAATGTGTCCTCGTCCTCATAGAAATTCAGAAGTCAGTTGGCTAGTCAGCAATTCAAGGTGCTTCAGAGTTAACAGAAGAGCTGAACTAAATTCTTACAGTGGGCTAGTAGGGTATGGTGACATCAGTAACCTGAAACGAGTAGGACTAGTACGCATAGTTCGGCGGGAGGGACTATAGTTCTCATATGGTATGTACATAGGTTTCCGAGGCAATGATGGTTATAAGTGATGGTGATGTAGGGAAGAAGGGTAAAATGTATATGTCCAATAGGAATGCTATGTCTGTTCCTTTGCCTATACATGACAGACATTAATATATTCCACCAGAGGCAGGCACATGCTTCTCCGAGCCAGTAGTTTTATCCAATTATATCTTCTGGCAAAAATCTTTATCAGGCACTCAAAGAAATACATCACACTACGAGCACATAATTCAGTTCAGCTTCAATTTTCCTTTCTAGACTACGCAAGCAATAGAAGCATGTCTAATTTTGGTGCGAGAAACATAGCCTAAACATGTAGTATATACATTTGTATAAGATCCTCCACATCGATCTTATATTCATCTCGATGAAAAACTAAAGTTTCCGTCAACCAGTTGGCCATATCCAGAACCTGGCAATTGACAATTCCGCATGTTGTTCCTGTGTAGTTAGCCACACCTCCGGATTCAGTGGTGTCTGAGTTTGCACTAATATTTTACCTCTACTTGCCTAGCTTTCAATGTCGATGCCGAGAAATAGTCCGCATCGAACTTTCAGGAAGCTAACACAGTTCATCAATCTCAATTATTTCCTATAAATTACCACACAACAACCACGATCAGCATAATACATGACATCATATATGATTTACTCAGTATGCCCTATAATTTTGGGAGGATTAGAAGAAAAGTTGATCGGGCCCATGAGGATCTATACATGCAGCGCCCATTGGGAGCGAGCCAAAGATGGCATAAATAATAGGTTCAACCCAATTGGTTCCATGGAGCATGACTGCGTAGACTGGAAGGTGAAATGGTTGATGCTCTGAGGTTTTATAAACGATTGTGGTAAAACACCACTCCTTTCAACCACATAGCACCCTGTCATAACGCTTGCACCAGATATTGTGGTATGGTGGGATGAAGCTCATTGTCCACACCGTTGTTGATACACACAATCACATTACATCTAGTGGAGAGGTTGTCAACTTGGGATCTCTGGCGAAGGAGACACTCGTGGCCAGGAGGCCAAAGCGTAGTGCACCACCTCTGAAGGTGTAGGATTCTAATAGGATGGCATCATATAGGCTTGCACTCTGGTGGTAGGCGGAAAAGTCATGACAAGTTAGCTCAAACGGGTTGTTGAACCCGACCTAATTTTCTCTGTTACCTTCCGCGCTAGGTGGGTCTTTAGGATGTCCTATGGCCTCGTTGTATTTGCTTTTCTTGTAGAAGGATACACAAGGAAAAATGAAAATATCATTAGCCATATCTTTTCACATGAAAAACATGTCACGAGAGCAGCAGAACCTACCAACCATAAATTTTCTTGTTCTCTTTCTCGTTTGCCAGAGAAAAAAGCGAAAAGTTTTAGAGACCGAAATATTATCGGTATTGAAAAATTCGGGATGTGAGGTGCTCGTCTTAAAACATATGCATGAATATTTATCAAATCTTTGTGCCAGGTGCATTTATTAAAATCCAAAGAATAGATTGCCATGATAGTACTCATTACAACTCATAGTTGTGGTATGTACTTTTTGTTTTGTAAGATTAGTATTTCAGATGGCTTGCAACTCCCTTTTTTGTGTACTTACAACTTTTATTAGCGAGTTTATTATGTGTACATACAATTTTTTAGTGTCTTGAATTTACGTTCCTACAAATTTTGTTTAAAACTTTACTTACCACTTTTTTTCTAGCCCCAAAAAAATGTTGTGAATATCGGCTGGTATGTTGTTTGAGACATCGAGGAACCCTTCAAACGACGTGTCTGACATATTCAAATATCTGAATGGCTGGACAAGAAACTTCAAATACTGTGAGCTTTTGGCCGACACTCTGTTCTCTGCTTGATCTAGACGCTTCTTGCACCACACCATTATTGGTAGGATCAGGAGCGACCGAGATCAGGCTAGCCAAGAACTATATAATGCCCATTATCACGGCATAAGAAACTGTGAAACCAAGCAATTGACCCTGATTGGTGCCATGGAGCATGACTGCGGTGACTGGAAGGAGAAATGGCCGATCCTCCGAGGCTACATAAATGACAATAGTAAAACACCACTCCCTTTTTACCTCGCCCATGATGTCTGCACTGCATGTTCGGGTGTATGGAGAAGAAGCTCATGGCCCACACCATTGTGTTTCCACACATACATGGTAAATTTGGTGAGGAGATTGTCGACAAGGGATGTCAAGCGAAATGATGCACTCATGGCCAGAAGAGCAAAGCAATGTGCACCACTTCTAAAAGGCTCAAGATGACAATAGGAAGGCCTCAATGGTAGCTCAGCAGGTTGCTTGGTCGGGCCTGGTTTTCCTCAATGCCGAACGATTGTTGCGAGTCTCCAGGCTATTCCATGTCCTTGTTCCATTTGCTTTTTTTCCAAAAGGACACTTACAGAAAAAAACAAAATATCATTATCCATATGAGCTTTGCACATGCCATAAATACTTGTGTTGCTCTCTTGCTCCTTTGCATGAGAACAAAAGCGAAAAATTTCAGAGACTGGAAGTTGTCGGTATTGAATTTTTCCAGATATCAGGTGCTCGGATTAAAACATTTGCATGGGTATTTACATAATTTGTGAGCCATTGGATTTAGTAATATCCAAAGAGTCATCCACCATGAAATTATTCATTAACGTACATTGTTGTCTTGTAACCTCGTTGTTTTCCTGATCGCATTCTTATCGCCTTTCTTTGTACTAACCATTTTCTTTAGCAAGTTAATTTTATGTACATACCATTTTTACCATGTAAAATTTCGGTACATTCCATCTTTTTTAAATGTACTTGCCACTTTTTCTTTAGCTAGCCCCTACAAAGTGTTGCGAGGATTGGAAGCCACATTGATCGAGACGTAAAGGATGCATAGCTTAATGAGGGCTTCTTCAAATGACTTCTTCGGCACAATCACTATTGTTCAGGGTTGGACTAGAAAAGTATTTGTCCAACATTAGCTCAATATCGTTGTTCATGTCATTCATGTCATGAACACATTAAAGTTTTTGAATGTGACTTGCAATTTATGCAACACATCATGAAAATATGATATGTAAATGAAACTGTGCGCAATACAATTTGTTAATTGTTCCTTGCATATGTTAATGTATGTAGAGTCATGAAAGTTTCGTGAAATGTCAATCTACACATTCAATAATTCATGGGATGCACATTTTCTACTTTCCATCCAAAGTGGAATAGTATATTGCTAGCGTCCTTCAAGATTGATTACATTTGCAATGACCCCTACATCAGTTGCATCTCATCGCTGTCCCACCACCATATCATCCCAATGAGAAGTTCCTGGTGTTGTTGTCTGATGGGCTCTATCAATATTTCACTAACAAAGAGGTGGTTGATCAGGTAGAGATATTCACATCTAAGCATCTCGAGCGCGATCCTTCTTAGCACCTCATCGGAGAATTGTTACTCTGGGCTGTAAAGAAGGCTCATGACAACCAACTCTATACTTTGCACAACACGACCTCCCTGCACAAACCAGTTTTTTTTACATTGTTCGTAACTTCATATGTCTATTGATTGCGAGGCATGGACTGCCATGAACTGCTCAATATATATCCCATAGCGAGAGGAGGAAGTACCTTGACGATGTGTCCATCGTCGTTATCTCGTTCAAGGGGAGGGTATGGAGATCCACCATTTAGGCCTAGTGTCGGTGGTGCACAGTATGTCCTCGTCTTCATAGAGATTCAGAGGTCGGTTGCCTTGTGAGAAATTGAAGGTGTTTCAGAGTTAACAGAAGAGCTGAACTAAATGCTTCCGGTGGGCTAGTAGGGTATGATGCCATCGAAAATCCGAAATGAGTAGGACTGTCGAAGAACATCCACTCTGAACAACCTTGTTAGGACTTTTTTCCTTCCCTGGATAATCATGTTCCTTTTCCGCCGAAACCCTAGAACTAGTATGCAGAGTTCGGCAGGAGGGACTCTTGTTCTCGTATGCTGTGTACTTAGCTTTCCACGACAATGATGGTTATAGGTGTTGGTGATAGAAAGAAGAAGAGGAAAATGTATATGTCCAACAAGAATGCTATGTTTGTTCCTTTTCCTGCACATGACCGGCATTAATATATTCCACCAGAGGCAGGGGCATGCTTCTCTGCGCCATCAGTTTTATCCAAGTAAAACTTCTCGCAGAAGTCTTTATCAGGCACTACCAGAAATACATCACGCTGCGAGCACATAATTCAGTTCAGATTGAATTTTCCTTTCATAAATTACGCAAGGAATAGAAACATGTCTAATTTTGGTGCGATAAACACAGCCTAAACATTTAGTATATGCATTGGTATAAGATCCTCCACATCAAACTCATATTTATCTAGATGAAAGACGAATGTTTCTGACTCCATGTCAACCATTTCTCAAATGGGTTGCCTGACCCGACCTGATTTTCAATGTTACCATCCGCCCTTGGTGGGTCTTGACGATGTCCCATGTCCTTGTTGCAGGTGCTTTTCTTCTAGAAGGCTACAGCAGGAAAAATAAAAATATCATTAGCCATATGATCTTTGCATATGCCAAAAAATTTCACGAGAACAGTAGAACCTACCAACCATAAATAATTGTCTTGCTCTCTATCTCGTTTGCGAGAGAACAAATGATGTTGTCTCGCCTGAGTAGCAATAGGCTCCCAAGTACTCGAGGACGGCGTGGCGGAATGTACTTCGATGCTTGCTCCCTATTTATTGGCAAATAATAGCATGAACGAGTCGTCGATGCCATCTACGGAAGGGAGTAGGACGTACTTCTACGAGCTGTTCATGCTACTATTGAAACCTGGCAGTTTTGCGAGGAAGGTGCGTTGGCCAGTCATGGGATCGTACACACATAGGTCAAAGTTGCACCCGGACTCGGGTCACATTATGAAGTGTAGGTGGTAGAACTTGCCTCGCACTACGAGGGGCCTGCGATCGAGAACGACGAGGCCACGGCGAGACGTCACCGGATCATACTCGCGGAGGATGTCAGCAGAGCTACGTGACATGAAGGGCGAGAGACAGTCGTAGCAGAATGACGCAGCAGCTGGCGTAGGCGGGTGCACGAGAGTGAGGGGTTGTTGACACCAGATTTTGGCATAGTAAAAAACACAATTAAGATGGCCTCAAATGAAAAAGTGCTCAAAGTGAGAAAGTTCTGTATATTCAAAAGGAGAAACTTGATATTTGGGCCACAGCCATCTGATCTCATCTCTAAGGCCAAAGTTGTGTTCGAAGTACTGAGTTTTTGTATTCAGAACACTATTCGGATGATTACGCCCCCAAGACGGCTTCATATGAAAAAATGATATACACGAATTGTCTTCGTCGCGTCGAAACGATCGATTTGGATATAAAAATTGTCCCAATCCGAGTTCGTATGAAAAAGTTAGAGGCAACACTTCACGGACTGGTCCTGAGTGAAAAGGTGACGCGAGGGACCAGACATCCATCTAGGTGGTGTCTGATGGGTCGCGTGAGTTATTCGGCCTTTGCCGGCTGAATGAAGCTTGCCGGGGTGAAGCCTTGCCGGTGTGGAAGCTTGCCGGGATGGAGACCTTGCCGGCCTAGAAAGCTTGCCGGGGTGGAGACCTTGCCGGCGTGGAAAGCTTGCCGGGGTGGAGACCTTGCCGGCGTGGAAAGCTTGCCGGCGCAGAAAGCTCGCCGGCGTGAAAGCTTGCCAGTGTGAGTTTTGCCGGGGTAGAAACCTTGCCGGGATGGAAACCTTGCCGGGGTAGAAACCTTGCCAGGGTTAAACCTTGCCGGTGTAAAAGCTTGCCGGGTAGAAAGCTTGCCGCGGTGGAAAGCTTGCCGGGTAGAGGCTGTCAGAGTCAATCCGACCAGAAGTTGGAGATGGGATCGAAAGGTTATTCAGATGACCTCGGATGGAAAAGTGCTCTACACGCAAATTGTGCGTATTGTCGAAACACTCAACTTTGATTTTGGAGTCATCATCATCTGAGATAGTATACAGCCTACAGAGTTGCTGCAAGACTCGGACAGCCAAGAAAACTGCATGACCAAATCCGACTGGAAGTTAAAGATGACCTCGTAAAGTATCGAAGATGACTTTATTTGGAAAAATGATCAACAGGAGAGTTGTTTGTCTTGTCGAGGCGTACAAATTTGGTACGTTGATATTCTCAATCGGAGGTAATATGCAAATTCCACAGCCTGTGCAAGGGACAAGACAGAAGTTTGAGCCAGATTCGGGCTGAATCCGAGTTGGACTGGAATTAGAACTGTAGGACGTGAAGTGATGTAATTTTCTTGTAAGGAAAGCCTAGATGAAGGCTTTACTTGTACGGGAAGTCCAGCCGCCTCTTATATATGTTGGGGGTGACGGCCGATTGAACAACACACAATCGAACAAATCAATATACTACTTTTTCATCTACGTTTTATCCGTCCACCCTTTTTCTCTCTCGTTCTTCGCTGTTTCTTGAGCTTGAGAGCTGCGAATCCCGAGGCTCTAGGGGCGACTAAATCGACCTAGGGCAACCTATTGCCGCCGCACTCCCTGACAGGGTCCCTCCCGGGTCTGCGGGGTTTCGGGTCTCAAAAGCGCCCGCCGAGTGTCCTGCGTATCGCGCTAGGGGTCTCCTTCGACGTGAGCTGCGGTGCATCATCCCCGGCGTTGAGGGTACACGTGACGTGTTCGTGTGTCAACACACTTTTTGGCGACTCCGCTGGGGACTGAAGATCAATCATCATCATCCACCATGTCCGATCTTCCCAAGACATCTGAGGTAGATGCCGATAGCATCATTAAGCACAGTCTTGATGAGATATCCGCCGATCATGGTCAAGTCTTTTTGGAGTACAAGAAGGTGCGTGGCGATAAGGACTTGCAGGAGTTCCTTGCAAAGTTGAAGAAGGATCGCCAAGGCAACATCACTGCGTGTAGGATCGAAAGTATGTCTAGAGGGGGGGGTGATTAGACTACTTGACCAAATAAAAATCTAGCCTTTTCCCAATTTTAGTTCTTGGCAGATTTTAGCAACTTAGCACAAGTCTAGCAATCAACCTACACATGCAGTTCTAAGAGTATAGCAGCGGAATGTAAAACAATTGCATATTAAGGTAAAGGGGAGGAGTTTGAGGGAGCAAACGCAATGTTGACACGGAGATTTTTTACCCGTGGTTCCGATAGGTGGTGCTATCGTACATCCACGTTGATGGAGACTTCAACCCACGAAGGGTAACCGTTGCACGAGTCCACGGAGGGCTCCACCCACGAAGGGTCCACGAAGAAGCAACCTTGTCTATCCCACCATGGCCGTCGCCCACGAAGGACTTTCCTCACTAGGGTAGATCTTCACGAAGTAGGCCGTCTCCTTGCCCTTACAAACTCCTTGGTTCAACTCCACAAACTTGTCAGAGGCTCCCAAGTAACACCTAGTCAATCTAGGAGACACCACTCTCCAAGAAGTAACAAATGGTGTGTTGATGATGAACTCCTTGCTCTTGTGCTTCAAATGATAGTCTCCCCAACACTCAACTCTCTCTCACAGGATTTGGATTTGGTGGAAAGAAGATTTGAGTGGAAAGCAACTTGGGGAACGCTAGAGATCAAGATTCATATGGTAGGAATGGAATATCTTGGTCTCAACAAAAGTGTAGGTGGTTCTCTCTCAGAAAATGTATGTTGAAGTGTAGGCACGTTCTGATGGCTCTCTCCACGAATGAAGAGTGAGTGGAGGGGTATATATAGCCTCCACACAAAATCTAACCGTTACACACAACTTACCAATCTCGGTGGGACCGAATTGAGAAACTCGGTCGGACCAATTTAGCAAATAATGTGACCGTTAGGATTTTCGGTGGGACCGACATGCAACTTGGTAGGACCAATATGATTAGGGTTAGGGCATAACGTAATCTTGGTGAGACCGATTACACAAACTCGGTGAGACCGATTTTGGTAATAAGCTAACCAGAGAGTTGGTCAGGCAAACTCGGTGGGACCGATTCGCTCATCTCGGTAAGACCGAAACGTTACGAAAAGGAAACAGAGAGTTTGCAGTGTAATCTCGGTGGGACCGATCGCTCATCTCGGTTTGACGGAAACGTTACGAATGGAAACAGAGAGATTACAACCCCATCTCGGTGAGACCGGGATCCCTATCGGTGAGGCTGATTTGCCTAGGGTTCATGGCAGTGGCTATGACATCTGAACTCGGTGGCGCCGGATAGAAAGAATCGGTAGGGCCAAGTTAGACTTTTAGTTTGGGTCATATGTGGATGTGAGAAAGTAGTTGAGAGCTTTGGAGCATATCACTAAGCACTTGAGCAAGAAAGCCATTAAGCAACACCTCATCCCTCCTTGATAGTATTGGCTTTTCCTATAGACTCAATGTGATCTTGGATCACTAAAATAGAAAATGTAGAGTCTTGTGCTTTGAGCTTGAGCCAATCCTTTTGTCCTTAGCATTTTGAGGGATCGAAACGTTACGAAAAGGAAACAGAGAGTTTGCAGTGTAATCTCGGTGGGACCGATCGCTCATCTCGGTTTGACGGAAACGTTACGAATGGAAACAGAGAGATTACAACCCCATCTCGGTGAGACCGGGATCCCTATCGGTGAGGCCGATTTGCCTAGGGTTCATGGCAGTGGCTATGACATCTGAACTCGGTGGCGCCGGATAGAAAGAATCGGTAGGGCCAAGTTAGACTTTTGGTTCGGGTCATATGTGGATGTGAGAAAGTAGTTGAGAGCTTTGGAGCATATCACTAAGCACTTGAGCAAGAAAGCCATTAAGCAACACCTCATCCCTCCTTGATAGTATTGGCTTTTCCTATAGACTCAATGTGATCTTGGATCACTAAAATAGAAAATGTAGAGTCTTGTGCTTTGAGCTTGAGCCAATCCTTTTGTCCTTAGCACTTTGAGGGATCCACTTTTCTCATCCATGCCATGCCAATCATTGAGCTTTTCTAAAATATTTATCTTGAAGTAGCATTAGCTCAATGAGATATATGTTGTTAGGAATTACCAAAACCACCCAGGGATAGTTGCACTTTCAATCTCCCCCTTTTTGGTAATTGATGACAACATATAGATCAAAGCTTCGACAAATGACAATAAGATTGAAATACATTGTCGCTTTGAGAAGTATGTGAAAAGCAAGAGCTCCCCCTAAATTTGTGCATTATTTAAAATTTTCTTTGGACTGCAAATGCACAATGAGTTAGGATCATGGGTTACTCTTCCATGTCACATACATCTTGGTGGAGCGCTCGAAATGATAACAATTAAATGCATGCACTCATCACCAAGCAAAGTGAATGATCATATAGGGATAAAAGGATAATGTCATCCAACAAGAATTAAGGTAGCATATGATCAAACACATGATCATCCAATTATCACAAAAGGCATAGAGTATTTAAGCAAACGAGCAAGTAACAAAGTTCAACCAAAAAGACAAGAGAGACCAAAAGCAACACTCTCTCTCGAAGCCTATGATCTATACATTTTCTCTCCCTTTGGCAACAAGTTACCAAAAAGTTCATAAAAAATGCATAGTGCTAAAACGACTCTCAGGCTTGGTCTTCATGGGTTGGTGTAGAAATGACTCCAAGGATGAAGGCTTCAGATGAAGTAGCTGGAGCTGGTGGAGTAGGTGCTGGAGCTAGAGGCACTGAAGCTGTTGCAGGTGCAGATGATGTAGCTCTGGGGTCTTGAACAGGCACTGCAGCAGATCTCTGACCTCTGGGCACTCTAGCAAAAGCATCTGTAGTTGATTTGCCCTTCTTCTCCTCCACTTCCTCCTGAAGTTGGTCAACTGCAGTTTGGATCTCAGTCACTTTGACATCAAGAGCATAGAACTTCTACTCCATGATTCTCTCCAAGCTCTCCTAGTTTGGAGTTAGGGTGGCCAAGCCCTTCTCAATTCTCAGAGTGGAGACAATCAGGTAGCCAAGCTGATCTTGCTTGCTATTCAGAAGAATCTGAGATGCCTCTTCAGCAGTTGTCATCTTGGCAGCTTTCTCAGCCCTTGCCTTCTCCTTCTTCTCTTGTGCTTGCACAGAAGATGGTTCATTGTCATCCATCACAACAGTGTTGTCCTCAAAATCAGGGTAGATAGGCAGGTGTTCCTTGTCCAAGAGATATGTGCCAGTGCCCATCTTGGAGTTTATAAGCTCCTGAATCTGTGGGGCATACCCACAACTCCTCTTTTGATAAGCAGCAGTCCTTTTGATTGTTTCCACAATCAGGCTCATGACTTTGATCTTCTGAGGAACATCAAATATTTGAAGCAAATTAATTGCATGGTCTCTGATCATCTTGTGATCACCTGACTTGGGCAACAAAGTATGCCTTAAGATCCAGTTGATAGTGGGCAGTCCTGACAACAGATAGTGTACATATCCAAACTTGTGAGTCTCAAGTGCAGCATCTGGGATCTCTCTGTACATGTGAGCCATGGAATTGTGATCTTTCTTCTTCTTGGCATAGACATCCAAGTCATCCTCATTTTCCTTTGGTGCATAGATCAATTCAGACCATTCTTCAACTATTGATTGGTACCTGGTACCCTCAGACATCCAGACTATCCTCCCATATGGGTAGAAATGAGCTGTGGAGTAAAACTGCATAATGAGCTCATCATTCCACTTTGTGAGCTTCTGCCCAACAAAGTCTTCTACTCCATAAGACACTACTGGAATCAGCTAATTTGCCATCTGCCAGCTCTTTGTCGTCTGCTAGCTGACGGCAAAGAAGCTCTTTGCCATCAGCTACCCAAAAGCAGACGGCAAAGAAGCTCTTTGCCATCTGCGAGCTCTTTGCCGTTCGCCAGCGGACGGCAAAGAATCTTTGCCGTCCGCTGGCAGACGGCAAAGAGAGAGGTGGCCCCCACCCCCCGCCCGTTTGGAAAATACTTAACGGCCCACCTCTTTGCCGTCTGCCAGTAGACGGCAAAGAGGCAAAAGGGCGGACGGCAAAGAGTGGCGGACGACAAAGAGGACACTACCTAACGGCCCGTACCCCCGCCCGTTACTCTGTTCTCTCCCCGCCGAGCCCCGCCACCACTTCCCACCCCACCGCCGCCCGCCGCGCGCCGCCGCCCCCACCACTCGCCGCCGCCCGGTCGCCCCACCACCCCGCCGCCCCACCGGCCCCCGCCCCGTCGCCACTGCCGCCCAGCGCCGACGCCCCCGCCGCCCCGCCGCCCCGCCGCCCCACTGCCCCGTCGACCCCCCCCCCCCCCCGCCCCGGCCCCCCGCCGCCCCGCGCCCCACCGCCCCGGGCCCGGCCACCCGCCGCCCCAGGCCGCCCCCGCGCCCCGGCCACCTCCTCCACCGGCCACCTCCTCCACCGCCCCGCCCCCCTCCTCCACCGGCCTCCTCCTCCACCGGCCCTGCCCCAGGTGAGCCCCCTCCTTTTTTCTGTTTTTTCTTTTTTTCCTTTTTAGTTTTAGTTTTAGTTTAGATTTAGTTTTAGTTTTAGGTTAGTTTTAGTTTAGTTTTAGTTTTAGGTTTAGTTTAGTTTGAGGAAAGAAGAAGAAGAAGAGAAAAAGAGGAGAGGAGGAGAAGAAGAAGAGGAAAAAGGAAAGGAAGAAGAAGAGGAGGAGGAGGAGAAGAAAAAGAAGAAGGAAGAAGAAGAAGAAAAAGAGGAGAGGAGGAGAAGAAGAAGAGGAAAAAGGAAAGGAAGAAGAAGAAGAGGAGGAGGAGAAGAAAAAGAAGAAGAGGAAGAAGAAGAAGAAAAAGAGGAGAGGAGGAGAAGAAGAAGAGGAAAAAGGAAAGGAGGAAGAAGAAGAAGAAGAAGAAGAAGAAGAAGGAAAAAAGGAAGAAAAGGAAGAATAGGAAGAATAGGAAGAAGAAGAAAAGGAAAAAAGAGGAAAAAACCCCGACCTGACACGGCACCCCGAACCGGCACCCCGACATGACACCCCGACCGCTAGACCCCGACACCGACACCCCGACCCCGACCCTGACCCCGACACCCCGACCCCGAGCCTGACCCGACACCCCGACCCCGACACCGACACGGCACCCCGACCCCGACCCGGCACCCCGACCCGACCCCGACAACCCGACACCGAGCCTGACCCGACACCCCGACCCCGACACCGACACGGCACCCCGACCCCGACCCGGCACCCCGACCCGACAGCCCGACCCCGAGACCCCGACACCGACACCCTGACACCACACCCACCCTTACCCCGACACCGACACGGCACCCCGACCCCGACCCGGCACCCCGACCCGACACCCCGACCCTGAGACGGCACCCCGACCTGACACGCCGACCCGACACCCCGACCCCGAGACCCCGACCCCGAGCCTGACCCGACACCCCGACCCCGACACCGACACGGCACCCCGACCCCGACCCGGCACCCCGACACGACACCCCAACCCTAGACCCCGACCCCGAGACCCCGACCCCGACCCCGACCCCGACCCCGACACCCCGACCCCGAGGCTGACCCGACACCATGACCCCGACACCGACACGGCACCCCGACCCCGACCCGGCACCCTGACCCGACACCCCGACCCGAGACCCCGACCCCGACACGGCACCCCGAGACCGACACGACACCCCGACCCCCGACACCTCCCGAAAAGGTGTTCTTTGGCCTTCCAGAAGCCGACGGGGTCATATATTTGTGAATTATTAGTTAGGTCATATATCTTTCGATTTTGTTATGAAAAACATCATATATAATTGTGTTGATCGGGTAGTTTTAAACGTGCAGTTGTTTCATCGCTGCGAGGTTTGGTGTTCGACGACCTCGCCGTGCGTTTGACGAGCTCTGCCCCTTCGTTCGTGGGTGATCACAAATGACATGTCCTCCTCCCCCATTAATTATTTGATCTATTCCGATGAAACTTGATAGCTAGCTATATATGTGTCTTGAATCATCAGTATGCGTAACCAATATGTGTCTCCCGTTCGAAAGCGTCATAGTTATAAATATGCATGCATTTGCATATTTATAACCTTGATTCTTTCGAATTGTCCAACGCTATCCATGGACAGCCCGAGTATGTTTAGATTGGGTTCGTTTTCCCATATGCTTTGCTCCGGATCCGACGCATAAATTTCGTCAGTGCCTCCCCTGTTGTTCTCCGGGTACACATCCTCTCTGTTTATTGCAGAGACGTGTATCAGGAGAACAGCGGGGAGGTGCTGCCGAAATTTTGCGTAGGATCCGGAGCATAGCATGGGAAAATGAACCCAATCTAAACATACTCGGGTGGGATTAGGACCTATCATTACCTATTAGAGTGTAGGTTGCATGGACGTAATAAAATTGACAAAGTAGATCAACTGATGAATATATACATGGTGAATTATATATATATATATATATTTGTTGTGTGTCTAGTAGCTCTGAAAGTCAAGATGAGTGATCGTGCGTGGATGTACACCGGTCACACTGGTCAGAACAAATGGAGCACTGAATGGTTCACAAAAACCAAGGGGTTTGTGCGAGCCGCATTTGCAAATGGCCAGAGGAAAACCTGGTGCCCCTGTTTACGGTGCGGCAATTGGGAAAAGAGGACAGAGGCTGAAATGGGCAAACACCTGCAGAAGAGTGGTTTTACGCCCGATTATACGGTGTGGACATTTCATGGTGAGTCTGCCCAACGTGACCGAGCTGAGGTGGATCGTCGTCGCACCGACGAGCATGGTACCGGGATGGAAAACATGGTGCAAGACTTCGATGATGCTCGGGATTCGGACGAGGAGATGGAGGAATCTGCAAAGGCCTTCAATGAAATGTTGGAGTCTTCAAAACGTCCGCTCCATGAGCACACTGAGCTTTGTCAGTTGGATGCCATCTCACAAGTAATGGCTCTGAAGGCTCAGTTCAACTTGGGCAGAGAATGCTACGATGCAATGATGACAGTATTTGGACGCTTTCTACCCAAAGGCCATGTAATGCCTGCAAACCTGTACCAGTCGGACAAAATCCTCCGTGCACTGAAGATGCCCTATGATAAGATACATGCCTGTGAGAAAGGATGTGTCTTGTTTAGGCTTGACTATGCGGACTTGAACTATTGTCCCATTTGCAAGTCTTCCAGGTATGTTGTGGTAGACAACGGTATGGGTGAGAAGACACAGACCAAAATCCCCGTTAGTGTTCTTCGGTATATGCCAATCGTACCAAGACTTCAACGTCTTTTCATGGTCGAAGAGACGGCCAGACAGATGACATGGCACAAAACGGGCAAAAGAACCGAACTATATGCAGATGGGAATCTGATGATTGTACACACATCGGATGGTGTTGCGTGGAAAAAGTTTGATGAATTACATGGTGACAAAGCGGCAGATCCGAGGCATCCTCGAGTCGGCATCAGCACGGATGGGTTCAGTGTGTTTGGTATGACAGCAGCCCAATACAGTTGTTGGCCCGTATTTGTCTTTCCACTCAATCTCCCCCCCCCGGACAGATTCTGCAAAGAAAGAACATTTTCCTGACGTTGATAATTCCAGGGCCCAACTATCCGGGGAAAAATATGAATGTGTACATGCAACCGCTTAAGGACGAATTGCAAGAAGCCTGGGATAATGGGTTCAAGACATACGACGCCTATAGCAAACGGAACTTCATAATGCGTGTCTGGTACATGTACTCGACGCATGACTTGCCGGCGTATGCGCTATTCGTTGGCTGGTGTGTGCATGGAAGGTTCCCGTGCCCCACATGCAAGGGAGCTCTTGAGTTTCGTTGGCTTCAGGCCGGTCGCAAGTTTTCTTGCTTCGACATGCATAGACAGTTCCTGAATCCTCGCCATAAGTTCAGGAAAGACAAGAAGAACTTCATCAGAGGTAGAGTTGTCAAAAACTCTACACCACCGGCATTGACAGGCCAACAGACCCTGGATCAGTTAAACGCTCTCGAGCCAGATCCAGAGCGTCCAGGGTACTTCAAGGGGTATAATTCTAAGCACGCCTGGACTCACAAAACATGCTTATGGGATCTGCCTTACTTCAAAGACCTCCTTTGCCCACACAACATCGACGTGATGCACACTGAGAAGAATATCGCCGAGGCACTTTTTGGTACATTGTTCGGCATAGATGGGAAGTCAAAGGATAATACTAAGGCTAGAGTCGATCTGGAGGCGCTATGTGATAGGCCGTTATGTGTCTCCCAGCTTGGATTGAGCTGGGAGCACTACGTGGCTGCCCTGGCCCCGCCAGATGTCATTATCGACGGTGTCGTGTGCGACAGGAGGGCAGACATGGTGATCAGGACGTTCTGGGTAATTTCTCCTTTACACATTTAAAAATCTTCAACTAGCTAGTTATTAATTGTACTAATCAATATTGTCTCATTTGATTGCAGATATTCTACAGGTGAGAGGAGGGATACGAGGAGGAAGCCGCACATGTTATCGAGAACGTCTGCAAGCGCCTACTCTAGAACTTACGGCACGAGGCTCGGGTGCAGGCTGTGCGTGGTATCAAGAAGACCAAGCCGGCGTGCCGCGATAAGTTCCTGAGTAAGGAGCAGTACATGAAGGTAATTCTTAAGGCCTTCTACTTAAGTTCCTTCATTTAGTAATTCTTAGCCATAGCGCTCAAGTTTCTATTTGCTAACTTAGGCGCCTCCGAGATGGTGTGCGGATCGGATGGATTGTTGGGAGGTGTTGGTCGATGAGTGGTGCTCAAAAGAATGGCTAGCCCTCCACAACAAGGCCAAGGAAAAACGTGCCCAAATGGAAGGTGTGCCACACCATCAAGGCAGCTCCAACTTATATCAGTTCGGGCGCAACTGGGTATGTGGTTTGCTTCATGATTCATGCAATTCATTCATCATGCTAGCTTTAGCCCTTTAATTACTAATTTACATTGTTTCTCTCTTTCAGGCACGCCACAATAAGGTGGATAAGGTGCCAGAGGTGTACGACCTGTATGCCATGGCCCACACTGCCTCTTTCAAGAAAGTCAAGGCTTTCTCTCAGTCTGACCTCGATGATGCAAACAACTTCACCAACATCTCCTCCCACAACAAGCTCGTGAGATATAGAGATGAGGGGAAGGCGAGGAAAGGGGAGGACTTTAACCCGAGCCAGGGTCCCATTGATCCAGAGCTGGTGATGATATCTGGTGGCGGGAGGTCCCATGGCTCCATAGCCATTGGAGATGGACTTATCCGTTGTCCTAGCACTCTCCCGGAGATCAAGGCGCGCCAGTCGAGCTCCGCTCCTGAGATAAGGCCTCGTGAACGGCCAGTGCAACTCGCCATCAAGGTTAGTGATACGTACTCAGTTATCTTTCTCCATTACATTGTGTGCGCTTCCATCAATGATTACAAATGGTCATGTGAGTGGTGTTGCAGGCTGCTATACAGAGTGAGAGAGATCGAACGGAGAAACTTCTGGCGGAGGCGGCGGAGAGGCAGCGGGAGTTGGAGGAGAGGACGACAAAGATGATGGAGGAGGAGAGGGCACGGAATGACATGCAGGCAAGGGCCATGTACGAGCTCCTTGTGGTAAGTTTCTTCTGCAGATTAGCCAAAACATTCATGTAGTGTTTGTCTCATTACTAACTAGTATGACTGAGTCGTCGAAACCAAATGTGCAGTCTGTGTGCGAGAAGACAGGTCAGACCGCTCCGCCGATGCCAGTGATTGCTCCTGGGACCACGGTGAGTTTTATTTGAATGGACATTACTTGCTAGTCTTAACATTTGAGTGTCATCATGCTAACAAGACATTGGAAATGATCTTTGGTGCAGCGTAACTCCAGACAAGCATCGCACGATCCTTCTCCAGCTACCGACACGAGCCACCCCGCTCCTACACCTCCTGGATCTTGGTAAGTTTATCTAGTGTTTTGCTTAACACATGCATAAAGACCTAGACTTAGCTTTAATTAGCTTAGTTAGCTCATAGACGATCCATTTTACTTAAGTTAGCTCTAAAATGACCCATTTTACCTAGGTTAGCTTATAAATGATCCAGTTCATCCAAGTTAGCTCAAAAATGACCCATTTTACCTAGATTAGCTCCTAAATGATCCATTTTACCTACGTTAGCTTTAAAATGACCCATTTCAACTAGGTTAACTCCAAAATGACCCATCTTACCTAGGTTATCTCATAAACGATCCATTTCAACTAATTTAGCTCATAAACGATCCATTTCACCAAGTTAGCTAAAAAACGATCCATTTCACCTAAATTAGCTCTTAAATGATCCATTTCACCTAAGTTAGCTCAAAAAGATCCATTTCAACTAAATTAGCTCATAAATGATCCATTTCACCTAAGTTAGCTCAAAAACGATCCATTTCACCTTAGTTAGCTAAAAAACGATCCATTTCACCTTAGTTACCTCAAAAACGATCCATTTGACCTTAGTTAGCTCATAAACGACCCATTTCAACTAAGTTAGCTCATAAATGATCCATTTCACCTTAGCTAGCTCATAAACGACCCATTTCAACTTAGTTAGCTCATATATGATCCATTTCACGTAAGTTAGCTCATAAATGACATACTCTTCTTGTTCTAGTCTTCTTCTTGTTCTACTCTTCTTGTTCTAGTCTTCTTCTTGTTCTACTCTTCTTGTTCTAGTCTTCTTATTCTAGTCACCTATTTCTAACTTTCTTATTTTTCATTTTGCAGATTTCATTCACTTGACGAAAGCTTGCATAGATGGAGTGCTCCTTATCCCTTTCTCTGTTTCTTTTGTATCGTTGAACTATGCATGTATCTTGGTAGTTGGATGAACTATGCTATGTATGATGGAACTTGGTAGTTGGATGGAACATATGTGATGAAGTTATGTGATGGAACTATGTATGATGGAACTATGCATGTTGGATATCTTATATGTTTGCTGTGAAAATTGTTGTCATATATATCTTATGTGATGGAACTCTGCCTTGTGAAATATATCTATATATGCCATATATATTTTCTGTGAAAATTGTTGGATTTAATAAAAAACAGAAAAAAGACCCAATAAGCAGGCTCTTTGCCGTCTGCCACCGACGGCAACGGGCCCTTTGCCGTCTGCCGCGGACGGCAAAGAAGCCATGTGGCATCTAGCTGTGCTTCCTGGGAGCTGACCCATTTGGTCAGTTTGCCTACAGTGGCAGACGGCAAAGAGTTTGCCGTCAGCGGCGGACGGCAAAGGCCTGCCATGTACTGACGTGTAGATGACATCATATGGCAGACGGCAAAGGCACTAGAAAGTTTGCCGTCCGCGGCGGACGGCAAAGGGCTGCTGTTAGCCACATAACGGACTGAGAGCACAATTATTGCCGTCCGCCCTCTTTGCCGTCCGCGGCAGACGGCAAAGGGCCTTTGCCGTCAGCCGCCAGAAAGCAGACGGCAAATTAGCTGTTTACCGTAGCCTACTTTGCCGGAGCATTTTCCCGTCCGCGGCTGACGGCAAAGGTCTTTGCCGTCCGCCGTTCGTGCCTTTGCCGTCCGCCATGGCAGACGGCAAAATAGCTGATTCCTGTAGTGAGACTTGAAACTATCATAAACTCCAGGATAGTGCTGTTCATTTTTCTTGATATACTCCCAGTCAACCCATCTCATATCACAAACTATGGGCTTCTTGTCAAGCAGCACTGTCTCATAGAAATCTTGCTGTTCTTTAGTATGGAACCTATAGTCCACAGTAGTCCTTCTCCTGACTGCATAGGGGTCAGTCAATCTCCAGTGTCTTAGACCTGCATCCTTCCTCAGCTTCATGTCCTCTGCAACTGGGTGAGCATCATTGTGATCTGGGATCTTGGGCTTCAGCTTTCTCAAGACTAGTGAGTCTTCATCTTCTTCTTCAGGAGCTTCAGGCACTGGGGCCTTGTTCTTCTCTGCAGCTGGAATGTTTCTGGTGCTTCTCTTGGGTGCAGACTTGGCTTTAGGAGCAGCAGCTTTGGGAGCATCTTTGGGCTTAGATGGAGCAGCCCCTGACCTTATAGCATCTCCCATAAGCTTTTGAGCTTTAGGAGCTCGTGCAGCATCCTCTTCCTCTTCATCTTCCATCATTGAGGGCTTTCCAATAACTCTGACAGTGGTCTTCTTGACCCTTTCTTTCCTTTTCTTTTCAGCCAGTACTGGTTCTTTGGGTTCAGATTCCAAAGTTTCTTGAGTGGATGCTCTGGCCTTTGACATGGGCTGTCTTCTTGCTGGCATCTTGGTTTTCATTCCTGGCTTAGTGGCTGCAGCTGTGCCATATTCCTTCTTCAAAACTTTGTTCTTTGAGGTGGCCTCATCCTCAACAGCAACATAGTCCTCATCTTCAGAATCAGATGTTCTCTTCTTTTTGGCCCTGGTGGCTGCCTTTGGCAAATTGCTGGGTGTGCTCCTGCTACCCTCATCATAGCTGCTAGAGGGACTAGTGCCCTACTCATCTGAACTTGCTCTTCAGACTTATTCTGACTGTCACTCTGATCTGACATGGTGCAAACTCTGACAGCAGACCCTGTGAATAGATATAGATGAGGTAGAGTAGATGAGCATCACATAGCACAGAGGTTTTTGCAAAAGATTGAGTCAAAAACTTAGTTTTATTTTTCCACAGAAAGCATTTCGGAGCTACCGATTTGTAAACTCGGTGATACCGAAGCAGCTTTTGGAACCTAAACTAGTGAACTCGGTCAGACCGAGTCACAGTTCGGTGGCACCGAGACTGCTAGGGTTTCACAAAGAATCGAACTCGGTCACACCGATCTGCAATTTTCGGCTGGACCGAGAATCACATGTGCAATGGCCTGAGCCAAATCGGTGGGACCGATTTCTACAACTCGGTCGGTCCGAGATGAGTTCGGCGGAAACCTAACCCTAAATTTTCAATCCAAAACTAATCTATGGAGTGTTTTCGCTGGATAGGAAGATCTCAATCGTGGCAAGATACATGGCAATGCAATGTGCTAGGAATCGGAGTGAGGAATAGCACAAAGTTTCAAATTCATACCCTAATGCGGTGATGGACTTGCTACGGCGGCAACGACGGAGTTGCATCCCGTTGACGGCGGCGGAGACCAGCGACTGGAGGTCGCTGGCGACGAGG
This sequence comes from Triticum aestivum, assembly GCF_018294505.1. Classification (NCBI taxonomy): domain Eukaryota; kingdom Viridiplantae; phylum Streptophyta; class Magnoliopsida; order Poales; family Poaceae; genus Triticum; species Triticum aestivum. The sequence continues at coordinate 642,006,624 of NC_057814.1, forward strand.
AGGACGATCCGGAGACCCGAGGAGGCAGAGCAGGCAGTGCGCGGGCGAGGAGGTTCGGAAAAATTTCCAAATTTTGGCCCGTGGATATAAATAGCCTGACCGTGTCGGTGTGACCGAGTGGAACAACTCGGTGGCACCGGGATGCATAACTGCAAGCAGTTACAGCAACTCGGTGTGACCGAAAAGTTCAAATCGGTTGCACCGAGATTGAAAACCTAGATCAACTTAGTGATCTCGGTATGACCGAAATAGATGAATCGGTCAGACCGAAACGCACAAAGAGGTTTTGGAAGTTTAAGTCTATGACGAATCGGGGACTCCGAGTGCTCCTCACACAGAGTGGTTCGAATCTGACTTGATCAAACTTTGTGATGTAGCATGAATAGGGTTTGAGACAAGAAAAGCATAGATAGCTAGAGAAGGTTCTTAGGCATTCTTGTCCATCCACTTGGTAAAATAAAAGAAACCAAACAATCAAAGCTACAAGTGGATGTCCTCAAATGAGTAAAATGTGCAACCAACATGCTCACACAATAAAATGGCAAATGAAATATGTGACAAAGCATGCACAAACACTTCTAGCATCTATCAAGCAATTGGCGATGACTAGGTCATCTATATATGAGTATATTGACTTAGGAGTCAAATGAGAACATTTGATCGTAGGTCATACTCATCGTTTAAGCACAAGTGGGGTTACCACTTTTACATAAAGCATTGTTGTGTTCACACCATTAGAGTTGCTTTAGCTCAATTCTTAGAGTAAAGCTCCCCCTAGATGTGAGATCCCCCCTAAGAGGGATGAACTATCCCCCCTAAGAGGGATGAACTAACCTTGGATTTTGTCGATGATGACTTCATGTAGGTGTTGAAGATGTGGATGCTCAATATTGATGTAGATCATTTGGAGCAATCCTTTGGAGTGTGTTGCACTTTCAATACCTACACGTGTTAGTACCACAAGGAACAAACAAGGATATCCATAGACATAGAGTGATGCATACACATGATGATGTCCATGAAAGCATTAGGTTACCTTGTCCCTTGTCTTACCAACAAGAGGGTTTGTGACTCCTTGAACTAGTGCAAGATGTGGAAGTTGATTGCACTTGTCCTTGCCAAAATGATAAGAGTGAAGTATGTTGGCAGAGTCACCCTCAAGAACTCTCTAGTTCTTCTTCTTTTGGATCCACATCATCTTGATGGGAATCCTTGGAGTTGTAGTTGTACTTGATGAAGTAGAACTTGATGTAGTCTTGGGAACCCACTTGACCAAGGCCTTAGGAGCTTCTTCAAATGCATCAATCTCCTCTTGAAGCTTGTCCTTGCCTTTTTGCTTGGGGTCTTGTGGTGGAAGATCATCTGGAGCTTGTGTCCCTTTGAAAGAAGTAGGATCATACTTCTCTTGTTGAGGAACAAACTTCGTCTTGGGGTATTGATCTTCTTCCCACTCAACTCCATTGGCATTGAACTTTCGTTCAAAACCAACACCTTGGTTCTTCCGGTGCCTTCCTTGCTTGTGTACAGTTTCCTCGAATTGCTTACTCCCGGCAAGGCTCTTGTAAACACCTTTCTCTATAATTCCCTTCAATAAGCTATTTTCTTGATCAAGTGTAACTTGGCTAAGAGAATCATTAGTGGAATCAAGAGAACTACTAGAAGCAACAACATTTGATTTAGCATGATTATTGTTACTACTAGAGGAAGAATCCTTCTTGTTATTCTTACTAGACTTGACTTGAGGCATGTAAGTAGATAGGAGTAAACGCTTGGCAATGTAAGAAGAACTTTTCTTACGAAGATTATCATTGATTGCCTTTAAGAACTCATGCTCTTGCTCAAGGTTGAGCTTTTAGAAACGTAACTTCTCATGAGTCCTTAACAGTTCTCGATGATCTTCTAAGATAGTTTCATGAACTAACTTAAGAGTGGTTAGTTCTTTAGTTAGGTGCTCAATCTTCTCCTTATCATTGTCATTCGTTTTATCTTGATTAGCATGATTAATTGACGTTTCATCATAGTATTCATCACTAGAGTTGTCAACAAGTAAATCATCATCACCTAACAATTCATCTTCATCACTATTGAAATCAACATACTCGGGGTGTGATACCTTTGGGCCTTTAGCCATGAAGCATCTTCCAAGTCCTTCATTTGGTGAATCAAATATGTCGTACGAGTTGGTTGACACAAGTGCTAGACTGGCAACACCTTCATCTTGAGTATATTTGGAGTCGGAGTGATAGCTTCTCTCGGAGTGATTGTCGGAATCGGAGCCGGATACCCATTCACCAACATGAGCTTGATGTCTTCGTTTTGTGTAGCTCCTCGATGACTTGTCCTTCCTTTCCGAATCCTTGCTTCTCCGGGATGTTCTTCGTTCATAACGATCATCTCTACTCCTTCTCTCTCTTGATGGTGATTCTTCTCTTCTACTTCTTCTCTTTGGAGAATCTTCTCTTCTTTTGTAGGGTGTCGTACACTCATTTGGAATAGTGTCCGGGTCTTCCACAATTGTAGCAATTACGCTCACGACTAGAAGATCTTTTGTCATTGTATGACCATGACTTGGAACTTCTATCCTTGCTTCTACTCTTGTAGAACTTGTTGAAGTTCTTCACCATTAGGCTCAATTCTTCATTGAAGGTTTGTTTCTCACTTGATGATGTGGGAGCTTCACATGAGGCTTTGTAAGCACCACTTGACTTGTTGTGGAGCTCCTCCTTATCCTTGAGTGACATCTCATGAGCAACAATTCTTCCAATGACTTCCGTTGGATTGAGATCTTTGTAATTGGGCATCATTTGGATCAATGTGCACACGGTATCATATTTTCCATCCAAAGCTCTTAGGATCTTCATGATGATGAATTTGTCGGTCATCTCTTCACTTCCTAAGCCGGCAATCTCATTTGTGACAAGAGCAAGCCTAGAGTACATTTCAGCGACACCTTCACCATCCTTCATTTTGAACTTGTCAAGCTGACTTTGAAGCACATCCAATTTGGATTCCTTGACGGAGTCGGTACCTTCTTGCATATCAATCAAAGTATCCCAAATTTCCTTTGCATTCTCAAGACGGCTGATTTTGTTGAATTCTTCGGGGCACAATCCGTTGAAGAGGATATCACAAGCTTGAGCATTGTATTATAGCATCTTCAACTCTTCCGCGGTAGCTTCATGGTTCGGTTCTCTCCTATCAAAGAATTCACCTTGCAAGCCAATACACACAATAGCCCAAACGGCGGTGTTATGTCCAAGAATATGCCATTTCATCTTATACTTCCAACTAGCAAAATTAGTACCATCAAAGTAAGGACCTCTACGGTGGTAATTTCGCTCGCTAGACGCCATACTCTCCTAGGTTGTGAAACCAAGGCTATGATCACCAAAAGCTATGGAAATCAAAGCAAATGGAGACCAAAGCTCTGATACCACTTGTAGGATCGAAAGTATGTCTAGAGGGGGGGTGATTAGACTACTTGACCAAATAAAAATCTAGCTTTTCCCAATTTTAGTTCTTGGCAGATTTTAGCAACTTAGCACAAGTCAAGCAATCAACCTACATATGCAATTCTAAGAGTATAGCAGCGGAATGTAAAACAATTGCATATGAAGGTAAAGGGGAGGAGTTTGAGGGAGCAAACGCAATGTTGACATGGAGATTTTTTACACGTGGTTCCGATAGGTGGTGCTATCGTACATCCATGTTGATGGAGACTTCAACCCACGAAGGGTAATGGTTGCGCGAGTCCACGGAGGGCTCCACCCATGAAGGGTCCACGAAGAAGCAACCTTGTCTATCCCACCATGGTCGTCGCCCACGAAGGACTTGCCTCACTAGGGTAGATCTTCACGAAGTAGGCGATCTCCTTGCCCTTACAAACTCCTTGGTTCAACTCCACAAACTTGTCGAAGGCTCCCAAGTAACACCTAGCCAATCTAGGAGACACCACTCTCCAAGAAGTAACAAATGGTGTGTTGATGATGAACTCCTTGCTCTTGTGCTTCAAATGATAGTCTCCCCAACACTCAACTCTCTCTCACAGGATTTGGATTTGGTGGAAAGAAGATTTGAGTGGAAAGCAACTTGGGGAAGGCTAGAGATCAAGATTCATATGGTAGGAATGGAATATCTTGGTCTCAACACAAGTGTAGGTGGTTCTCTCTCAGAAAATGTATGTTGGAAGTGTAGGCACGTTCTGATGGCTCTCTCCACGAATGAAGAGTGGGTGCAGGGGTATATATAGCCTCCACACAAAATCTAACCGTTACACACAACTTACCAATCTCGATGGGACCGAATTGAGAAACTCGGTCGGACCGATTTAGAAAATAATGTGACCGTTAGGATTATCGGTGGGACCGACATGCAACTCGGTAGGAGCGATATGGTTAGGGTTAGGGCATAACGTAATCTTGGTGAGACTGATTTTGGTAATAAGCTAACCAGAGAGTTGGTCAGGCAAACTCGGTGGGACCGATTCGCTCATCTCGGTGAGACCGAAACGTCACGAAAAGGAAACAGAGAGTTTGCATTGTAATCTCGGTGGGACCGATCGCTCATCTCGGTTTGACCGAAACGTTACGAATGGAAATAGAGAGATTACAACCGCATCTCGGTGAGACCGAGATCCCTATCGGTGAGACCGATTTGCCTAGGGTTTGCGGCAGTGGCTATGACATCTGAACTCGGTGGCGCCGGATAGAAAGAATTGGTAGGGCCGAGTTAGACTTTTGGTTTGGGTCATATGTTGATTGGAGAAAGTAGTTGAGGGCTTTGGAGCATATCACTAAGCACTTGAGCAAGAAAGCCATTAAGCAGCACCACATCCCTCCTTGATAGTATTGGCTTTTCCTATAGAGTCAATGTGATCTTGGATCACTAAAATAGAAAATGTAGAGTCTTGTGCTTTGAGCTTGAGCCAATCCTTTTGTCCTTAGCATTTTGAGGGATCCACTTTTCTCATCTATGCCATGCCAATCATTGAGCTTTCCTGAAATATTTATCTTGAAGTAGCATTAGCTCAATGAGATATATGTTGTTAGGAATTACAAAAACCACCCAGGGATAGTTGCACTTTCACTGCGATTGAAGAAATCAAGTTCCCTCCTCTTCAAGCCAAGAAGGTTAAACCCTCTGTGAGTACTACCTTTTCTCCTGAGCAGTGGCCTGAGATCGAGAGTTGTATTGCTGATGGTAACAATCTGGTTTATCAAACTTTCATAGAAAATACTAATTCTCAGAAGAATGTATCTCAATCATCTAGTGGTAATGGTGGTGTAGCTGCTAGTGTGCAAAACCCTAATCTGGCTTTACCTATTTCATCGGCGCCTCCGATGCCGATGACCTATTATCCTACCCAAACAAATCAGATTGTGGCTGCACCCATTAATCCTATTATGAGCATGCCAGGTTCGGTTGCAACCCTGAACCAAATCCTACCTACTGGTACAACCACTCGGCCACTACCGAGGTATGGTTCGGCAAACATGCCACAGTCCGTACCTACAGCTAGTAGTCCTACTCCTCCTATCCCACAGCAGCAAGCTTCATTGTCTACTATAGACGATGCCCTAGCTAATTTAAGAGAGGAGATGTCTAAGATGCTTCAAGAGAATTTTGGAGTTGAGTTACCTCGGAATCGGATTTACCAGAAGCCATACCCCGAGTACTTTGATGCCATCCTGTGTGCCCTCCGGGATATAAAATTCCAGATTTTGGTAAGTTTAACGGAGAAGGAAGAAAAACCACATGGGAGCATATTAGTCAATATTTAGCACAATTAGGTGAGGCAGGCTCGCTAAATGAATTGAAAGTGCGTTTGTTTCCTTTATCATTATCTGGTACTGCATTTTCATGGTTTTCTTCTTTACCACATGGTTCCATTCGGGTTTGGTCGCAGCTAGAGCAAAAATTTCATGATCACTTTTATAGCGGCGACAATGAACTCAAGTTGTCCCATCTAACATCGGTCAAACAGAAGCATGATGAATCGGTGTCCGATTACGTCAAGAGATTTAGAGAAACAAAAAACCGGTGTTAAATATCAACCAAGTCTTGCAAAGGGCTTTGGTTCAAGAAAGCCGAAGCAAAGATCTTAACGACGTGCATAGGTATAAAACTGATCGTCCTAAGATGAATATGGTTGAGTACGATAGTGACCACTCGGACGATAAGGGTGATATTTATGCTGCTGAATTTATTTGGCCATCTAAGGCCAAACCATTTACTTGTAATGATCTGAAACCGATTCATAAGAATCGTGATGAAGAGATGAAGTTTACTTTTAACATTGCCAAATGTGATAAAATATTTGATGCTTTGCTGCAAACTAAAATTTTAGGATATCTCATACTTCACCGCCGTTTGAAGAGCTGAAACGGCGCGCTTATTGCAAGTAACATCATTCTTTTTCTCATGCTACTAACGATTGCAATGTTTTCCGACGATAGATAGAATCGGCCATTAATGAAGGACGATTGAATTTTTCTGAGATGCAAGTTGACAAACAGCCTTTTCCAATGAATACCATGGATTTGGAGGGAAAGAAGCTGCTCATTCCGCCGAAGGTAGCCGAATCTGCTAATAAAGCTAATGTCGTTGTTGGTGAGCCCAGGAAAGACAAGGCGGGCGACAAGGTCTTGGGAGACAGATTGTGCTTGATAAGCAACACAATGGCAAGGAAGTGATCAAAATCACCATCAAGAACCCTACACTCGGTGGGCAACCACAAGTGCAAGAGAATACTCATGCCAATTTTGTTAAGCCAAAGAGCCCAGAGGTTGGCAAGTGGAAGACGAATGAAGCTAAAGTGTAGCACAAGAGAATCAAGCCAACTTTTGATATGTTGTTGTCCAAGTATACTAATCAAGCGGCCGGTTCTAGCTCTAATCGGTCATCAAATTTGAAGCGCTCAAGTCACCTCCTCGGGAAGAATTTCAGCATCATGCAAGGCCATACGGGTCATGGGCACCGGGACCATGGATGGCACCACCCCCCTATGCGCCATACTACATGGGAGGCTTCAATGGAGGATGGGGGTAGCCCCCAATGGCCCCTTATGCTTTTCATCCGGGTTGGGCAGAACCAAGGAGGCCCATTCATGAGAGGCTTTCTTATCCCACACAAGGCCGTTTGAACAATGGTGTCAATCGGCCAATGCAAGATAACCAAAAAAGGGTTGGCAAGCAAGTGTGGCATGTTAAATCACCAAGTGCTAAAATTTCAGAGCCTAGCAAGCAAAAGAGGAAGAATACTAGTGCTGAAACTATTATGATAGGCACTAAAGAATTAACAATCAAATAGCCCGTTATTGTTGAAGATCCGGCAGGTTCCAATAAAGATGTGGCTGTTGTCCAGCAGGATCCTATGGCTAATGATCCTGAAGCTAGCACAAACAAGGCCAAGTCGAGGGATCCAAAATATACTCAGCCTAAGTGGTGTCCTTCCGGTCTGACCAAGGCACAAAAAAGGAGATTGCAGCGCATGAGGAGTCAACAGACGGCAGAACAGAAGGCCGAGAAGCAAAGAGATAAATTGCTCAACGACATTCGGCCTATGGTATCTACAAAACAAGTATGGATGCCTAAACAAATACAAGGTGCTGTGGTTTCTACGTCCTTCACGGCAGCACCTACACCACCAAAGAAAGAGGATGCCACCGTCATTACATCGTCCCCGCCACCTATTGATTCCACTTCGCTTGGGAAAATTTCAGAATTGATGGACACGCCCGAAGAGGAAGATGATATGTTGGATTATGAGCCTACACCGGTCCGTGAAGGTATGGATATCAATATGGTGTATTACTTACCCGCTGAATTTTGTGCTATAGATGAAGAAGGGGAAGTAGCTCAGCTAGATTTTGGTCCTAAAAATGCTATATTCGAGAAGCCAAAAGAACCGGTGACACACTTGAAGCCATTGTTCCTTAAAGGTCATATTAATGGATCGCCAGTTGCTTGAATGCTTGTCGACGGTGGTGCTGTGGTGAATCTTATGCCATATTTGGTCTTCAAAAAATTGGGGCTGCGTGATGAAGAGTTGATAAAGACCAACATGGTGCTCAATGGATTTGGATGCAATGAGAAAACTAAAGCCAAAGGTGTGATGTATGTGGAGCTCACGGTGGGAAGTAAAATTTTGGCTACCGCATTCTTTGTCACCGAGGTGCAAGGTAACTACAATGTGATTTTAGGCCGCGATTGGGTTCATGCAAACCAATGTGTGTCATCTACTATGCACCAGTTTTTAATTCAGTGGGTTGATGATGAAGTAGAAGTCATTCATGCGGATAATTCGGCTTGTGTTGCTTTGGCCGATGCATCGGTGGATTGGCAACATCCCAATGCTACTTGCTTGAAGGGACGCGACTTATCAGAATTTGATTTTCTTAGCGCCACAAAAAGTGGTTTCGTGCCCATTTCTTTAAAGTCGGTTGGCGATAATCGGCTCCAAGGTATGATGTATTTAAATGGATCCTAACTCAGAGTGGTTACAAAAGCGTCTTGTAGAATATCGGTCCAATGAGAACGATATGTATGAGTCCATAGAAGAGTTAGATGATATGGATAAATTTGGACAAGGTTTTACATCGGTCGATCCATTAGAAGAGCTAGATATAGGAGATGGTTCACTTCGTAGGCCGACATTTGTAAACGAAAATTTAAGAGCCGATCATGAAGCTAAGTTGATCGAGCTATTGAAAGAATATGTTTGTTGCTTTGCATGGGAATATCATGAGATGCCAGGTTTAAGCCGAGAGCTTGTGGAGCATCGGTTACCTATAAAGGCCAGTTTTAGACCATACAAGCAATCGGCCAAAAAGTTTAATCCAAAAATGTATGACTGGATCAAGGAAGGGATCGTTCGTTTGCTTAAAGCTAATTTTATTAGACCTTGCAGGTATGCCGAGTGGATTTCTAACATTGTGCCAGTAGAGAAGAAAGGTTCTGGCAAGTTGAGGGTGTGCATCGATTTCAGAGATTTGAACAGAGCTACACCTAAAGATAAGTATCCCATGCCAATAGCCGATATGCTTATTAATGATGCTTATGGACATAAGGCCATTAGCTTTCTTGATGGTAATGCGGGGTATAATTAGATTTTTATGGCCGAAGAGGACATGTCCAAAACGGCATTTTGATACCCGGTTTCCTTGGTTTATTTGAGTGGACGGTGATGACCTTTGGGTTAAAGAATGCCGGCGCCACGTATCAAAGGGCTATGAATTTAATTTTTCATGATTTACTTGGTGTTATACTTGAGGTTTATATTGATGATATTGCTGTCAAATCGGATGCTTTCGAGTCTCATCTAGCCGATTTGCGTTTAGCTTTTGAAAGAATGAAAAATATGGATTGAAGATGAATACTTTGAAGTGTGCATTCGACATGTCTGCTGGAAAAATTTTGGGTTTCATCATTCATGAAGATGGCATAGAGATTGATCCCAAAAATATAGAGGCCATACAGAAAGTGGAGGCTCCAACATGCAAGAGAGATACGCAAAAGTTCCTTGGCAAGGTCAATTATTTGAGAAGGTTCATAGCTAATTTGTCAGGGAAAGTTGATGCATTTACTCCTATCCTTCGGTTAAAGAACGATGTTGATTTCACTTGGGGGGCAAAACATCAAGAAGCATTTGATATGATCAAGAACTATTTGTGCACTCCTCCTGTGATGAAAGCGCCCAAGGATAAGGAACCCTTTAAGCTTTATATTGCAGCAAAAGAAGGTGTTATTGGTGTTGCTTTGACTCAAGAAACCGAAGGAAAAGAGCATGCTATTACATATTTGAGTAGGCATTTATTGGACGTCAAGACAAGGTATACATTTATTGAAAAACTATGCCTATGCTTATATTATGCTTGCACGAAATTGAGACATTATTTAGTACCGAGTGCTTGCATAGTAGCTTGTCAAACCGATGTCATTAAATACATGTTGCATAGGCCAATTCCTAGTGGTAGAATTGGCAAGTGGGCTTATGCTTTGATTGAATATGATCTGGTTATGAATCTCTAAAATCCATGAAAGGCCAAATCATTGCTAATTTTATTGTTGAGCATCGGATTATTGACAAGCATGATGTTGATATGAACCTTGTTTCATTAGTACCTTGGAGATTATATTTTGATGGTTCAGTTTGTAGCAATGGCCAAGGTATTGGTATTGTTTATATATCTTCTCATGGTGCTGTTTTTGAAGCCTCATGCCACTTAGAATATTTTTGCGCAAATAATCAAGCCCAATATGAAGCATTATTATTCGGCTTAGAGATGTTGCTTGCCATAGGTACTACACATATTGAGGCGTTTGGTGATTCGTTATTAGTAGTGCAACAAATATCCAAAGTCTTACAATGTTTTGACGAATCACTTAATATTTATCTTGATAAATGTCTAGATATAATTTCTGTTTTGGATTATTTTAGCATTCCTCATATATCAAGACATGACAATTGGAGAGCAAATGAGTTGGCACAACAAGCATCCGGCTATCATGTTGCTCGTGTCATGTTTCATATTTCTGAAAGGCCGATGTCTAGTCTTGTCAACATAGGGGAGGCTGAACCGGAGGCCACCGTTTTGGCCACTAATGAAATATTCAATGTACTTGAGGAAACCCATCATTGATTATTTGTGCGATCCTAGTAGAAGGGTGGACAGGGATGTTTGGTGTATGGCTTTCAAATACACAATGAGAGATGAGGCTGTGAAGCTCAGAGATGAAATCATCTTTGCCTTCCTCATATGGGGAACCATATACAACTATAACTCTAAAGCAAATCCCACTAGATTTGACTTTAAGGTTGCAGGTGACAGAAAAAATCAAGGAGCTCCAATGGAGGACCTCAAATATATCTGCATCAACACCAACTAGCACCTCTCTAGAAGTGCCCACAGCAGGGAGGTGATGCCAAAGAAAGTTTTTACTACCACTAATGGATTTGAGGAAAGCAGGGGATAACTCCTCTTTTTTGGTCTCTTGGAAAGAAACAATACTAGCATTTGTTCTGGCTAGGGTATCAATAATACATGTCTTCTTACCTGGGGTAGTAATCCCCCTAATATTCCAGAACAGACAATTCATCTAATAGGGTTTTTCTTCGGGTGCTTGCCCCGCCCATATTTGGAGATATTAGTCCAGATGACACTTTGATCATCCACAACATTGGAGATCCCTTCTAACCCTTCCGGTGTAGTAGGGGATCCTATGTCAGATCCTCGGTTATCCAGCCTGTAGACTTATCCAGGGACTGTTTTTCAGCTACATTATCTCCCTCTAATGAACTATGATCAGGGTTATTAATTGTATCTTTATTATTATCCAAATTGTTCCTAGGAGAAATGGCCCTACAGGCCTTCTAGGGATCCTATTTCTAGAGACTACAGAAGCATAAGTATCTATGTGTTCATCAATTTCTACTCCAACCATCTTAGCTACAGAAATAAATGCAGGATCCTGAAAGTTTTCAAAGGATTTTTTCTTAATCGTACCTTTGTGTGTAGCTTTAGGCTCTTCCAGATTTTGAACCTTTTTTGATCCCACAGCAATTTCCATAATAGTTCTTCCCACCTATATCAATCCTGGTGCTCTTCCTTTATGCTTGGATTGGGCCCCAGTTGTGCTGCACTGGAGGGGCTTGAGCAGCATTGGATGAGAGACTTGGACTGAACACTATCTCTTCTTGGTTTTCACTAGTCCTTTCCACTCCAACCTGGTCCTCAAGCATGCTAATGTTATCTTCATCTTCTTCATCTCCAATTTCCATTTCTTGCAGCATTTTGAAGCTTTCCTCCATGGAAATGGGGTCCTGGAGTTGTTGAAGGTATGCCAACACATTCTGCTTGCCTTGATGAGAGGACCCAGGTGTGGAGCCACTCCCTCCAGATTGAGAGGGCGGTGCATTTCCAGTGTGATGAGAGCCTCCAGCTCCATTGTCACTTCAGGTATTTTTCTGCGCTTCCTTCTCCTTGCTTTTGTCAATATCCTCATCCAAAAGATCATCCTGGTCAAGTTCTTCTACTGGTGGCTCCACAACTATCTTAATCTTGTATAGCTTATCCCCTATCCCAAAAATCCTTTCAGATGGAATTTTGGTAAAGTCCTTACACCTAATTTTGATCCTAACCACTTCAAAGAAGGTTTTGAAATTTCCTTGCCAGTCTACATCTATCAAAGTGCCTAAGACAGAAGCAACTTGTTCCAACACTGACCCTTCTGCCCATTTTGGGGCCACTCCTCTCAGCTGGAGCCAAACAGACTGGAGCTCTGCATGGTACTCCATCTCCCCTTTCCATACTTCCACATTGACTGTTACTCCATCAATCTCAGGTAGTCCAAAATTGGGGTAGCCGGCCACTGTTTCCACTGAGATATGTGGGGGAAACTTGACCAAGAAAGTCCAGTTGTCTAACATTCTAATATGCCAGGGCCAGTTGGTTTTGTAGATGACAAAGAAGTTATGAGCCAATTCTTCTTTAGTTACTTGACCAGCTTCAATGTACACTATCCCAACATTCCTTGTATTTCCAACATGTTGCTCATTGACATCAGGGACATCAATTTTGAAGAAACCAAGACCAGAAGCAACACTGCCTACATACTTAGCACAGTTCCTAGGCTTTTTTCTGATTGGGCAGTCATCCACTTTGTGTGTCACCATCTTACAGATGAAGCAGGATGGGGGTTTGGGGCACTGAGCGTTATGGTGCCCAGGTTCTCCACAAGTATAGCAAGTAACATCACTGTAATCAGCTCCTAAAGTATCCTTAGCCTTGTTGACATTCTTGTTTCTGCCCTGTGTCTGTTTCTTCTTTTGTTGCTGTACTGGATTGATGTTGTCCCTGTTCCCCTCCCCTCCTGTCTGCACTGGGGTGTTCTGCCCTTGATTCCCCTGCATCTGCATCTGCGGAGGCATCTGCCGTTGATACCCCTGGGCGCTGCTCGATTGCTGCTGCTGATTCTGCATCTGATTCGGCCCCCAGTTGCTAGGGCCCCCCCCCCCACTGATTCAGCATTGGTGGTGGTTGTAGGAAGGGCCCCTGGTACCATGGAGGAGGAGGAGCACCCTGGAAACCAAAACCGAAGGGGAGTTGCTGCGGTGGGGGGCCAAATTGTTGGGGTGCCCACTGATTCTGCCCACCTCCTCCGCGATCAGCTTGTTCCAGATGCCCTTCGCCTCCCCCGCGATTCCTGCTGGGGTCGCGTCGGCCACGTCCGCGTCCGCGGCCTTGTGCATCAGCCATGGCGGCCCGCTCTGAGGAATTGGGTCGCACGCCGCAGCACTCACTCACAGATTTCGGTAGGTGGTGTTGGTCTGGATCCCAAGCCGGGAGGCTGGCGGCGGCGAGAAGGGGTTGGCTGTTGGAGAGGGCTGAGGGGGATTACATTTTGTAGATTCGCCTCCCCCCACAGCTGCTCGTAGTGCGTCCTGATGGCATCATCTTCTTCCTCACGTGGCCACTCCACCTCAGCATGCTCATCCACGCAAGCACGCAGACCGAGCCTCGTCCGTCTTCCCTCTCTGACCAGTGGGACCCGGGTCTGATCCTCTTTAGCAAAGCAGAGGATTCCGCCCACCATGGCTATCGGAGTCTTCTCCGGCGAGGGGCAGCCCTGTCCGCCTCTGACCTTGCGCCGCAGACGGCCAGCATCCACCCCCACCGCCTGAATCGCCGGATCTGCAGCTCTCCTGAGGGGGAAACCGAGATCTGAGGCAGCCTGATGGGGATGAAGAAAATTTGAGACCTCACCAGCAAAGCTCAGGGGAGCGGAGGCTGGAGAGACCAAAATGCTCTCCACCTGGCGCTGCTCGCCGACGAGGAAGAGCCCATCTCCGTGCGCGCCCACGCAATCACTTCCTCCGGCGATATCAACTCTCCCGACATCATCATCCGCCCCATCTCTTCCTCCGACGCCTCCGTACAGATCCTGGTGACCAATTGACCAGCGAATCTCCTCTGGTTGGTAGCCGCAGCGTCCTCCGCATACGCGCCCGATGCATCTCTTCCGCCATTTCCGCTCCATCGTAACGCATCCCTCTCCCTCTCCCATCCATAACGGGGCCACACACGATATCAGCACATCCCTTCGTAGTATATACTATGAAGAATCAGAAAAGATGGCTTTGTTTTCAAACATAAGAAAATATGAGCGACTTTTTAGAAAAGAGTCCTGAGAAGTTTGCTACGTGTCGCGGGTACAAAGTTGTAGTACTAAATATGCAAAACTTATTTTAGCACGGAGGGAGTATTAAATAAACAAAACAAAAGCACACAGGTATCCATCTAAAAAAAAGCACAAGGCTGTCTGTCTTCACTCCAGACCTCCTCGTCGCCACCGCAGTATCCCTCCTTCCCCACCTCCCTCGCGCCTCGTCCCCTCCCCAGTCGATCAAGTACGGGGATGCCCACTGCTTCCTCTGCCGTTTGACCTGACCTTACGATCCGGCTCATACACGCCACGCACGGCAGGTGTTCGACAAAACGTCTCCACCGATGGACGACCCGTGCTCTCTCCAAGAAACCTGTACCTCTGCATCTTGTCCTCCGGTTCACTCCGGTATATATCTCTGCTTTGGCGAGCAGAGCAGGAACTCCAGCTACGGATGGACCGCTTGCACGGTGTGCTGTTGACATCCAATTGATCAACACGGTCTGGGCTGGAGTGGGGCGTCCTTCAGCTTCTACACTTTACTACTCCACTTGCAAAGTTTGTCTACTAATCTTGAATTCCCGATCAGTGCAACAAGCCAACCGCCCCATGTGCTGGTGGCAAGCTCCATGTTCTGTTAACGTGAATAAGGGGTCCATCAATAGATGAGTTTCTTGAGTACGACCTCGATCTGTTCCCAAGTCTTCTCAGAGCTAGCTAAGTACAGCCAAGAAGTTGCCACTTAACAATGTGTCCATGTCTGTATCATGTTAAGACCTGCATGATCTGTTAATTAGTCACTGATGTAGTGATCTAAATGATCTTATATTTCTTTATGGACGGAGTATATTAATTCTTGGCCGATGACATGTTCAAACTGCGTGGGTGCACTTCAGTGTACAGGCTTCTCTTAAATGGAAAGATATATGTTTTCAAAATTAATGCACACAGAGAATCGGCTATATACTCTGAAAAGACAAACCGAAGCTTCTTCAAATAACAACAATTGAAAGTTTTCAAGTTAACGGTTAACAAGTAATGTTTATGGATGAAATCTTCTCATGCTTACTGTCTGGGACATCCTTCCAGGCCATGTATACAGACTCCAACAGCAGATAAGGTGGATATTAAATCTTAGTTTTGCAATGTTGTACAATGCACATTTGCAACAAGAAAAATAGGATATGTTGTATTATGCCCAGTTCAGACTTGTCTGTCAGCCAATTATCCAAAGTAAGCTGTGGGCGCAAGATGCCTAGGCCTGATCCTGAGGAGTGCAGGGATTAATTATATACACAAATGTCAACTTAATTAGGTGATGGTAGGGTTGGGCATTGGCCATCTCATTCGGAGCCGGCTGGTAGGAAACTAGCTCAACGCAGAGTATACAGAATTGGTACCCGTTGTGGGTACCGTGCTCAAGAGCTTAAGCCATTCGATAAGGCTATAGGGTATTTTAGTTTAGTTGCCTTTCAGTTGTAAACCCCATGATTTAGCTGATTCGAAAATTGCTCATTATTTTCAATAATATCCCGCCTCATTTAACTCTCTGTTTAGTTTATGCTCTTTCAGTTGTAAAAGCCAAGGCATTTCAATCCTGCTAATTGTGTTCTCCCTTAATGCAGCTGCTAGACTATGGTTTACAAACTTCTTGTGACGACACGTACTAGTGGCTAGCTACAGGTAATAAAACCAATGAGTTTCTTAGTAAGGACCTTGATCGTTTCCAAGCTCTCCTCAATCGTAGCTAGGTAAGTCTTGCCAAGTCTGGATTAACAATGTGTGTATCACATCGAGACTGGCAGGTTCCATTGGGAAATTCTTAGTATGATCTCATCAATCTCCAAGTCTTCTCACAGCTGTAGCTATGTCAGTCAGATCTAACGATGCACGTTTTTTTTTTCGAAAAGGGGGGACTCCCTGGCCTCTGCATCAGGACGATGCATACGGCCAACTTATTAAACAAAAAAATAGGTTCAACAAGGTCTTAAAGTCTCAGAACGAAAATAAAGGAGAGCTCACAAAGAGCTAAAAAGGCGAAAAACAAATTCGCCACAAAAAGCCACAACCGGTTGGCATAAGAAAGATAGGTAAACTAATTGCCTATCCTATTACATGACCGCCATCCAAACCGGTTGAAGATACCCCGTGCTACCATCTTCCAGCGGATAGATCCAGTAACCAAACGCTTCCTGGCCTCCGTCGGAGTGAGTAGCGACCACATACGGATCTAACGATGCACGTTAGGACGCAAAACAAAGTCAAATTTGCTGATGTTAGCTTGATCTGAGAATTCGAGATTACATTCAGAGTTACGAGCGCGTCTGTGTGTCATGTTGCTTAAGCCCACCGTCGAGTGAATAATCATGAGCCTCGTTCTTATGCATCTCATAGATCAACTATGGAAAGATATATTGGTCTCGCACGGTACAGTTTCAAGGGATTGGCAAGGATCAAGTCAGTTGATCTGTAATGTGATGTCTAGATAAGCTAGCTACTACTCCTTCCGCCCGGACATATAACAAATATATACTTATGATTTTTTGAAACTTATAAATATATTTTTATTTTTATTTTAAACGCCAGGATCACTCGTTCTCAGGAGCATCAACGACTTTCCGGCTATAAGTTAGCTAGTTGACTCAAGCAACTGGATTGACGAGTCCAAGTTGAAAGATTGCTCGTGATCGAATCAAGAACGCCGTGCGTGCCGACTCCAATGTCCTGATGATGGTGGATTGATTATTTCCTGTCTGTAGCTACTTCTCTATCGAAGCAAGGGACAAGTGGATGTGGATCTACCTTCCCTATACATCGATTTCGCTACAACCAAAATAAATTAAACGGAAGACGTTCGCCACAAGTAGCTAGCACGAGCTGTGAGCTCATTCATGGCAGTACAAAGGACTACGATGCTCGTGCACATGCGTTGCATCTAGTATTCATGCACTTGTCCCCTCCTTTGTCCATCCTCACTATATAAATACCAAACCGGTGGTGTACATTTCTCATTCCGAAGTCACCAATTAGTAGCTATAGCAGACTTTCCGAAGTCACCAATTAGTAGCTATAGCAGACTAGGCCACACCAAAAGAAGTAGCTAGCCTGCCGGCATGGGTTCCATCAAGCGCAACTACAGCGGGTGGGCAGTCCTGCCTGTCGTCGCCGGGATTCTTCTCCTCGCAGCTGCTGTCATGGCGGAGGGGCGGTCGACGAGCTGCATCGCCCAATGCCCAAACCGGAAGGGCTTAACGGCCTGCCTCTACCGCTGCTGGTTTGGCCGCACGCCTCTGCATCTTGATCTTGTCGACCAGGAGTCAACACAAGAAGTTGTCCTCTTGACGGCATCAGAGGCGGAGTGCGCGGTCTACTGCAAAACGCATGCCCGAGATTTGCCCCGCAAGTACAGCGCATGCATGGTCATGTGCCAATCAAGACCAGATGCCGCGAACGACAAGATCCTCCACATCAACGACAGGAAAGAGGAGGAGAAGCTGCAAGAGGACGTCGAAGCTCAGCTTAGGACCAGCGCCTGCGACGAGTGCGGAAATACGACAGAATTCATGGAGTACATGAGCTGTCTAATCCGCAATAATTGTGATTAATTAGCGTGTTTCTTCTTGCATAGAATAGGGGCCGACTCAGAGGATGCCGTGGTGTGTGGAACGGGCTTGCTGATCATGCACCTGGAGTAATGGGATCCCATAGTGTGCACAATGGTGCGATCAAGTTGTTTACTTCCTATTTTGCATCAAATAAATATGGATCCGTCGAATCCTAACCAGTTTTTTCTTATTTCAAGACAAAGGACCCTTCTTTTTGAAACAACGAGGAAATAAAAGAATGTATTGTTTTATCTTTCTTGCAAATTAGAATTTTAGACTTGGTTAACTAAGATATTATGTATTATTGGTAGTGGACCTAACATATTGTATTGAGTGGAATTTATGTATGAAATGTAAAAGATGACATTGATGTGGTCTATGTTGCATTGTCTATATTATGAATGAAATTTTTGTTGTTGATATGTGGTATTGTTCATGTGCTCTGAAATGTAAAAAAATGTAGATAGCTAGTAGCTAGATCGATGCAAGTTGATACATACATACATACATACATACATACATACATACACACACACATACATATTTTTTGAAACAAGTGGGCATATAGGATAAACTTGCACATGCTTCGAGATGCCCCTGCAGATCCACGCCCTGCATTACCTGCAAGCAAATAATCTTATACTTCACGGTGTCATCACCATGCGAGTACAGCTAGCTCGATTAGTGCGGACGGTGCAGCCTCCTGCCAGTGCGTGTACATAAATACCACCAAAGTATGCCTATAAACCGGAAAGGAGGGAGTATCCTGGAGCCAGCTGCATGTAGGATGCCTAGAGTCAATGCAAACTGAGCCTCATTGGGCAACTATACTAAGGCAGCTGCCCAGATGCATCGATCAGGCCATTTCACAAGTGCTAAAGAGGACAACCGGCTGATAGTCGAATGGAAGATCATCCTTGTGCAAGATATTTTCGCTATCCAATAAGAAAAAAAAAAGTGTATTTCTGCTGGCTCCTTGCGTATCGCCATCTAGGTCATGACGATTTGCCAAAATAAACGCAGAAGCTAATTTATGGTTAGATGGAGGAGCAATTTTATCTAGGTAGCTAGTTGATTGAAGGAGGGCATCGATGATCGATCACGGACAGCTGCTTCGGCAGAGACAGCAGCTTCGGCTGATTACCTCCCCACCTCTTTCTTCTTCATGATCTCGTAGCATCACTGTTGTACATATGCTTCGAAACAAGCGGACATATATGTTATACGGGGCTAATGGCCTGCATCCATAACAGTGATGCTACGAGAAATCACTCCACACTCAGTTTAAATTTAATGCGGGGTACGCTCAAAGTCATGTGCGTACACATCGATCGATTCAGAATCTCATCCTGTAGTAGTAGTAGGTGGCATGCATGCAGCTCGCTTCTAACCGTGCAGCGTCTGTGCATGCCGATCTCGTCTTTATCACAGAAAACAATGGTAGCTGCTGGTTTTTATGCAGCTAGCTAAGCAAGTTGATGGATCCTATCTTCACCGTGCCTATATGAAACACCTAGCTAGATGCAGCTTCGCCATTGCATCAGTTCTAGTGAGGTAGCACTAGCTAGCAGCCATGGGTAACAATGGTGTGTGGTGTGTCCTGTTAGTGGGGCTTCTCCTGGTTGCATCAGTGGAGGGAGATGACTGGAGGGCGCATCCTAATCTCAAGCCTTCTGCTGGAGAAGCGGGAGGAGTTATGGTAGCCAAGGTAGGTCTACCTGCTGTCCGGTTCTCCATCTGCGACGTCTGGTGCGAGGACAGGCGCCCAAACGTCAACCACAGACTCTGCGTCCAAAATCTGTGCCCCTATGACAAGACCCCAAAGGTATACCCACTTGCTACTATCTTTGCGAGCTACTCGTTCTAATCATTTACTACTCCTACTAGTTTTTGAAGTTGCTTAATTAGTTCATGTGCATTCGATGTCTCAAGCGTTTTTCTGCTGGAGAAGCGAGAGGAGCCATGTTAGCTAAGGGAGGTATGTTCCCATTCAACGCTAGCCAACACGCGATCCAACATTTCAAACGTCGGATTTGGCATCGCGTTAGCCCAAGTGAATTTTCTTCCTCAAAGCTCAATCTCTCTCAGATCCAAGCTTTCAATGATAGTATTAAACATGAACAACCATCTGTTGTCAAAGTTGTCATTGTTCTTCTCCTCACGCCTTCTAATGATGTTAAAATTACCCCGCCCCCCCCCCCCCCCCCCCCCACACACACCAGGATAGGGAGCTGCTCAGAGCCACAAATCCTAACCAGATCAGCCAAGAACTCAGGCTTAAGTTCAGGCTGTGCGGCCCCATATACTGCCACCAAAGCCTAGTTGAACCCATCGGCCTTTGACCGCACCCGAAACTTGACTGCAAAATCTCCCACAACCACACTTCGAACCTCGAGCGAATCGCATCGAACTCCGAGTAAGATCCCACCTGATCTCCCTCTCGGTGGCAAACAGTGCCAGTCAAAATCAATACCTCCCGACAAGGTATTTAGAAATTGTGGCGCAAAATTATCTCTACCAGTTTCCGATAAAGCCATAAAATCTAATCTATGCTCTAGAGACGCCTCCGCCAAAAACCTTCTTTTAGCCAAGTCTTTCAGACCTCTGCTATTCCAAAAGATTCCTTTCATAATTCATCATGGAACTTTTTTTGTCGTACGGATCCTAGCACTCCTACGCACTGCGGACACCGGATAAACCTTCCGCTTCCACTTGCGTTTGGTGATATTCTGACTCTGCAACCGGTCCTCACAACCAGTCTCAGCAGGTCTCGCGACATCAATCACCGTTGTATCATCCTCCTCCTCCGACTCAGGCATGGGAGGAATAAGATCTGCACAAAAATTATCGAGCACCCTGACCCCCAACGCATCAAACTCTGAATCACTCATGGGCTTAACCGCTGCTAAGTTTCGAATCATCTCTAAAGTCCGCTCAGCCTCTAAATCCAGGAGGTCCGTAACAGAATTTGAAATTTCAGTAACATTACTACCTAGTGAAACTCCTAACTGATTTGCATTATCGACAATCTCATCATTAGAAAAAATGCAAAATGGAATGAGAGGTATTGACCGACATACCAGTAGTGACCTCAACATCACGAAGCTTGGCCGCCCTCATAGCGCACCGCTGCTGAATGTCGTCCACCTCCGGATGATTCTGGATACGGCAGCTCAACTATCGTCCCTCAGAAATCGGATCCGGAATCCCTCCAAACGCAATGACCTCCTCTCGAGAAATCCTGCTCGAGGTGTGGTCTCCTGCCTCACCCCGAACACGGAGCTGGTCAGCCTCCACGGACGCTCTAGCGTCAATGCCAGGACGCGGTGAGGCCCTCGCCAACGCCTGAGAAGTCGGACGCGCCCCGCAGGGCGGAGACGGCAGCGCACCGGGGGAAGGAAGTGCATGGGCCACCTGCCCGAACTCCCCCCCCCCCAGCACCGGAGGGGCGGCCACCATAGGCGCCCCAAGAGAGTAAGGCCCCGAGGCCTCCTGCCTCGAGCCCCCTCTCGAAGGCGATGCCGCAACCTGCAGAACAGACCAAGTGGCGGGAGAAGGGGGATCCGAGCCCACCTGCATCGGGCCCCCTCCCAAAGGTGAGACCGCCACCGCCGAGGCCTCGTCCAGCACTGACGGAAGGGAGGACACGGGGGCCACCTGCCCCGAGTCCCCACCAGAAGGCTGAACCGCCCCCTCCAACACCTGCACCTCAAGAGTAGAGGAGAGATCTGAGGCCGCTTGCCCCGGGATTCCTCCTGAAGACAGCGCCTCAAGCACCGGATCCAGTACCTGATGAGAGACACTGTGCTGAGCACGTGAGGTAGTGGCCACCTGCCCACGCACCTCCTCCTCTCCCCTGACCGAGACCGTCGAAGCCCGAGGAACGGGACTCACATCATCCTCATAAACCAAAGCAGGTAACGCGAGCTCAACAGCCTCAGCCGAATCCACTCGATCACTCCACAACCTCGGTGGTGCAGACGCAGGCTCGAAAGCCCCAAATCTCAGAGTCGTCGTAGGCACCGATGATACTGGAACCGCCCCATCCTCGGTCGTCGTAGACCCGGACCCCGGTCCCTTGGACAACTGTCGTCCCGTATCATCGACCGTAGTCTCCTTAGCTCCCGCGCTGTCATCACCCTCGTGCATATCCACGTCAGTCCCGTTAGCCCCCTCGGCCAACAGGGTCTCGTCCTCAAACTCAATCAGAAGGTCAAAAACCTTTCCACGATAAGTCCACTTGACAACCTCAGGCACATACTGAATATCCAAAATACTAACCAGTATACGAGCAATTCCGTGAACTCTGGTGAAAGCCATATCCACACGCTCAGGCTTCCCCACCATGATTCCCAAGCTAGCCACGACCCTAGCATCCTGCATCGGCTTGGAAGGGGCCCCGGAAAAATGCAACCATGCCTGAGTAAGTGGCTTGCCCTGAGGCTACACCTGCTTCCATTCATGGAACTCAAGCTTGCCCCGGCACTTTGCACATCCCAAAACTCAGAAGCCTCTGCAGATCCTCCACCGAAGGAAACTCAGCCCGAAACATCTTATCCGCGAGACTGACAAGCTCCCACTGAAAGTCCCCAGGGGCCAACTCCCGGAGCCTCTGCACAATCTGAGTCTCGGAGACCTCTCCTTTGGTCACCTTAACAATCCCAGTAGTCATGCTCTGGGCCTCATCAGGAACCTCCCTCTCATTAGGAGATTCAAAGAACGTGAGTTCAGCACAATACACTCCATAGATCATGAGAGATGGTGCCTGATCTCGCAGAAGTGGGCAATCCCCCGAATCATGTTCTGGCTTACCACAAGTGTCACATAACACAACTATACACTCAGCAATAAAATGACCCTTGTCACCACAACGATAACACAACATTTTCTCTTTCTTGCGCGCCCACTTGGACGCCCTATCAGCATCAGCCCTGTCCAGCATATCCACGGACACATCACCCATAGTCTCATTCTCTGGAATGTGAACACTAGCGAGAGCCGTCACAACCTCCATAGCCTGACCGGTCAACACTGGCTCCTCGGTACTCCCGGCAGCGGTCGTCTACTCGACAACCACGGTGAGCGGAGATTGTCATGGGCGGTACCGGCCACCACGACCGCGATGACCGCCATGATGACTGCGAAAACCACCCCGCTGCCGATGATCCGGGCCAGATGCCCCCTCGACAAAACCACCGGTAGGACCCAAAAACGGCCTCTCCGCTGATCCGTCGCTCTGCCAAGCATATCCACGACCTCCACCCGTGGACGAAGAACCCCGGTGCTGCCCAGCTCCATAGGCATTATAACCGTCATCCCCCCATTGACCCCTGGGCGTAGCTGAAGCACCACCAACGGCATTGCTCTGCGGCGGTGGCGCTTGCGACAACACCGGCGCAGCCCGATGAGGCGGCCGAGCAACGAAGTGCGGAGGCGGAGCCGGCCGCAGTTGCAAGCCCGTCGTCGGCGCAGGAGGCCTAGGAGGCACTACACCGCAGCCCGCAGCAGCCCCACCGGCCACGCCGGGCGCCACCGCGCGGGGACCGAGGACCGGCCCTCCACGTCCGGTCGAGGGCACGACCACCGGAGATGCCGCCGGCGGCCGGGCAGCGGGCAGACCACCAGCGCCATGACCCGCTGCAACATTAGGCGCTCCACCAGAGACTCCAGCTCCCCGGCCAGCCGCAGTCACGCCGCCACGCCCAGCGCCGACTGCCGGCGGTGGCACAAGGCCCCTGCCGCTGCCCGGGCATGGCGGCGGCGCCCCTCCAACGCGGCCTACCCCACTCGGCGCAGCTGGCCTCTTCCCCGGTGGCGGAGCACGTCCAGGCCCCGCCATGGCCCCTAGCGGCAAGATACGGCGAGCTCGACCACTCCCCGCAGAACGAAGAGGCGGCGTTCGTCTAACGAAAGCCCTAGGGCACGGCGCAGGAGACAGCGACGACGATCTAGACGTGCATGCCTCGATGCCCTGGGTTACGAGCGAAACCGGTTCCTGCTGGGCCTCATACCCAGCGGACCCCAGCCCACTCAAACCCACCGGCCCAACACCACAACGCAACACGTCTCGGCCCAGGAGCGAATTCAAACGCTCCTGGCGAGCCGCCCCGATCCGGATCGCCATGACCGCCGGCGGCGCAGCCGCGGTCACCTTCGGCGCCGATCGAGGCCCTGCCCGGCGAGCACTCTTTCTCCTCTTCACAGTAGTCCAAGATTCCGACCGAAACAGATCGAAAACGGTTAAATTCGGTAGATGTACCTTAGGCAAGGGGCCCTTCCATGGCTGGATCGCCGTCGCCGCCGTTCTCCGGTGAACCACCCGGCACAGCATCTCCTTGGTTTCTCCCGCATGAAGCCCGACCCTAGCCGGATCCTCGAGGGGCAAGACCTTGTCGACGGTGGAAGCGACGTCATCTTCTTCATAACCTGCACCCAAGAACTCACACAACAGGTCGGAGGGCGTCGGAGTAGGCGGAGATGACGGCGTCGCATCTGCGTCCTCATCCCCCTCGTCCTCATCTGCGTCGGCAAGGGCCCAGAACCGGCCCCCCACCTGCCATCTTAGATCACTGGGTGACATCAAAGGATATAGATTCAAATGGGTCACAAAATTGTAAGAAGATAAAATATATTGGCATATAGTGTATTTTGCAAATCTCTATATTGTACTTATTTGATGCGGTTACATATTTGCGATTACAAAGGAAATAATAAACTAGCGAGATGGCACCGAGCTCATCATACGTCACGGTCTGTGGTGGTTGATAACGTGGCTAGTACAAATACTACGAGCTAGCTACACTAGGAGATGACTACTCAAAACACAAACTTGAAATTGCCAACGTGTTTTGTAGCTGGTTAATAGTTGAGATAGCAATCGTTTTACCTGGCTCACGGACTTGCGAAGCCTTGGATCTCCTCCTTGATCCTCTTCAGTTCTCCTGCGTTGCTGATCCGGCCTGACGGTCGCAGTCATGGTAGCAGCTGAGTGTGTCATCGAAAAGCTCGCAATAAAAGTAGCAGTCGGCGCCCTTTAGGTTCTTCTCGTCCCATTCAGCTTCCGCCGCAGTCATGACAAGTGATTCGTTTTCTTTCTTTCGTGCTCCCCATGCTGTCATAGCTTTGTAGTGTCCCTTGGTCTTACTGTTGTCTTCGTGGGAGGTGAGCTTTGCATGAGATATTCCAAACACGGATGAAAAAAGTGTATACTAGCCAAACTGCTGTCTAAATTTGTAATACAGTAGTACTATGTTTTTCTACAATTTGATGAAAATTATAGAAGTTAGACATAGCACAAAATTCAAAGTACACTTATTGGAAAATGAAGGGAGTAGCTAATATCACGAGCTGACTACTACATAGAAACCAGCAGCTAACGTTTTTTTCTTCTGTGATACAATCGAGATGGGAACGAACTCCAACCAAATGAGCAAGCTGTACCTACTACTACAGGATACGATTCTGGATCAATCCGATATTTGTGTACATGGTGATCTTTTTATACGCATCCAGGTCTACAGGTTAGGGAGATGGGAAGTAAAGACGGGCAAACTATTCCAAAGGCATTATGCAGGGAATGAATACCCCTTTGAAGGTCAAATTTCTCATTTGGTATCGCTTTAGAATTTTCAGAAAGAAATCTATTGATATAGAAAAAGTTTTTTTTTTGCCAAAAACACTGGGCATCAATTAAATGTGAATGGAAGCTCAAACTGACAGAGGGGCCCCAGCCGCCAGGATGGTGGGGCATAACTGAAATGGAGGCCCTGAAATAGCCAAATCAGGCAAAGAAAGATCAGCATGCCGGAGAGCTGATGTGGGTGCTGAAAATTAATGCAGTACATAGATCAATATGAGCTTTCTTGTTTGACCGCCCCACACGCATCTCTAAACATTACTTATGCTTTTTCGTGTAATCGTTTTTTGTTTCCTTCGTAGATTCATATTTACGTTTGGATTCATACGCCATGGTGAGTAGATTTGCCTGCATCGAGGTCAGTATGTTGAATCTACATATAATTGATCGATCAACCTATTTCTTTTTTTAGAACGAAGATGCTGGGAGCGTCCGGCTTTAAATAAATAGAGCCCACGACGGAACAGGCAGAGTAGCATCACGAACGGTCATTACACAGACTAACCAAAAGCAAACGCCACAGGCAAAGCTAGCGACTAAGGCAGGGTGGGTTCGTAGCCGGGCGGCGAGCACGATACAAGGCCGAAGCCCATGGTCAAGAGCGCGCAGGCTCGCGAGACACAAAACAAAAGATCACTCCCTACGTCAGGGAGGAGGCGCCGGCTCCCTAGCCGCCACGTAAACCTGGTGAACTCGATCTTGCGCGTGCTTCATCATCTCAGAGTCCTTCCGCTTCGCCAACGGACTCCACCGCTGCAATAGGATAGAACATTTGCATATGATATTAGCCGGGTGCGATGGGAAAGATCCCTCAATGGTAAATTTGTTGCGGGTTAGCCATAAGGACCATAACATGGCCCCAATACTAGTCCACATCACGCGCTTGAGTTGACCTTGGACCGAGTCCAGAAGTCCCACAAGTTCGGAAGAGGAGCGCGCGGGTCCCATGGGACGCCGGCTGCCTCGCGCAAAGCGCTCCAAGCAAACCTAGCTAAAGGGCATAGGAAGAAAACGTGGTTTGCGTTCTTGGGATTCCCACATAATGCACAAGGACCCGTTGCCGGGCCATTCCGTTTTGCAATGTTGAGAGACGTGGGAAGGCGATCCCAGAACATTTGCCAAAGAAACACTTTGATCTTTAGCGGAACGCGCGCAAGCCAAAGTCCTTTCACCTCCCTCCGTACCGACCCTTGGCACAGTTTGTTGTATAAGGACTTGACCGAAAACTTCCCGGAGGCGTTTAGATGCCACGACACCCTGTCTGGCTCGTTTGTCAGAATTTTTTCCATGAGGTGTAGAGATGAGAAAAATTGGCGAGGAAGAAAAGAAGGGATTAATGGCACCTTTTTCCTGACAAGAGAAAAAAAAATGTGGTTTTTGGTATGAAGAATAAAAAAAAGCCCTGGACCAGATGGATTCCCTGCTGATTTCTACCAAGAGTTCTGGGACCTGGTCAAGTGGGATCTGAAGGCTTTAGTGGAGGAATTTGCCAAGGGGAAAATAAACATATCTATTGCCAAAAACTTCTGATGCCAAACAAATACAGAAATTTAGACCAATTTGTTTGCTAAATGTCAGTTTTAAAATTATTACCAAGGTCCTGATGAATAGGCTGACTGAATGTGTTTCCCCGGTCATTTTCAAAACCCAAACTGCTTTTATCAAAGGGAGATACATAATGGAAGGGGTGGTGGTCTTGCATGAGGTCCTAAACACATTCCATACTAAGAAAAAAGATGCTCTGATCTTTAAAGTAGACTTTGAGAAGGCATATGACAAAATAAAATGGCCCTTTGTGATTCAAATGCTGAAACTCAAAGGGTTCCCTGACAAATGGTGTGACTAGGTGATGGAGACAATGTGGGGAGGTCATGTGGGAGTAAAGGTAAATGACCAAATTGGCCCTTTTTTAAGACCTACAAAGGATTAAGACAGGTAGATGCTTGTCACCTCTCCTGTTTGACCTAGCTGTTGATGCGCTAGCAATACTCATGAACAATGCCTTGGAGCATCGGTTAGTTAAAGGGGTGCTGGGTGATGAGAGAAATAAAGGGATAAACATGCTGCAATATGCAGATGATACAATTTTTCTGATGCAGGATGATATAGAGAGTGTCAAAAATCGTAAGTTTATTTTGGGCGCTTTTGAGTAGATGTCTGGTCTCAAAATTAATTTCCACAAGAGTGAGTTGAGGCTATTTGGGAAAGCTAAAGAAAAACAACAAATCTATCAAGAGATCCTGACCTGCAAAATGGGCAACATTCCTATAAAATATCTAGGAATGCCTGTAGCTGATTCCAAAATTGGGAACATGCATTGGAGATGTGTGACTGACAAAATTGAAAAACGATGCAGCTGTTGGCAAGGGAAACTGCTAGGCTCCATTGCAGGCAGAATAACTCTGGTTAAAGCTTACTTGACAAACATCCTACTCTTTATGATGTCCTTCTATGTTGTTCCCAAAGGGGTGATTAAGAAAGATGATTTCTTCAGAGCTAGACTTGTATGGTAGGAAGATGAGAATGTTAAAAAATATCATTTAGTAAAGTGGGAAACTTGCTGCTTGCCCAAAGAAATGGGGGGCCTATGAATTCTGAATCTGGAACTAATGAATATTGCACTTTTAGCAAAGTAGTTTTGGAAAATGGAAACAGAAAAAGGACTATGGCAGGATGTGCTATGCAGAAAGTATGGAGGGGATAAATGTCTCTCCAGAATCTCCAAGAAACCTGGAGATCTCAGTTCTGGAGCGGACTACTGCAGGTGAAAGAGATTTTCTATAGATTTGCCAAGAAAAAGATAGGAAATGGGGAAAATACTAGATTCTGGGAAGATGTGTGGGAAGAGGGGAAAACTCTGGAAGAATCCTATCCTAGGCTATATGATCTGAGCGTTGATCATAACATAATAGTGGCTGAAGCCTTGCAAAAAGGATGGCATAGATTTAGATTTAGAAGAACTCTATGTGGGGAAACTTTGGGGTTGTGGAGTAGCTTGAAAAGTAGATGTGAAGAGGTTGAGGTGAAAGAGGGAGAGGATGAGATAATTTGGACCCTTACTGTATATCAGAAATTTTATGTCAGATTGCTGTATAGAAAACTGATCTTCTCTGATATTGGATTCCCACAGAAATTCTTGTGGAAAACCAAAGTCCCAGCGAAATTAAATTAAAAAAATTCTATGGTTAGTGAATAGAAAAAGTGTCCTAACTAGAGATTCTTTGCTTAAAAGAGGGTAGCGTGGAGAGAAGAACTGTGTGTTGTGTGGGAAAGATGAGACAGTAGATCATCTATTTTCTACATGCACAGCGGCCTCTCTGTTGTGGAGCTTGGTTAAATGCTCTTTAGATCTGAAAGTTATCCCGAATTCAATAAACGATTGCTTTGGGCAGTGGCTGGATAAGTTAGGCAGAGGAGGCAGAGGTCAGCAAATTAGGCAGAGGTCAGCAAATCCCCGAGATGGCTGATGAAGAGGTCAGCAAATAAGACAAGAGTAAGGATATTGAGAGAGGTTAGAAAATCCCCCAGATGGGTAACGAAGCAGAGGGGACAGAGGTCAGCAAATCCCCATTACCAGCATATCTACATGTCTTAATAAAGTACCAGAAATATGATTCACATAACATAACGTCAATACAATTAGAAGTTTCGATATCTCTCGACAGAGGAAGGGGCGCAGAACTAATTTGTTGAAAAACCACATGCGCACTGACACCCCAATTTGGTGAAAAACCCCAATGGCCTGCGTCTCTGACACCCCATCCCCCTAAACAAGGCGGACTGGGGCCCAACTCTGATACCGATTGTTAGGATCCTGCTAGTTGATTCACTCAATAAATCACCATGATCTAGCTGTGCTTCAAGGATTACAAGAGGAAGAACGAGAGAGAGGGAGGAGACAGAGGAGGAAGCCGAGCTCTACAGGAAGAGGAGGAACGCACGCCTCGCCAAGCCTAGGCCGAAGCCCATCCATCCCAGTCGCCTCGTTCAATCGTTTCTCCAGGTATTTGTATTGGCTTCCTCTGGTAACTTCAGCACAGGCCAAGGCCCAAGCGCAGCCCACCATCCAGCCCGATGTCCAGCACAAGGAGGTTGCTGACACCGCCGGCTGCACGCACACGATGCCAATCTAATCTCGTTGGAACACAGGACCCACGTAAAATCGCGGCGGCAGCTGGCACCGCATTACCAGCAACGGTAGGCAATGGCGAGGCCGGAGAATGGTGGTCACGCCGAATGAGCGAGCATATACGTAGGTAGTACATGGCGGACGAGTCCTACAGTATAGAGGATGCCGTAGATGACGTGGCAACAACAACGACGAGGTCGGACGAGCGTGGTCGCGGCGAGGGATTCCATAAAGTACCAACCAAAAATTGACAAAACTACCCATGTAATAAACGGCTGAGATGATTTAATACTACCCGGTATTAGGAGTAGTATGATGTACCCTAAAAAATCTCATAATTATCCAATGAACATTCGAATGCAGTCATGACAAAGTTTTTCTCATTGGAGTTCGACCTACCATATTTCCTACAACTGCAAGCCAAGAGATTTTTTTCCCCTAACTTGTATGCACTGTGGCTTTGGCTCTAGCGAACTACAGTTGCTATTTTTCTCTTTTCCCGAACATGGCTAATTTGGGCAAGAAATAATCCCAATTCATTTCCCTTTTAGTGATGTGTATAGACATGTCGTGTAGAGAGATGAACGAAAGCGTGACCGTGCAGTGAAGGCTGCTAGATCCATTCAGTTTTGAAACCTGAACCCTCACGTGTGAGTTCAGTCTTGTAACGGACGCAGAGCGCTGTTGGTTCAGCCAACGGATGCCTCAAGGCAAAGGATCATTTTTTTTTTAGGGTGGCAAAGGATCATACTGAGATGGATCCAATGGTCCATCTTCGATCTGGCTCGCCCGCACGCGTCAACCAAGGCTTCAGACGTCGCTCTTTGCCATCAGGGTACTCGGGCGCCACATACCCCAGGACACCAGCCACCTACCAATGCAAGCCCCTCAGTTCATACTTTACACTACTGACGTGTATCTAAATGAGTACCAAGGTGCCCTGCATCAACATGATCAAAAGTCTTCATGGCAACTCTGAAAAGAGCTAGCCGGGCACGTCTTCGAATTCAGGTGGGGAAGACCGTTCCCTCCCCTCCGGTGTCGCTCTCGCGACCGACCGGGGGGAACCCTATCCGCCGCGACCCGACCTCCCTCTCCTCTGCTCTCCTCCCTCGCCGCCGCCCAGCGACACCGTCGGCGAAGCCCGGCTTGTGGGGGAGGCGGCGGGGCCTCTCCCCCCCCCCCCCCCCCCCGCCCTCGTGCTCCGCGGCTGGCGCAAGACGGCCGGTCGAGTGGGGGCGCCGGGCTTTGGCGGGGCTGGCGGCGCGGCGGCATGCTCGGAGTTCGGCAGCGGGGTTGCCTGGTGGGGACGCGACGTCGAGCGGCGGGCTCGTTTGCGGCGTGGCGGCCGCGGGGGTTCCCGATCTGGGCGGTGGCGTGCAGGCGCGGATCCGGCCCGATCCTCCTAGATCCGGCTCCTGGATGGCGGCAGGCGGCGCGGGGTGGTGGTCGAGGTCGGTCTTGACCTCGGAGTGGGGTGGTCTGCAGCGGCGCTGCTGCGGCCTGGTGGAGGTCCGATCTGCGCGCGGCAACGGCGGGTCTTTCCGGCGGCGGTTCGTCTGTATCGGACTCGGGTGAGCTCCCTCCGTCTTCTTTGGAGTCAGCGACGGGCTCGTCGGGCCGGGGTGGCGCCATGGTGTGGTTGTGCGCGAGGCCTGCTGGTGGTGGCAGGGGACTTCGGGAAGGGGCAGGGTGCCCCCTCCGTTGCATCTGGCGGCTGCTGCGGGTGGCCGCCGGAGTTCCCCTGGCCCTGATCCGGCCGCCGAGGTCATCGACCATGCCAAGGTGTCGGCTTTGGGGTGGAAGGCGAGCTTCCGCTTCGTTCCGGTCGACCGCGTCTGTTTGGTGTGTCCTGGTTGAGGGTGGGGCTCGGATGCCGTGGTGGCGGCCCGGTTGGTGGTAGCCGGGGTGCTCTTGGGCGGAGCACGCGGCTCGGGCGTTGTCCGGTCAGCATGGCCGTGTGGGCGGCGTGTTCACCGGGGTGGGTCGTTCACCCAATCCGGTGACGATGAGTGTTGGCCGGGGTGAAAACCCGTTCTGCTTTGCCAGGCCGACGGCGGCGGCGTTCTAGCGTCGTCCCCTTCTTGAAGGCGCCGTCGCGGCATCTCATTTGTCGTCGGAGTGCTCCGGGGGAAACTCTAATCCTTGGATTGGGCGGTGGCGATACGATGATGTCGTTCCCTTGCTGAAGGCGCCGCTTTGGAGCTCATTGTTCGTCCTACATGGCTTCTCCTCTTCGCGGTGGCCTGCCCACGGTTGAGGGCCCCGACATCTCCGTAGTAGTCCTTATAGTGTTCATCTGATGTTGGCTAGGATTTTGTTGGGGTAGTGTTGCTGGTATCAGCGTCCTTGTATCCAGCCTTGGGTTGCGTGTGGTGTGGTGTGTGTGTTTGTATCGGCAGGATTCGGTTGTTCGGTCATGCTTTATCTGTAAAGTGGGAGGAAACCCTATTTCTTAAAAGAGTTAGCCAAGTATCAATTTTCGGCCACACACAATCTAAATTAGGAAAGAGAGAGTGGTGGTCAGTTTGATACTTTATAAGCTCTTGTGGAGATGGAGAACAATTACGACAGTCCTAATGGCCAGTCTAAATTCAAAATGAGGAAAATGGACAGTCTCGCCTCAACACTGTTGAGTCTGCAAGTGCCTCACTCTTATTTTTCTTTAGTTGCAAGTAAGTACTGTAAGCAGAGATGATGCCAGTTAAGTTTTAAGATGAGGGTGAGGTGGCTCATCGTGGGGCCGCACACGCATAGGCCACAAGAGCACTCAAACCAGCGGCAAAGGATGACGAGGCCGCGGCGGGACGTCACCTGATATTACTGGCCAACCAGATTGGCGGCACGGTTGTGACAGAAAGACATGGCGGTAGGGACCGGATGGACTATGGTCAGGCGCCAGACATATGTTCTTTGGCCGGGGTTTGTGTGGCGCCATGGGTCGTGTGCGTTTGTGTTAGATGCCTTGCTATAAGTAGCTATCAAGCTATAGGAACCATTGAAAGCGTATGTGGTCCCCGACTGTAGATCCATCCATTATTAGGGTTTTGGACAACGGCATCAGCAACCTGATCAGACACAAGGACCCAAATAGGACGGCTTCGGTATGATCGAGCTTTCTTGATTGCATGGGACATGCATACATTTATTTAGATATAAAATATACAGTACATCCTTGTCCTATAATGTATATATGGAATGCATCCGATGTCGTGTGGACTTCATTACTCAGTAGACTATGTACACGTGTGCTTGTGTGATACGATAGAATATGGACTAATCAAACACCACTCGATCAAGGTTGTGGTAAATACATTTGTAACATACCCTATCTGCTTGGCTGGCTTGCTAGCTAAGAGAAAACTTTCATGGCTTGTAGGTGAGATGGCAGGTCGATCTCAAACAATGGGGAGCAAGAGCCATACTTCTGCCTATGCATCTCCTTTGTCTCCATATCAAGAAACACGCAAGCTCGATTACGTACATGCAATTCAACTATGTCTCCGTTCCTCTTTCCAGATCCATGAACCTCACGTAGTACATCAGAGCCACCTACAACAGGAAGGTCTGGGTACAATGACCGCAACTTCCCCTCTCCATCAATCACACCTTCCAGCGCCCAACCACTAGCACCACCACCACTTGCTTGTACCGTGGGGATTTGTAGCCACATGGATATCATGAACCCATCTATGGTGATCAATTTTAATACGTTGCCAAGAGCAGCTGCTTTTCATTGCAGTTGGTAGGTGGGAGCTTCACCAGTCCCGACATCCCCGTCTTCACATCATAGGTGAGGATGTGTTTGCCGTGGTCCGCTAGCCAGTGGAGAACGCCACCGTGGAGGATTGCGGGTTGGCTGTAGTCACAGACTGACCACCACAGGGAGTCACGGTGCCTGTCGTAAGTAGCGAGAGGCCCCCAGGTACGTACATCGTTTTCTTGGCCGCATAGTACGTTGGAACTGGATTCGGGTACATTCTCGGGTCCGATGCGGTCAAGGACTCTGTTCCAAGTATATCTTCGGTTTGGCGTACGTGCAATACTCATAACAGAGTTTACGCTGCGCATCCGATCAGAAACAGCCTCATCGGAGGAGACGACGTGCCGAGCAAGCCTTCCCTACCGACCTAGCAAACCGCAAACACGATCGAGTTGATGACGCATGCGCCAGAGTCAGATATTGCGACACCGTGGACGCTCCCGACCGATCTCTTGCTTGAGATCGTGGCACGCTCCGACCTACCCACGCTCATCCGCAGCGCCGCAGTCTCCAAGCACCTCCGCCGTGATATCCTCAGCCCGCCGTTCATCCACCGCGTCGCCAACCAAGTGGCTCCCAGCATCCTCGCCTACTGCACCACCAATGACGAGGAACCCTTGACTCTGGTCCACCCGGTCACATCTGCCATCTCGTCCTTTTGCCACGACTACCTCTTGCCCTACATGTCACGCCGCGCCACCAAGCTCTTTAATTGGTACTTTCCGGTGACGTCCCGCGGCGGCCTTGTGGTCCTCTGCCACATACTA
Source organism: Triticum aestivum (assembly GCF_018294505.1). Lineage (NCBI taxonomy): Eukaryota > Viridiplantae > Streptophyta > Magnoliopsida > Poales > Poaceae > Triticum > Triticum aestivum. The sequence continues at coordinate 642,040,686 of NC_057814.1, forward strand.
CACACCGACATGCGATCCGAGTCCGAGTTCTCCTCCGACCTGTGCGTGTATGACCCTATGACTAACCACCACACCTTCCTCTCAAAACCGCCTATGTGGAGTACCCGGAACAACTGGCAGCACATGTTGCTCACCGCCGCGGATGGCATTAGCTGCTCCTTCATGCTGCTCTTCTTCGTCGATCTAAAAGGATGGAAAATCAAAGTACATGCCATCACATCCTCCTCTGGTGCCTGGGAGCCTGTGTCCTCTCACATGAGCGACCTCGACATTTCATGGATGTCCATCAATAAGTGCAGCGCCCCAGCCGTCCTCCATGGTGGCATCATCCACTGGCTTGTGAACAACGGTGACCAAATCATCACATACGATGTGGGCACGGGGGCTTCTGGATGGGTGAATCTTCCACCCACCAACCACAAAGGAAGCCATCTCCACTTGGCAACGTCACCCGATGGAAACCTATTGAAACTGCTTTGCATAGATGGGTACAAGATATCAGTGTGGCTACAACTCCCTAAAGTCCCATCAGGTGGTGGTTGGTTGCCGGAAAATGTGATCGACATTGAGGACATACTACGACCAATGTGCCTAGACACCCCTCGTAACGGTGGCAATGTAGTCGTTCAGTTCCAAGGCTTCGGGAAGAGGAGCGGAGACGTGGTGCTGCTGAAGGTACCCAAGAATGTTTCATGTGTAGTTCTTGATTTGGAGACGAAGGAGATGCATATCCAAAAGAGGGGCTCCTCGTTGCTGGAGATCGACCTATCATATCACCTAAAAACCCTGAAAGCTTTCTCCTAGCTAGCTAGCAGGCCCGGTAAGTAGGACATATAGTACAAATTAATTTTAGTATTCCATGAGTCATGTCGCTAAGAGACTTACCAAAATTTATGGGATGTACAACATATACATGTACGTGTACTTACACAACTCACAACATACAATGTACATCCCTGTATTATAATTTTTTGTTGGTCCATAACCGGACTTACCAGTACTTCACCCCAACAAAAAGGGCGACCTTTTGAAAATCCCATCCTTTTCAAGTTTCATGGAAAATCTGAAACTATTGCTATTTTAGTGCTTTATAATTTTCTTTAATGTGCAAAGACGAGACACAAAATCGAAACATGTATGTGCACGTGAAACGGTCGATCGGGTGGCATCGACCAACAACAGGACACTCTCGGCAAATCTCCTACTCCATATTGTCATCAGGTCCGCACTGCAATTGAGTCACACGAATCATCTTCTCATTGGAGTTTGACTTGCCGTATATCTCTTGCAACTGACAAGAGAATATTTTTCCTAACTTGTATGTACTGCGCCTTTGGCCCTGGTGAAATACTCCCTCCATCCCAAGTATATCATAGTTCCAATAATGGTCTTAAATTTTAGGACGGATGGCGTACTTTTTTCTCTCTCGTGCATTTTTGTTGAACGTGGTGCATTTGTGTGAGAAACAATCAGAATTCATTTGGCTTATAGCCATATGCTCATATACTCCTGCCGCGTTAGACTAACAAACAACAGCACATGTTGTGGGTGTTGCACTAGCTCAGAAAGCTGGTAGATCAGGCGTTAATGTCTTCAGTTCAGTAATGAAACCTTAAACCTGAAGTGTTGAGTTCACCCTTTCAACAGAGTTGGTATAGCCAAGGGATAGCTGGAACTGTAGGATAACATTCAAATCATGAGGATCCAATGGCCCATCTTGGATCTTGCACGCCGACACACGTCAACAATGACTTTCTTTTCTTTCTTAGTTAGTCGTTTAGTCTGTTACTTCAGACTTACTAGAAAAATCCTAAAAAAGAACACATATTAATTTAGCTCGTTTCTCTGTTTCGTGTCACCATATTGGGCTGCCCCTTTTTCATAAGTTTACCCACACATTCATGCATAACTAGAGGTAACCCAATGCACACCGCATGAGGAAACCTTCTCAAGACACAAATGCATCAATGTCCATGCACACGCCATTGCCGCTGCCCCTCTCCATCGCCTTCGAGATGAATGCCAGAGGGAGACACAAGAGTCCAGCGCCGCCTTAACCGAGTAGGCACCATCACCGAACAGGCCTGTTGAGTAGACCATGGTGGCATGTCGACCAAGTCCAAAACCCGTGCCATCTCTGTTCCAGTTCTACTCACGTCAGCCGATGGTCGGGGGAGAAAGGCCGGATCAACCATCCTGAAGCCCCAAACCAAGAACCACCACCTTTGACTAACCCAAAATGCCGATGCCCCACAAGGGAGTTTGGCTGCAACAGTTCGATGATAGCACAAACATATATCACCAATACCGAGGAGCAAAGCATCCTCCTGACGGGGAAGGTGTTGAGGCGAACTTATCTGCCGTAGTGCCACCCCATAACCATGGCGGTTCATCCCAAGGCATGCTCCTACTTTCAACATGTTGGGAATGGAGGTGTCGAGGTTTCCACCCCATCCCTCCTCTCACATGAGAAAATCAAATGCCACAGACATATATCAGTTCTAACGCCAAGAAAAATGAGGTCCCCGGGGAAAAGGAGATGAGACCCGCCTAGCATGCCCTCCGCACATCCCATCCTATCAAAGCCAAGTCATTGGCAGCTCGTTCATTAGAGAAAGTACAATAAGGTGACCTAGGTAGCCTGTAAGACTTTAAATATTATAGTTTTGCTAAGTTTGAAGAGAGAGAAGAGGAGAGAGAAGAGATGAGGGCTACTAGTTAACAGCCGGCTATAGCACGTGCTCCTAGATACTTTGTGACATAGTGAGGTGGGCCATGTATCAACAAAGTAGTACACATTTATATCTAGCTATGGTACTTGCCGGCTATAAGCTTGGCTATAGATGACATGGCAAAATCATATAGTCAGCAGCTGGCTGTACTATTAACCATGCTCTTACAACCCTCTCTTCTCTTCCTCAGCCACATGGCTTCCATTGCCGATGGACTGAAGGAGCACATGCGCACAACACCTGTTCGACCAAATATCAAGCCTACGACCAGATATGATTGGATAGAGACCTCCCAGAAAAAAATTCATCTAAATAGAATTCTCTGTTCATAGATTTATCCTTGATAATCGTGTTCTCATTGAGTTTTATCCTCATTTTTTCTTGTTTAAGGACTTGGACACGAGGAGGGTACTACTTAGGGGCAAGTGCGTGGGAGGTCTCTATCCAATCATATCTTCATCAACGTCATCGAATAAACAAGCCTTTGTTGCTATCAAGCCTTCTTCAGCAAACACTAGTAGAAAAAGGGTCAAATGTGAAGCACATTAGTGCCGGTTTGATTTTGACCCGGCACTAATGTATCCATTAGTGCCGGTTCCAACGGCTAGGCAGGCGGAGATCATTAGTACCGGTTCGTGAGCAACCTTTTGTACCGGTTCGTGTCACGAACCGGTACTAATGATGCTTCGTCAGGCTGGGGCCCCACGGACACCTTTAGTACCGGTTCGTGTCATGAACCGGTACTATAGTTTCTTAGTAAGCTGTTTTTTAGTCCCACCTCGCGAAGAGAGAGGCACTAGGAGCGGTTTATAAGCCCTGAGTGCAGAGACGATGAAGGAGAGGCGCAATGCTCATCTGCACGTTGCTTAGCTTTAAGCCTTGAGGAATAGTGTAGACTGCACGGAGCTATGTGCAGTGCAGTTTGCACTATTCCGAAAGGCTTGAAGCTAATTAACGAGCATTGTGCCTCTTTTTATCTTTAATAACTTATTACAACTCCGGACTTCTTGTGTTACGGCAAAAACTGGACGCACTTCATGTACAAACTGGACAATCTCTTTTGAAGTATCAGGGTTTCTGACGAGAACTCATCTGTTACATGGGCACTTCATTTTTTTAAACTTATTACAACTCCAGACTTTTTTGCGTTCCGTACACACCATTCAAAGCGACGTCATCAATTTCCAACACGTTCTGACATCATTTGCTGTTTTCGGTCATTTGAACTCCAGCCTATTTTTTCATTCAGTATGCATCATTCAAAGCGACGTCATCAATTTCCAACACGTTCTGACATCATTTGCTGTTTTCAGTCATTTACCGATTTGTTTAGAGAGCTAAATGACGGTGAAATTGAAAATCACTACAAAATGAACTCTGAAAATGTTGGAACTTGGCATGGTATCATCATTTCGCCCGCATAGCATGTGCAAAAGAGTAGAGAGGGTCACGGCGAAAACTGGACGCACCTCGTGTACAAACTGGACAATCTCTTTCGGAGTATCAGGGTTTCGGACGAGAACTCATCTGTTACACGGGCACTTCAATGTTTTTTAAACTTATTTGAACTCCAGCCTATTTTTGCGTTCAGTATGCATCATTCAAAGCGACGTCATCAATTTCCAACACGTTCTGACATCATTTGCTGTTTTTCAGTCATTTACCGATTTGTTTAGAGAGCTAAATGACGGTGAAATTGAAAATCACTACAAAATGAATAGCAGAAAATAAATAATGCAGAAAAAAAAAACTATATAATTTTTTTATATTCACAAAGAAACTAAATACAGCAAAAAAATTACTCGGAAATAAATAGAAGAAAATTATATAAAAAATTGTTGGGGCGCTGCCCGCTGGGCCTGCCAACCCTAGGGTTTGCAAATACAGGCCCAGAAGGGCTAGAAGGCTCAACGGGCAGCGCGCCAAAGTTAGGCCCAGAAGCCTGCTATAGAGAGGAGTTCGAGACAGGAGCCGCGCCGGGGCTTTTAAACTGGTGCGGGCGCCCCTCGGCTAGCAAGGTGGGACTAAACTTGCCCGCACCGCTCCTGCGCCAGCGCACACCTTTAGTACCGGGTCGTGGCTCCAACCGGTACTAAAGGGGGGCCTTTAGTACCGGTTGGAGCCACGAACCGGTACTAAAGGGGCAGTTTCCCGCCCCTTGGCCTGGCGAAAATTGGCCTTTAGTACCGGTTGGTGGCTCCAACCGGTACTAAAGGCCCCTCCTATATATATGGCACTTACGAAAAATTCAGTTTGATCGACCACCACTTCTTCTCCAACTACTTCGCGCGACATCGCCGCCGCCCTCGCCGCCCCCGTAGCGCGCCGTCGCCCCCGCCGCCCGTCGTCGCCGTCGCCCTCACCGCCCGTCGTCGTCGTCACCGCCGTCGCCCTCACTGCCCGTCGTCGCACCCGCCGCCCGTCGCCGCCGCCCCGTACCACGTCGCCGTCTTGATCGCGCCGTCGCCCCCGGCCTGTCACTCGTGGTCGCGCCGTCCCCGTCGCATCGCCGTCTCGCGCCGCCGCCCCCCGCTCGTACACACACAGACATACACACACAGACACACACACACACACACACACACATTGTTTTTACTTATTTTCTGTTTTCTGTTGTTTAGATTAATGTTAGATAAATTACGTAGATAAGAATGTTAGAATGTTAATGTTAGATGAATTATATGGAAAAAATGTTAAATATTAATGTCAATTTTAGATGAATTAGCTAGATATTAATTAGGTATATATATGAGATTTGAACTAGTTGAATTAATATAACTAGTTTATTTTTAGTATGAGAATTAATAGAACAAGTTTATTTTTAGTAAGAAAATTTAGGTATATGAGATTATTTAAACTAGTTGAATTAATATAACCAGTTTATTTTTAGTAAATGCTTAGTTGAACTAGTTGAATTAGTAGAACTAGTTTATTTTTAGTAAGAAAATTTAGGTATATGAGATTTGATGACCTAATTAAAATATTACTATATATATAGCTACTTTATATATTTTAGTTAGAAAATTAATAGAACTAGTTTATTTTTAGTAAATTCTTAGTTGAATTAGTTGAATTAATAGAACTAGTTTATTTTTAGTAAGAAAATTTAGATATCTGAGATTTGATGATCTAATTAAAATATTACTATATGGAACTAGCTACTTTATTTTAGTAAGAAAATTAATAGAACACGTTTATTTTTATTAAATGCTTAGTTGAATTAATAGAACTAGTTGAACTAATAGAAGTAGTTGAATTAGTTGAATTAATAGAACTAGTAAGTGTTTAATGTTTCACCTATATGAACATAGGAAATGTCGTCTGACGACGAAAAAGATTTCATTAAGTGCGAATTCTGTGAAGACCAGCGCGGCCTGTGCGACAGAAATTTCCTTGTTGATGATAGGCGCTTCAGCATCAAGCTGGATGAGACCTTCGAAGTGGATACAGTAAGTCACAACGACAAGTCTTTTTTCCTAATTAAGCATGACTTATATATGCTTCATTTGCTTCAACTTATAATTTTAAATTTTCACTATTCTACTAGCGCATCCCCTGCCATGCAAGAATTTTTGTCTTGGATAAGATAGGTTTCAGTGCTATGGAAACTATGGAGGTAAAGAGAGTTTACCTGAAGACCGAGCATGCTGGTTATACTTTCAACGTCAAATTATACAATGCAGACACGTACACCTATTTTGAATGCAAAACTTGGCAAGCACTATGCAAGGCTTATGCATTTGAGCCTGATATGGTTATCACCTTTGATATTCGTCCGGAAGATAATATTGAAGGTAATAGGGACATCTGGGTCGATGTGCAGACGCCTCTAGTTCTACCATTATGTGAGTTTCTCAACCATATTTATGTCTTTGATATTGTTTATTCAAAAATAGTTGACAACTAATTTCTATTGACAGCTTATTTCCATTCAAGCAAACATGTCCGGCGCTTGGTAGACTGGACCTACTACTGTCCCGGAGCTGAACTAAACTGCGAGGAGATAAGTCATTATGTTTCATGGCTTGAGGATCTTGATGCTGTTAAGAGAAATCATTTTCCTGAATTTTAAAATCTTAAAACTCAAAACGTGCGACCAATAGTGATCGTATTGAACTACGGTCACATGTATTTGGGAAAGATGGTAAGATTTTTACTATTAGTCCTTAGTGCATCTTTTGCATACATTATTTTTCAAGCTAAACTTTCATTGCTAAGTATATTAATTACTATACGATGTTCTTCAACAGGGACTCCCGATGACAGTTGTGGCTTAGTGGATCGAGACTAAAGGTCGCATGTCAATTGTTAGCTTACGGCCAAGATATCCTACAGTGCACATGAGTGCATTCAGGATTTCTGAAAGCGATGAATGCTTAATAGTGAAAGATTGGAGCAAAATTGTTAACGATCGCAGAGAAGTACTAGGGGGCAGTAATCAGAAGCGCAGCCCACGATTAGGAGACAGGTTCATCTGCATGCTCCAATATGATGAATCAGGAGAGCTATACATGTTCTATGCTATTTTACCTAAGAGAGAGCAGCAGGAGTGATTTAGCTGGTTATCATGCTCTTAGTACTTGTTGTCCTCTCATGGGTGTCCGTGTTCTTCGTCCTGAACTTAATCTCAAAGAGTGATTTGCTTTTGTGGTGTTATGAACGCTTATAATATCATGACCATGTTGAACTCGATGATATCTTTGCTAGCTAGTATATACTGTTGTTGGTGATGATATGATGCAAGAGTTTTTATATTAATATGATGATGATGAGTTATTATATCATTTATGAAAGAAACCGCATATTAGTTTCAACTGGATGGATCCTAGCTAAGTGATCAAGTATATGCCATATCCATATTACTCACATGCATCCAGTCGAAACTAATCTGCGGTACTTTCACCTAATGATTTCACAACTCATTATAATGTAAAACAATCACTAAATTAAATTGAAAACACAAAACTAAAGGAAATAAAAATTAAAACCAAAACACACCCAAACATTTAGTACCGGTTGGTGTTACCAACCGGTACTAATGTCCTACACGCACCCGGGCCTGGCTCGTGCCACGTGGTGGCACGTTAGCGCCGGTTCGTGCCAAACCGGTACTAAAGGGGGGGGGCTTTAGTCTCCACTCCATAGTTCCGGTTGCAGAACCGGCACTAAAGGCCCTTACGAACCTGTGATAAAGGCCGGTTCTGCACTAGTGAAAGTGGCACAGTAGATTAGGCCATCCTTCATCAGTCATTGTTAAGCTTGTTCTTAGTAAAAATAAACTTCCCCATTGTCTTGAGTCTAGCATTCAGTCTATTTGTGATCCTTGTCAGCGAGCTAAAAGTCATCATCTACCATATCCTATTTCTATCAGCATTTCCTCTGCACCCCTACAACTTGTATTTTCAGATGTTTGGGGGCCAGCTCCTACCTCTGTTGGTAGACACTCATATTATGTAAGCTTCATTGATGACTATAGCAAATTTACTTGGATCTATCTCCTTAAGAAACGATCTGAAGTGTTTCAAGTTTTCAAGAATTTTCAAAACCTTGTTGAACGAAAACTAAACACAAAGATCATTGCTATGCAGACTGACTGGGGAGGTGAGTACAAGAAGCTCAATTTGTTTTTTCAGGAACTTGGCATCTCACACCATGTTTCATGTCCCCCATGCACATCAACAGAATGGTTCCGCTGAAAGGAAACATCGTCATGTTGTTGAAGTAGGGCTAGCCCTACTAGCAAATGCATCAATGCCATTGAAGTTCTGGGATGAAGCCTTCTTGACTACCACATATCTCATAAATTTACTTCCTAGCAAGGTTATCAACTATGAGATTCCTCTCACACGTCTTTTTGGCATTACTCCTAATTATAAATCACTACGTGTATTCGGTTGTGCTTGCTGGCCAAACCTTCGTCCATATAATACACGTAAACTTGCGTTTCGTTCAAAGAAGTGTGCCTTCCTTGGGTATAGTCCCATCCATAAAGGAGTCAAATGCCTAGATGTTTCCACCGGTAAGGTATATATTTCTCGCGATGTCGTGTCTGATGAATCCGTATACCCTTTTGAGTCCCTTCATCCGAATGCCGGAGCACTCCTTAGGAAAGAAATTCTTCTCCTTCCACCCAATCTCCAAAACTTAGGTCAAGGGGGCGACAATTGCACTAATCCAACTGATGATCCTACCAGTACTAATGGTGTACCTACTCCTATGCAGGACCTTCCAGAAGACGTAGCAGAAATCGGTGCAGAAAATGATCCAAATTTGGTGAAAATGAACCTATATTTCATGGGTTAGAAGAAGACGAAGCTGGCGCTGAACACGAGGGCGATCCGGTGTCACCTGGAACTCCTGTGCGTCAGGATTCCTCGGATCAGGCGCGCGGATCAGCCCTGGACCGCGCGCTGGACAGGATCCGCTCGCGCCAGTCAGGCGTCGCCACGTCGTCACATGCCGGGTCCGCCTCGTGCCCCACGCGCGGGCTAGCGAAATCGACAGCGGCAGAAACCGCGTCGCCCGACTCAGGATCTCTGACCCGCATGCATCCGCAGATCGGTGCGGGATCTTCTGTGGCAATCGAGTCGGGTGCAGTCACGTCTTCAGCCACACAGCATGCCACGGGGTCTGATCCAGGATCTGCTGTGCAAAGTGGTTCCAGGATGTCATCGGGATCTTCTGCAGCAAATTCGTCTACACCATCTCCTGTGCAGAAGCCTACACGTCACATAGTTCAGCCACAATCTGTTCTACGTGTCACAACTCGACTATAAAAAGTTATAAGCAATCCAAAAATCAGAACTGATGGCACTATACGATATGGCATGTTGTCTGTCACAGGGGAACCGCCAAGACTAGAGGATGCTCTTGGAGATCCAAAGTGGAAAAATGCAATGGATGAAGAGTATTTTGCACTCATGAGGAATAAAACTTGGCATCTTGTGCCTGAGCAAAGAGGTAAATATGTCATTGATTGTAAATGGGTTTACAGAATCAAGAAGAAGGCAGATGGTTCGATTGACAGATATAAAGCACGTCTAGTTGCAAAAGGTTTTAAACAACGTTATGGTCTAGATTATGAAGATACTTCCAGTCCCGTTGTTAAGGCTGCAACTATTAGACTTGTGTTAGCTGTTGCAGTTTCCAGGGGATGGAGCTTGAGACAGCTTTAGGGTAACGTAGCAGAAAACAAAAAATTTCTGACCTACGCACCAGCCCAGGACCACTATGGAGACTGCATACAAGGTTTGATCTTTTTCGTTACCGACTCGTAGCGCAGCGGGAAGTAGAGTCGATGACGATCGGCGGTGCAGATCCCCGCAGCTAGGATTTACAACCTCCCAAACGCGAGGATGAATACCCTCATCCGCCATACGGACAGCCCTCCGGGAGGCGGTCGAACAGTCCCCCGGACGGTGTCGCGGACAGCCCTTCGGGAGGACCTTCGAAACTCGAACGGTCACTCGGACAGCCCTCCGGGAGGACCCACAGAACTCGGACCGTCACTTGGACAGCCCTTCGGGAGGCACTCTCGAACAGCCCCTCAGGGCACTAAGATCGAAACTACGACCTCTCTACAGAGTTGCACACATACGGTGACAGCTATCCGGCAGGGCTTCGCCGTCCAGAACTAGTTCCTGCCGGAACCCAGACAGCCTTTCGGCTCTACGAAACTATTTCGCTGGGAGGGAGAGAAGAAGCCAGATCATTGCAATGGCATGTATGTGAGAAGGGATGATCCTTTAGGCAGCCCCCTCCACCCCTATTTATAGGCCAAGCCCAAGGGTGGCTTCTCCAAGAAGCCAAGGGGGGAAATACCAAAAAGGCCCTCAAGGTGGCTTCTCCAAGAAGCCAAGCAAAAAGCACTTTCACTATTCATGACGACATTTTTCAGCGTCCGTTCGAATTGAAAATATTTATGTGGGCTCAGAACATTTCCAGTACCCACTAAAATAATTTTCAACGCGTTCCGAAACAATTTCGGTTTAGTGATTTTCATCTGCGAAAAGCAAACAAGAATGCGTTTTCACTATTCATGAAGACAATTTTTCGCGTCCACTAAATCCGAAAATATTTCTGTGGGTCTTAGAATAATTCCAGTACCCACTAAAATGATTTTGGATTCGTTCTGAAACAATTTCAGATTAGTGAATTTCATCTGCGAAAAACAGCCAAAGCGGTACCGGCAGCTCCGAAACATTTTCGGTTTTTATTTCTGAAAATTCCAAAAAGTTTCCAGAATGATTCTGGCACCCTCCAAGAATTATCAGGCATGTGCCGAAACCATTTTGACTTAATGGCATACCCCGAAACAACTTTTTCGGTTTCACCGAAACTCATCCGGTGACCTCTCTCTGCGGTACGATTCCGCTGTCCGAAACTTTTCGGTGTCCGAAACTTTTTCGGTGATTTTCTCTCAGACTCCCTGTCTAGTATTCAGCAGATAGATGACCCTTAAGCGTGTGACCCTATAGGTTCGGTGAAGTATAGACATGACCTGGAACCCCTTCCGATCAATGATCAACATCGGAGCCGTGGACACCCATATTGACCCCTATACCCACACGAATGAATATTCGAGTGAACCTCCAGTTGAGGTGAGCTATTCCTGTTGCTTCACGATATATCACAAACACCTGAGGTGAGATTTATTGCATCCCCGTGGGCCAACACTTTGTCCACTATGCAAGTTACCTCGTTACCGGTTTTGTTCTCTTTTCTCGTTTCGTGTTCCGGCATCCCCGTGATCAAATCACAAAGTGTCTGGCCAGACGATGATGGACACCGTAACACCGAGTGGGCCCGAGTATATCTCTCCATCGTCGGAGGAGCAAATCCCAATCTCGAGCTATCAAGTTACTTAACATACTTTCCCATGAACCCGTAAGCCGCCGTAATAGCCATCCAGTTACGGATGACGTTTAACAAACCCCAAAGTTCATGAAGCAAGCATGAAGAAACTCGATACTCTCATGGTCTAAGGAATTATGCAAACATTAACTATCTCTGTGTTATAAACCATTAACTTGTGACGAATGTATCTCATAGCATAACATCAATTCGGGTCGATTCAACACAAATGTCCTTCCTGACATTGTGCCCTCAAAGTTGCTTGGCATAGACATGCCCATGATTGGGAAAACATAATCATCATGCAACACTTGAGCTAGTCTTAGAGGCACGACTAGGAATACATTTTACCGTTTATTATTCCACACGTGCATATGGGTTCTCCCCAGAGCCTTTATGGATATACGGGCTCGGGAACCACAGCAGTTATAGCATGGAACATAAACATAATTATGAACAAGGAGATAATCAATAACATTTATTATTGCCTCTAGGGCATATCTCCTACAGACTCCCACTTGCACTAGAGACAATAATCTAGCTTATGCTAATGCACTTCACACCTGTGGCACACCGGTGTAAATATGCTTCGCTTGTGGTATAGCCTGATGTCCAACGGATCTGACGACTTCAGTTCCGTGTGTATCTTTGCATGTCCTCGCGTTTTCACAAAATTCATATTTTGTGTGGACTTGGCTTTGTATGTATGTGAATCACAGGTCGAACCTGGATTCCTCAGACTGAGTTATGGAGCAACTACCTGCAGTAGTGTCCCATTGTCAAAAGCCATCTTGGAACTATACTAAGTTCATGAATGAACTATATGATTCAACATCTTCTTTGTCGCTTCTAAAGCGTCAACATACTTAGCCCTTGTTATAGAATTCGCCACAGTAACTAGTTTGAACAAATTCCAACTAACTGTGCCACCACATTGTGTGTTACACAAAACCCTTAATTTAAATCGAAAATCGCATGGAGAAAAGATGAAGACTGTATCGATGTAACATTTTACAACGAACTCTTCATGATCTCTGCTTGCGAGAAAACCATGTCATCAGTACTTACTCTAGTACTCTGTGACATCTTTCACTGTTGTCCCATGATCAGTAATTTGATCACTTTGGTATCCATACTCGCAACACCTTGGGAGTATCGGACATATCTGGTTGTTTTACATACCATGGAATACATGATTAATCCAAACACAAAAGTGTGTGGAATCTGCATCATGTATTTTACTCATCAGTGTTTTGGGACACCGAGTCTTGCAAAAACTCTTTCCATGTGACTTTGGCAAGAATCACTCCTTGGCGTTTTAAATGCTAAAAGGTTTTAGCATCTTGTCAATATGTATTCATTGCTTAGCCCCATTAGGTAAATCTATCTCCATAGATCATCATGCCTAATATTGAGGCTATTTAGCCTAAGCACTTCATCGAAAAACTATTTTCAAATGAAGTCCTAATTTGTGTCAAGAAATTTATTTCCAATTACCAATGTGCCAAGCACATAAGGTTTTTAGAAATATTATTACGCTCCCACTTACTTTCTTGAATTACAAGCATCTTCGTTACCCATTGATGAAGTCAAAACCCCTTTGACCATTTCATCAAAACACGAAGATTCCAACTCCATTTTGCTCTCTTCTGTCCATTGCTGGAACTCTGAAGTTTGCATACCTACTAGCATCCTCTGGATCGACAAATTACTTTGGACTGTATCATATACAAGTCCTAGCTTTCATTTCCATCAGATGGAAATCCTTTTATCATCCATGTTTCATATCTCATGATTGAAATATGTATTAATTGCTAGTTCAACCCGAACCGACTTTAAGCATCGCTACGATGAAAACAACCTCATCGTAGTCAACTCTTGAACTTGTTATTTCAACAAGTCGAGCTTTATGGATAAAACATTTTTATCCGTATCAGTTTTAAGTTCCATAAATATTCGTTAGACTCTAAGTCTTCCGAAAGGTGTATCAAGGTTTTAATCTTGAATCACTTATATGGAAACTAACTCGGGTTGTATTGGCATTTAGCCAATTCTGGAGTCAGGGCCCATCAACGCTTCCTTGTGTATCGTAGGTATAATGTTGTCTAACAACAATATCTCGTTTGCGCACCTGAGAGGTTTGCACGAGCCTTGCCTACGTGGTTCAGCTGCAAGTTCGACCGAAGTTCATACATTTTATTGTAGAGACTTCCGTATCAGTCGCAGTAGGAAACTCTGGAATTACTTCCAAGGTCTCTTTCCTTTGATCTGATGAAGATACTGTTTATCTCGTCGAGTTGCACTATTCTCCCACTCACCTTTTAGAAAGAACCATTCTCTTTAAAAGCATACCGTTCTTTGTGGCAAACCTATTTGCCTCGGTATAGTGAGGGAGGAATACCCAATGACTTGGGATAACCTACAAAGTAGCACTTGTCTGATTTGGAATAGGTTTGTAACCTTTTACACAAGCCCCATATTCCAAATGTTAAGAAAAGATACAACATGGTTGGGCGTACCATACCATGGCTTCATTTCAACAGACCCGATGTAGCTCTTTTCAGTGTAAAAGCCGCAGTCTCTAAAGCATCACTTTAAAAAGGATAATGGCAAATTTATTTATGTCATCTTTGACCTTACCATGTCATAAATGGTTAGATTACATCTCCACGGACTTTTCACTTGCAGTGGTGTTCCGGGAGGTGCAAGTTATGAAACCCCTTTCACAACTCATCAGACATTCGCTAAACATGTAACTCAAATATTCCTTTGTGCAATCAAATTGCAGAAACATAATTTTCTTGTTACAATAACTTCTACTTCATTTTTGAAAACCTTTCGAATGATTTCAAAAGATCCAGACTTACGTCTCATCAAGTAAATATCCATATATCTACTTGAGTCATTTCTGAAGATAAATAAATCCACCACTAACAACACTTATCGGACTACACACATCAAATGTATGATCACTAATAAGTTTGTTGTTCGTTCCTTATGGCCTGTGAACGGTATTTTAGTCACTTCACTTTTCGGAGGAAAGTTGCAAGTGTCAGATGATTCAAAATCAAAAAGACTTCAAAATCCATCATAATGGAATTTTCCATGCGGGTTTCTCCAATGTGACCAAATGTAGTGCCACACTTGTGTGGTATTCTTTTAGTCTTGCGACATTTAGCGTCAGTGTTATGGATGTATCATATTACCCTCAATATTCATAACATACGTCCCATCTTGGATGGAAGCATGGCCCTTCATGTTATTCATAATACTTAACAACAATTGTTGTTTTTATGAACAACTCTTTTGCAACAAACATTGTGCAATGGGCTAGAGTGTATGAAACTCTAAAATGAATTATGAAAGTAAACCCAGAGGTATTGTATTATTATCAATATTCATAACATACATCTCATTCATAATGAAAGTATGGCCCTTGTGTTATTCATAACATCGAACATAAAAGGTTCTCTTATGAACAACCTTCTTGCAAGATACCTTATGCAATGGGCTAGAGTTTGTAAAACTCTAAATGAATTATGAAAATAAATACAGACGGCAATACACCGATGGAAGGTATAGTAACATTTACTATGTTCCCTGTGTATACCTTAACCTCATTTCTGGCTAGTCTTTTTAGGCCACAGTAGCTCTTACAGTGATTCGCAATTGAATGCAATCGAGCGGGTATCTTTGTGATTAACTCACAATACCCAAGAATTAGTGATTAACATGTTTAACCATAATTCCCAAGAACTATATCTTTGAACAGCCTACTATACATCAAAAACTTGTATGACATTCATACATGAGCTGGATATTCCAGTCATCTTTCTTTCTGCCTTTATACTTCTAACAGTTTAACTTTTAGTATTTCTCCTACTCGCAAAAGAAGCACCCAACTTAAGAGTGGCGTTAGCCCCGAACTTCCTAGGCGTGTAAGTCATACTAACACCCTTTGGACACTTCCTTTCTCTTTAAGTTGTTGTTTTATTCACCTTTCATTATATGACAGGCGTTCTTCTGGATCCCTTTCCCAACAGTCAAATGCATAGTAAACACTTTTACTAATACTTGCAAACAAACATTGCTTTGTTTGTATCTGAAAATAATTTTCAGTTCCATGAATATCATATAACTATCCCAACTTTCGAAGTTTGGGTTTCATGGAAGCAAACATATTGCACTTGACTGAAACGGAATTATAGCTTTTGGATCGAAGGACGAGAGTCACATGATCCATAGCATTAGCGGGAGGATACGGAAAGCATGCGATAGGACAAAGTCCTTCTCGGCACTTTTGAGGACAATCCTCATATTACGTTACCAATCGTAAAGTTTTAACCAGATATTTAACAGCTATTCAATTTTAATAGGGAAGGTGGAAACGCGAGCCATTATTCTACAACTATTTTGCAAGAAACACTTAGACAGTGTTCATAATTAATTGCACTAAGAATTAAACATGTTAATTCAACAGTGCGCTCCCACTCAAATCAATATCTCTCAAAATTGATTGTGAGTGATACAAGACCCACATTTCAATTGTTCGCCATTGGTGTAACACCACTGATGATGAAAAATCTCAACCGGTAGGCCAACTTGCCAATCACATCTCTATGTGACTCTTGTTCATCTTTCGATGCGTGTGTTCCGAGCTCATGACGGTCATGCCTGAACGTCAAGACAACCAAGTGATCTCGCTGCGAGGTCTCAACTCACCCGCCTCACACTTCTCTAATCGTTCGTACCCGTGTGACACGGCGCACCTCGAAAAGATAGGTGCCGTGACGGTGCTACACTTGGGAGAACACTAACTACTTGGTATTTTTGTGAGAGATCACCCTAATAAAAAGCGACTACCGCGCAATCAAGAAGGGTGCAACATAAGGGATAAACATCTCAGGCAATTCATAATAGCATGATATGGTATAGCCCTTTCTGACGGAGAAGTATTTCATTTCTTCGTCTTCGGCATTCGTGTTGGTGTTCACCTTCGCGAAGATTGCCACCACCTTGTCGATGCACCAGATAATATTGCTATCTCCATAGCGTATAAAATTAATGCATTACTTAAGGTTGACACGCAGGTCATTAAAGTGCAATCATATGGCTCCAGCCATCATGCCGAACCATGACACGCAGGTCATGTTAATCAAATTACATCATATAGTCATCTCATACATAATCGAATTAGTATGAGCACTGCTATACCACATCACATGCACATCCTGCAAAACCAAGTTAGACACCTCTAATCGGTTTATGCAAAATTTTATTTTACGTGGCTTCTAAGGTTTTGACTTAAACCGCAGCTACCAACGTTTTATCATCAAGTATGATTATTCAAGTTGCTAGATTAACATCTCGGGGTGTATGAAACACGAGATAATTAAATCTCGAGCCCCATACTAAACTTCGTCATACGCATGACCCCCGTGCAGATAATATCTGCAATGCCCTTTCATCTGCGAATTTCATCTTTCTTTTGACTACGGCAGAACCCAAAGAACTGATAGCACTTCCATGATCAATCAGGATCACGGATTGCCAGAACTTTGTCAAATTCCACCATGCTGTCTCGAGATTGAGCAAACGCAAATTCTAGGGAAGCAACAAGAACGTCGGGTAACAGATTTCATCTGTCACCCGCATAAATAATTTTCAGCAATAGATCTCATCTACTACCTAATTATATTATGCAATACCCATACATCTCCATGTATTCTAGATCGAAACCTGCATCTACGCATAGCACGGCTCTTGATGCCACTGTAGGGTAACGTAGCAGAAAACAAAAAATTTCTGACCTACGCACCAGCCCAGGACCACTATGGAGACTGCATACAAGGTTTGATCTTTTTCGTTACCGACTCGTAGCGCAGCGGGAAGTAGAGTCGATGACGATCGGCGGTGCAGATCCCCGCAGCTAGGATTTACAACCTCCCAACCGCGAGGATGAATACCCTCATCCGCCATACGGACAGCCCTCCGGGAGGCGGTCGAACAGTCCCCCGGACGGTGTCGCGGACAGCCCTTCGGGAGGACCTTCGAAACTCGAACGGTCACTCGGACAGCCCTCCGGGAGGACCCACAGAACTCGGACCGTCACTTGGACAGCCCTTCGGGAGGCACTCTCGAACAGCCCCTCAGGGCACTAAGATCGAAACTACGACCTCTCTACAGAGTTGCACACATACGGTGTCAGCTATCCGGCAGGGCTTCGCCGTCCAGAACTAGTTCCTGCCGGAACCCAGACAGCCTTTCGGCTCTACGAAACTATTTCGCTGGGAGGGAGAGAAGAAGCCAGATCATTGCAATGGCATGTATGTGAGAAGGGATGATCCTTTAGGCAGCCCCCTCCACCCCTATTTATAGGCCAAGCCCAAGGGTGGCTTCTCCAAGAAGCCAAGGGGGGAAATACCAAAAAGGCCCTCAAGGTGGCTTCTCCAAGAAGCCAAGCAAAAAGCACTTTCACTATTCATGACGACATTTTTCAGCGTCCGTTCGAATTGAAAATATTTATGTGGGCTCAGAACATTTCCAGTACCCACTAAAATAATTTTCAACGCGTTCCGAAACAATTTCGGTTTAGTGATTTTCATCTGCGAAAAGCAAACAAGAATGCGTTTTCACTATTCATGAAGACAATTTTTCGCGTCCACTAAATCCGAAAATATTTCTGTGGGTCTTAGAATAATTCCAGTACCCACTAAAATGATTTTGGATTCGTTCTGAAACAATTTCAGATTAGTGAATTTCATCTGCGAAAAACAGCCAAAGCGGTACCGGCAGCTCCGAAACATTTTCGGTTTTTATTTCTGAAAATTCCAAAAAGTTTCCAGAATGATTCTGGCACCCTCCAAGAATTATCAGGCATGTGCCGAAACCATTTTGACTTAATGGCATACCCCGAAACAACTTTTTCGGTTTCACCGAAACTCATCCGGTGACCTCTCTCTGCGGTACGATTCCGCTGTCCGAAACTTTTCGGTGTCCGAAACTTTTTCGGTGATTTTCTCTCAGACTCCCTGTCTAGTATTCAGCAGATAGATGACCCTTAAGCGTGTGACCCTATAGGTTCGGTGAAGTATAGACATGACCTGGAACCCCTTCCGATCAATGATCAACATCGGAGCCGTGGACACCCATATTGACCCCTATACCCACACGAATGAATATTCGAGTGAACCTCCAGTTGAGGTGAGCTATTCCTGTTGCTTCACGATATATCACAAACACCTGAGGTGAGATTTATTGCATCCCCGTGGGCCAACACTTTGTCCACTATGCAAGTTACCTCGTTACCGGTTTTGTTCTCTTTTCTCGTTTCGTGTTCCGGCATCCCCGTGATCGAATCACAAAGTGTCTGGCCAGACGATGATGGACACCGTAACACCGAGTGGGCCCGAGTATATCTCTCCATCGTCGGAGGAGCAAATCCCAATCTCGAGCTATCAAGTTACTTAACATACTTTCCCATGAACCCGTAAGCCGCCGTAATAGCCATCCAGTTACGGATGACGTTTAACAAACCCCAAAGTTCATGAAGCAAGCATGAAGAAACTCGATACTCTCATGGTCTAAGGAATTATGCAAACATTAACTATCTCTGTGTTATAAACCATTAACTTGTGACGAATGTATCTCATAGCATAACATCAATTCGGGTCAATTCAACACAAATGTCCTTCCTGACATTGTGCCCTCAAAGTTGCTTGGCATAGACATGCCCATGATTGGGAAAACATAATCATCATGCAACACTTGAGCTAGTCTTAGAGGCACGACTAGGAATACATTTTACCGTTTATTATTCCACACGTGCATATGGGTTCTCCCCAGAGCCTTTATGGATATACGGGCTCGGGAACCACAGCAGTTATAGCATGGAACATAAACATAATTATGAACAAGGAGATAATCAATAACATTTATTATTGCCTCTAGGGCATATCTCCTATAACAGCTAGATGTTAAGAACGCGTTCTTGCATTGTGTTCTGGAAGAGGAGGTTTACATAAGGCAACCACCTGGGTATGTAAACAAGAAGGTACCTCATTATGTATGCAAGCTTGATAAGGCGTTTTATGGTTTGAAACAAGCACCAAGGGCATGGTACTCAAGGTTAAGCTCTCAGTTAAGGCGCCTTGGTTTTGTTGCATCTAAGGCTGACACTTCACTGTTCATCTACAACAAGGCAAACATAACTATATTTGTATTAGTATATGTTGATGATATCATAGTTGCAAGCTCTTTACAAAGTGCTACTAATGCTCTTCTGCATGATTTAAGTTCAGAGTTTGCTTTGAAGGATCTTGGTGATCTACATTTCTTCTTGGGCATTGAGGTGAAGAATATTCAAGATGGCATAATATTGAACCAAGAAATATATGCCACTGAACTTCTAGCTTGCATGGGGATGAAAGATTGTAAGCCTTGACCCACACCATTATCCTCTTCAGAAAAGCTTTCAGCCTTTGAAGGTGAGCCACTCAAAGAAGAAGAGTTCACAAAATACAGGAGTGCAGTAGGAGCCCTACAGTACTTGACACTAACAAGACCTGATATTTCCTTTGCTGTTAACAAGGTTTGTCAGTATCTTCATGCACCTACTACTGTACACCGGACAGCTGTTAAGAGGATTGTACGGTACATAAGATATACTGTGAACTTAGGCCTTCAAGTTAAACGTTCTAACTCCACCCTTGTTAGTGCCTTCTCCGATGCTGACTGGGTAGGATGCAGTGACGACAGGAAGTCAACTGGAGGATTTGCAGTATTCTTTGGTTCTAATCTCATCTCTTGGAGTGCCAGAAAACAAGCCACAGTATCCAGGTCAAGTACTGATGCTGAATACAAGTCACTAGCTAATGCAACTGCCGAAATCATTTGGGTTGAATCATTGCTAAATGAGTTGGGAATTAAGCAGAGTCGTGTCATGTTTGTGGTGTGACAACTTAGGAGCCACATATCTTTCTGCAAATCCAGTGTTTCATGGCAGAACCAAGCATATAGAAATTGACTTTCACTTTGTAAGAGAAAGGGTTGCAGAAAAGAAGTTAGACATACGATTCATCCCTTCCAGAGATCAAGTTGCAGATGGATTCACTAAAGCTTTGCCAGTTAAGCCTTTCGAGGAATTCAAGAGGAATCTTAATATATAATAGTTGAGATTAACGGAGGGTGTTAGACTTAGAGATATATTTCTATTGTAATCTCAAACTAACTCTATCTCTTCCTCTCCTGTAGCTCTTTCTATCTCCTATGTAACTACCGAATCCGCAAGAGATCGGTACAACCTTGTAAGCCACGGCAGGGGCGTTTTCTACCTCAATCAATATATACACGCGGCTCCCTTACTAGGGAGTAGGAACGCTTCTATCTAATATTGACAACCACATCCTGGAGTTCCATGGTAAGCTGCTATGGGCATCGGTCCATGCTGATCTTAACTGGATTTTGTTTTGATTTTTGCGTTGGACGAAGAAGCAGGTGTCGAGATGCGTTGGGTGGCTATGGACAGCCGGAGCTTATGTGACAGTGTCCTGTTTCTCGGTTTCCGCACCAACTCCGGCATGGATGCCGCTCAGCTAGCACTAGTAGAAAAAGAGGCTTCCATACGCCCCCATTAGTCCCCAAAACAATCGAACCGCGACAAAAGGGGCCTTTAGTCGCGGTTCGGGAGGAGACCCGCGACCAACTATCTGGGCCCAGCGCGCTCGGTCGACAGCTGGCGGACGGGAGGGGCTTTAGTCCCGGTTGGCCTGGCCAACCGGGACTAAAGGTCCCCGAAGGCCTTTAGTCGCGGTTGGCCAGGCCAACCGGGACTAAAGGCCCATCCAGCTGGCGGACGGGAGGGGCTTTAGTCCCGGTTGGCCTGGCCAACCAGGACTAAAGGTCCCCGAAGGCCTTTAGTCGCGGTTGGCCAGGCCAACCGGGACTAAAGGCCCATCCCTATATATAGGACTCAGCTCACTTCACTTCACTCAGCTCACTTCACAATTTTCAGAAGGGGGTGGTGGGTTTGCTTTTGATTCCTCCTATGCACACAAGGTGTTCGATGAAATGCCCAAGAGCCTGAAACAAACATGATATGAAGTGTCCGAGCCACACTTGAGCTTTCTCATTTATTTTTCCTCCGCGATCGCGGTTAGCAACTTGAACCTTTCATGTGTCATTGATAAAATACGCATGTGTGTAGTTCATTGTTTAATTTGTATTATTTCTAGCTAGTTAGTTTAAAAAATGCATGATGGTTAATTATATACTTTATATAATAATAATGCAGATGAATCGGCAATGGATGTACGGTCCCCGACTCTCCGGCGAGTTCACTACGGGTTTGAAAGATTTCCTCGTAGTGGCAAATGCGAACAAGCAGCAAGGTTTTATTATCTGTCCATGTGCTGTCTGTAAGAATCAGAAGGGTTACTCCTCCTCAAGCGACGTTCACATGCACCTGCTTCGGCACGGTTTCATGCCAAGCTATAATTGTTGGACCAAGCATGGAGAAAGAGGGGTTAGAATGGAAGAAGATGAAGAAGGGGATGATATCGATGACAACTATCATGATCATTTCGGTGATACTTTCATGGAGGATGATGCTGAAGGTGGGGAAGGGTTAGGTGAAGGTGAAGAAGAGGCACATGATGAGCCCGCTGATGATCTTGGTCGGACCATTGCTGATGCACGGAGACGCTGCGAAACTGACAAGGATAGGGAGAATTTGGATCGCATGTTAGAGGATCACAAAAAGTCGTTGTATCCAGGATGCGATAATAGTCTGAAAAAGCTGGGCTGCACACTGGATTTGCTAAAATGGAAGGCACAGGAAGGTGTACGTGACTCATCATTTGAAAATTTGCTGAAAATGTTGAAGAATATGTTTCCGAAGAATAACGAGTTGCCCGCCAGTACGTACGAAGCAAAGAAGGTTGTCTGCCCTCTAGGTTTAGAGGTTCTGAAGATACATGCATGCATTAACGACTCCATCCTCTACCGCGGTGAATACGAGAATTTGAATGAATGCCCTGTATGCACTGCATTGCGTTATAAGATCAGAGGCGATGACCCTGGTGACGATGTTGAGGGCGAGAAACCCAGGAAGAGGGTTCCCGCCAAGGTGATGTGGTATGCTCCTATAATACCACGGTTGAAACGTCTGTTCATGAACAAAAAGCATGCCAAGTCGTTGCGATGGCACAAAGAGTACCGTAAGTCCGACGGGGAGTTGAGACACCCCGCTGATGGAACGCAATGGAGAAAGATCGACAGAGTGTTCAAAGATTTTGCAGCTGACGCAAGGAACATAAGATTTGGTCTAAGTACTGATGGCATGAATCCTTTTGGCGAGCAGAGCTCCAGCCATAGCACCTGGCCCGTGACTCTATGCATCTACAACCTTCCTCCTTGGTTGTGCATGAAGCGGAAGTTCATTATGATGCCAGTGCTCATCCAAGGTCCAAAGCAACCCGGGAACGACATCGATGTGTACCTAAGGCCATTAGTTGATGAACTTTTACAGTTGTGGGCCAGACCTGGTGTACGTGTCTGGGATGAGCACAAAGGAGAGGAATTTGACCTACGAGCGTTGCTTTTTGTAACCATCAACGATTGGCCTGCTCTCAGTAACCTTTCGGGACAGACAAATAAGGGATACAATGCATGCACGCACTGCTTACATGAGACTGAAAGTGTACGTTTGGTTAATTGTAAGAAGAACGTGTACCTGGGTCATCGTCGATTTCTTCCCCGAAATCATAACGTAAGAAAGAAAGGCAAGCATTTCAACGGCAAGGCAAATCACCGGCCGAAGCCTGCGGAACGTACTGGTGCTGAGATATTTGATATGGTCAAGGATTTGAAAGTCATCTTTGGAAAGGGTCCTGGCGGACAATCAGTTCCGCGGGGAGTTGACGGGCACGCACCCATGTGGAAGAAGAAATCTATATTTTGGGAGCTAGAATATTGGAAAGTCCTAGATGTCCACTCTGCAATCGACGTGATGCATGTTACGACGAATATTTGCGTGAACCTGCTAAGCTTCTTGGGCGTGTATGGGAAGACAAATGATACAAAGGAAGCACGGCACGACCAGCAACTTTTGAAAGACCCAGATGACCGGCATCCGGAATGGTTTCAAGGTCGTGCCAGCTACGCTCTTACCAAAGAAGAGAAGGTCATTTTTTTTGAATGCCTGAGCAGTATGAAGGTCCCGTCTGGCTTCTCGTCGAATATAAAGGGAATAATAAACATGGCGGAGAAAAAGTTCCAAAACCTGAAGTCTCACGACTGCCACGTGATTATGACGCAATTGCTTCCGATTGCTTTGAGGGGGCTCCTACCGGAAAATGTTCGAGTAGCCATTGTGAAGCTATGTGCATTCCTCAATGCAATCTCTCAGAAGGTAATCAATCCAGAAGATCTACCACGGTTACAGAACGATGTGGTCCAATGCCTTGTCAGTTTCGAGTTGGTGTTCCCACCATCCTTCTTCGATATTATGACGCACCTCCTGCTCCACCTAGTCGAAGAGATTTCCATTCTCGGTCCTGTATTTCTACACAATATGTTCCCCTTTGAGAGGTTCATGGGAGTATTAAAGAAAAATGTTCGTAACCGTGCTAGGCCAGAAGGAAGCATCGTCAAGGGCTATGGAAATGAGGAGGTAATTGAGTTCTGTATTGACTATGTTCCTGACCTTAAGCCGATTGGTATTCCTCAATCGCGGCACGAGGGGAGACTAAGTGGAAAAGGAAAGATCAGAAGGAAATCCACGATATGTATGGACGGTCATTCTATGACTGAAGCACACCACACAGTTCTGCAAAATTCCAGCTTTGTGGCTCCGTACTTCGAGCAACACAAGAATATTTTACGCTCGGACAACCCGGGGAAGCCTGAATCCTGGATTAGAAAGGCCCACATGGAGACTTTCGGCAGTTGGTTGCGAAAACATTTAATGAATGACAATGATGTTGGAGATCAGTTGTACATGTTGGCCAAGAAACCATCTTCGACTATAATGATTTTCCAAGGGTACGAGATAAATGGGAATACATTTTACACCATCGCCCAAGATAAAAAGAGCACCAACCAAAACAGTGGTGTCCACTTTGATGCAGCAACCGAGAATGGGCGAAAGGTCACATATTATGGTTACATAGAGGAGATATGGGAACTTGACTATGGACCCTCCTTTAAGGTCCCTTTGTTCCGGTGCAAATGGTTCAAGCTAACAGGAGGTGGGGTAAAGGTGGACGAGCAATACGGAATGACAATGGTGGATTTCAACAATCTTGGTTACCTTGACGAACCATTCGTCCTTGCCAAAGATGTCGCTCAGGTTTTTTATTTGAAGGACATGAGTAGCAAACCGAGGAAACGGAAAGATAAGAAAACGATCAGTACATCATGCGATGATCCAAAGCGCCACATTGTTCTTTCAGGGAAAAGAAACATCGTGGGAGTGGAGGACAAGACAGACATGTCAGAAGATTATAATATGTATGGTGAAATTCCGCCCTTCAAAGTGAACACTGACCCAAGCATTAAGTTAAATGATGAGGATGCTCCATGGATACGGCACAATCGTAAGCAAGCGGGGACACAAGGGAAGAATTGATGTGTAATAATTTATTGTACCAAACTTTGTATTTGGTCGATGAACTGAATGATGTATCAAACCTTTTGTCAAACCTTCAAGGGATTTTAAAATGAATTAGTTTTATTTTTATGATTTTTTTGATATATAATTGTATTTTTTAGATTTTAAAATGAATTAGTTTTATTTTTCTGATTTTTTTGATATATTATTTGTATTTTTAAAATCATTGAAAGCTAAAAGAATTTTCATAAAGAACTTTTTTGTTAGAAACTTTAATAGCAAAAATAATTATCATAAAGTAAAATAAATAAGTAATTAGAAACAAAACAAAATAAAATAAAATAAATAAGTTTTTTGTTGTAAGTAGAAACAAAACAAAATAAATAAAGCAAAAAAGAAAACAAAAAACAGGCAAAAATAAAAAATATGCCACCTACTGGGCCACCACGGCCTGAATACGACTAGAAACCCATCGATGGGCCAGGATTCAGGCCCGCAGAAGGCCCAGTAGGCCCATCAGGCATAGCAGTGACAATTAGGCCCGTAAGCCTGCAATGGAGAGGAGCTCAAGAGGGGAGCGGCAGTGGGGCTTATAAACCACTGCGCGCCCCTCTCAACTAGCGAGGTGGGACTAAACTAGCGAGGGGAGCGGCAGTGGTAGCAGCACAATGACTTTAGTCCCGGTTGGGGAGGCGGACCGCGACTAAAGGGTACCCTTTAGTCGCGGTTGTTGTCCCCAACCGCGACTAAAGGGTCTTTCTGCGCGGGAACGAAAGCGGCGCCAAAACCCTTTAGTCCCGGTTGGGGAGGCGGACCGCGACTAAAGGTACCCTTTAGTCGCGGTTGGTGTGGCCAACCGCGACTAAAGGGTACCTTTAGTCGCGGTCCGCCTCCCCAACCGGGACTAAAGGTACGTCTATATATACTGCACTTAGCAGTTTCCGCCACTTCCCATTCTCCTCTCTCGACGCCGAAGCCCTGCCCCGACGCCGAAGCCCTGCCCCGACGCCGACGCCGACGCCGAAGCCCTGCCCCGACGCCGACGCCGACGCCGAAGCCCTGCGCGCCGCCGTCCCCGTCCCCAGTGAGCGCCGCCGCCGCCCGTGCCCTGCCCTTGCTCGCCGCAGCCCCTGCCCTTGCCCGCCGCCCGCCGCCCGCCGCCCGCCGCCCGCTGCCCCTGCCTGCCGTCTTCCGCGCGCCTCCCGCCGCCGGAAAAGGAAGAAGCTAGAAGAAAGAAAAAGGAAGAAGAAAAAAGAAAAAGGAAGAAGAAGAAGAAAAAAGGAAGAAGAAAACAAAAGAAAAACAGAAGAAAAACAAGAAAAAGGAAGAAAAAAGGAAAAAGGAAGAAAAAAGAAAACAAAGAAAAGGAAGAAGAAAGAAAAAAGAAAACAAAAGAAAACACAAGAAAAACAAACAGAAGAAAAAAAACAGAAGAAAAAAACAGAAGAAAAAAGGAAAAAGGAAAAAAGGAAGAAAAAAACAGAAGAAAAACAAAAGAAAACAAAAGAAAACAGAAGAAAAAGGAAGAAGAAAAAAAGAAGAAAGAAAAAGGAAGAAGAAAAAAAGAAGAAAGAAAAAGGAAGAAGAAAAAAATGAAAACCAAATGAAAACCAAAAGAAAGAAGAAAGAAAAAGGAAGAAGAAAAAAAGAAGAAGAAAGGAAGAAGAAAGGAAGAAGAAGAAAGAAAAAGGAAGAAGAAGAAAGAAAGAAGAAAGAAACCATTTGAAAAAAGAAGAAAAGAAAGAAGAAAGAAAGAAGAAAGAAAAAGGAAGAAGAAAGAAAAAGGAAGAAGAAAAAAAAACAAAACAAAAGAAACCAAATGAAAACCAAAAAGAAAGAAGAAAGAAAACCAAATGAAAACCAAAAGAAAGAAGAAAAAAAAAGGAAGAAGAAAAAAAGAAAGAAGAAAGAAAGAAGAAAAAGGAAGAAGAAAAAAAGAAAGAAGAAAGAAAGAAGAAAGAAAAAGGAAGAAGAAAAAAAGAAGAAAGAAAAAGGAAGAAGAAAAAAAGAAGAAAGAAAAAGGAAGAAGAAAAAAAAATGAAAACCAAATGAAAACCAAAAGAAAGAAGAAAGAAAAAGGAAGAAGAAAAAAGGAAGAAGAAAGGAAGAAGAAGAAAGAAAGAAGAAAGAAAAAGGAAGAAGAAGAAAGAAAGAAGAAAGAGGAAGAAGAAAGGAAGAAGAAGAAAAAAAGAAGAAAAAAGGAAGAAGAAAGAAACCAAATGAAAACCAAAAAGAAAAAAAAAGAAAACAAAATACTTGGCAGTGCTCAATAATCTTATTTTTTATTTCCTCCTCCTCTATGTCCCCTTAATCTTATTTTTGAATTCCTTTATACTTAAAGAATTTTTACTACATGCAGGAGTGACATATGGCGGACGATAGAGCCAAGCCGCTTAGGGATCCGGAGGCTGAACGTTATTTAATGGGCATCATCATCAACGAGATTCCTTATGTGCCGGGCTCAGAATATGAGCAACAAGAGGATGTAGTCTCTTCTTTTCTGAACCTTGACGGTGGAACAGAGATTGTCGATGATCAAGAAGGTGAAGGAACGGACATTGTCGACGGAGGTCAACCGTCAACAAACGACGATCTCGAATTGCAAGTAGCAACCACCTCCGGCGAGGTATATATATACATTGAGCCTCTCGTGATACAAACTTACTGAAATGTGAATACATATATATTAACGCGCGCGACTCTCTTTCTTTTTTTAGCCCTCCAGATCGAGTACGACAAAGCGTGGCAAATCCAAGGCGATGAAAACAGGAGAAACATATGCCATTGAGTTTGTCAGTGAAACCGGCAAGCCCCTACAGCACACCTCAAAGTTTATCAACCAATGCAGAGTCGTTGTTAGAGACAACATCCCGATCACCGTCCAGGAATGGAAGCAGCCAAAGAAGGCACGTCTTGGTTTCAGTTTTGTCGACAAGAGAACGAAAAAGGATTGCTGGAGAAAGCTTATGGATCATTTCATTCTACCTCCGGAATACAACAAAGTCGATGAATTCGGTAACGAGGTTCCGGGTGGACGTCAGAGGAGGAGGCTAGTTAAAGAGTTCGCTCTTCAGAAGATGGGCGAAGCATTCCGGAACTTCAAGAAAAATTTAACCCGTGACTATGTCAACAAGGGCAAGACTCCGGATTTCAATGGACAACATGAGAAACTGAAAGATGATTGGCCAGAATTTGTGAGGCAAAAGCAATCGGAGCATTTCAAGGAAATATCAAAAAAAATAAGGATAATGCGAGTAAGAAAAAGTTCCATCATATTATGGGGCCAGGAGGATACCGCCTTTCGGAGCCTAGGTGGCAGAAGATGGAGGAGGACCTGAGGGTGCGAGGAATCCCTCTAGGTACAGAGGGATGGGACCCAAGGGCCAAAAGCTGGTGGTACGGGCTTGGGGGATCGCTAGACCCAGAGACAGGGGTGTGTGTTCACCGGCAGAGACAGTTTGCTCCCACCCAAGCCCTTATTGACGCAATGACCCAAGCTCAAGAGGGCTTGATCAAGTTCAACAGAGAGAAAGACGCACTGACAACAGCCCTCGGGAATGATGAACACGGAGGACGTGTACGAGGCAAAGGCAAAGTTCCGTGGAAAGTAGGGTTTTCCCAGGACAATGACCCGTACTGTTACAGAAGCCGTAAGAGAAAGACGGACCGGGATGCAGATCTTATGACGAAGTTTGCATCGGAACTCCATGAGTTGAAGCAGACCGTGCATGAACTAGTAAAAGAAAAATCGGCTGCAGAGCCGCATGAAGATCATGAAGCGGATCGCGGAAGCCAGCAGCGGAGAAGCAGCGTGGCTTCCACGGATGCCCCGCCTGGTGCTAGTGCACCGATGATCGAGATTCGTGCACCGGAGCCTCACTACCCCGTGGATGATGTAAAGGAGATGAAAGAATGTGATCTGCATTATCCCGTGGGGAACGTTTCCACGAAGGTAGCTAGCGGCAGTGCTTTACCCTGTACACCTGGAGCACTCCACCACAACAACCCCATTGCATATGGCTATGCTCGTGTCACGGTGGAAGACATAGTCCAAGGGTTTGAGGACCTGGAGATTGACAAACCTACACCCGAAGGGGAGAGAAGACTTGGAGATGTCAAGCGCCAGTTCATTCTATGGAAAAAGAAGTACATAGTGTTTCCAGGCGAGGCGCCAAGGCTAGCAAGTCCACCCCCCTCCGATGGTGGTGGTGGTGGTGGTGGCGGTGGTGGCGGTGGTGGTGGTCGTGGTGGTTCACCTACACCTCCTTCACGCCATTCGACGTCGTCCCCCGATCCACAACCTCCGGCGGGTACGACGCCCCCCAATCCTCCTCCGGCGGGTACGACGCCCCCCAATCCACCTCCGGCGAAGAAGCAGAAGCAGGCGGACAGCAAGGAAACCCGCTCCTGGACTATTAACCCGGACCCTTATGTACCTAAGACCACAAGGGTACCGGAGCCATCACTAAAGCCTCTCCTCCCAAGGCCTGGGGAACTTAGTGAAGCTGAAACCAAATTGGCCGCGTCTGCTGATTATGAGAAATGGAAGGCGGATATGAAGGCGAAAAAAGAGCCTGAGCCCAAGCAAGTATTCACTGAGAAGCAAAAGAAGTGGGCTAAGGATTTTTTGACGACACCGTCCCAAGCCGAGCTGAATATGCCTGACGACTATGGACATGAACTTCGTAGGCAAGCAAAAATATTGAAGGAGGAGAAAGAAGAAACTAAAAAAGCGGGAAACAAGTTGACCAGCTCGGGATGCAGAAGAAACAATCGATCCCCCCGCTCATAGTGAAAGCCGGTCCGGAAGAGGACCCCGAGATCATAGCAGCTGCGGCAGCACTTGGATTGACTGTAGCGAGTGCCATGAAACAAGCGTCTGAGATGGGTTTGACTCTTCGTGCCTTCTTAGGCCTTGAGGATGCGCTAGTATGTGAGATAGCATTACAATATGTGCGGAATGGGCCTCTCGTCGAGCCTGCGCGGGAAAATAGTCTACCACCACAAATGCGAAATCTACTACGTTGGTACAAGCAATTCATAACATGGGCCGACAAAGAATATGTTTATGCGGATGTTACAGAGGAGCATCACACCAAACGGTACTCTGTAGAAGTTCATATGAGTGAGTTGTTCCAGCTGTTCAATCTGCGCGACCTCGACAAATCTATGCTGAGTTGCTACGTTCTGTAAGTGATTTATTTCTACCTCATCTCGTTCTTCATTGCCTGCACTATATATATATATTGTCCTAACTATATTGTTGCGTACGCTATTATGCAGATTGAAGATTTGGGAATGCAAAATAAGAAACATCCATGATGTTGGGTTCATTGACCCACATATCGTTAATGGACATGTGTTACAACATCACCCCGAAGACGTGGAGAAAGACTTGTACAAGTTTCTTAGAAAGCATCAACTCAAAAGTCATATTCTATTTTCTTACCATTTTGAGTGAGTGTTTCTCTCTTGTGCCCATTCTCTTTTGTTTACTCCATGCATGGTATGTCTAATCGATGAGTTATGCATGACTATGCATGTAACGTGTCCGCAGGTTCCACTGGATTCTGCTAAATATTGAACTTCACACCTCCAGAGTTCTAATCATGGACTCTATGGATTCGGATCCAAAGCGTTGGGCCGACATGAGAAAAATGCTGCAAAAGTAATTATTTTCAATCATTTGAGCTCTATATCGATCGGTCTCTTTCGTTCATTTCCTAATATCAAGTAACTAATAACTCCCTTGTTCATTTAATTTTCTTTGCCCTGTAGGGTTTGGAGACGGTTCTCAGAAGAAATTGTCGGTGAATTCAAACATGAGCTAGATTTCAGAAGGTTAGTTAATGTGGATAAGCAGCCACCGGGGATCAATCTATGTGGATACTATGTTTGTGAGAACATCCGGAGACACACCTTTGAGCGGAAGGCATCGGATAGCGTGCGGAACGCGACGGATAACTTGCGGAGGAGGCTTAGTCCAGAAGCTCGCTTCCGACCAATTCAAGAAGAATTAGCAGGATTTTTCATGAGGGAAGTCATCAATCCTAAAGGAGAACACTATACCGAGGACGAAGAAATTTATATGCATACCCGAGATTGAAACTTGTTCGAAGTTGTATATGGTCATCCATCCTAATTGTGTATGGAAACTTGTTCGAAGTTGTATATGGTCACCCGAGATTGAATATATATTATATATTCCTCTTGAATTCTTCTTGTTTGAAATTTCATATGCATGTGTATAGTAGCGTAGAATATGTGTACTGAAACTTCATCAAAATTAAAATAAAACACAAAATAAAATATAAAAGAAATAAAACACTCCAAACTAAAAAGAAACCAGGTTTGGGGGGCTAAAACCCTAAACCTGCGGAGGAGGCCTTTAGTCCCGGTTGGCCACGAGAACCGGGACTAAAGGTCCTCTGCCCCGACGGACCACTGGCGCCCACGTGGACGGGCCTTTAGTCCCGGTCAGCCACAAGAACCAGGACTAAAGCCTTTAGTCGCGGTCCGTAAGAGGCGCGACTAAAGGGGGGGTCTTTAGTCGCGCATATTTAGTCCCGGTTGCACAGCCGGGACTAAAGGGCTTTTTTCTACCAGTGTAGGCATGGACATCGAACACTGCCTTCGATGGTGGTTGTGCCTACTTAGTTTTCCAACACTGCCTGTTGAGGTATAGCTTCATCAGTGGCAAGACCGAGGCTGTGGAGCATCATCTTCTTAGACCGACCCACTATGTGCCACGTGTGTGGCTCCAACCCCAACCTTCCATTGCCCCAATCCGCGATATTCAAGAGAGACTCGAGGCTCGATCCAAACAAGGTGAACCAACAAGTTTTATTTAGTCTCACGGGATTTGTGTGGTCAAAAGTAGAATTTATTCATTTCGGTGCGGTTTTGTAGTGAAATTATTTTGAAGCACGACATCCTTTTGTCACTAAAGCAAAAATTTATGCATAATATAGCATCTACCACTGCGTGGTCATTTTAACACTAATTTATCTATCACTTAATAGGAACGTGACGCTCTAAAGTTTATGTGCACGATTAGCTAGCAACAGACCGTGCTAAGCTTTTCTTTTTCTTTTTTGAGGGGTCAGATTTTGCGAAGCTACTAGTTGAGAGTTGTGAGGGAGGTAAAAAAGGCTGCAGCAACAGCGTCATTGTTAGGCTTTAAAATTTTCCAACCCTCACGTCCTATGCGTTCCTGGCCGCCTGGCCGTTCCATCTATTTAATACTACAATTACAATGGTACCTATAAACTGGGTCAGTTCTCAGTTGTCCCAAAGGCTGCTACTCCCCGTAGTTGATTGGGTTGGCCCGCAGTAATGGGCCCAATATGCTAGAAGTCCTCCATTCGCCACTCTATCTCTCCTGGGCCCAATATGCTAGAAGTCCTCCATTCGCCACTCTATCTCGCACAGCCTTCCATCACCCAAGTGTAGGCCGGCCCATGGTCACTTTGTTGTTTCTTTGTTTTTCAATTTTTTTGTCTTTCCTTTTTTTCCTTTTTATGTTCTTGTTTCTATTTCTTTCCTTTTTCTTTTTCCTTTTTTTCATTTATTTACCTTATCGTGTATTATAGAAATTTCACAGCGTCTTACAAAAATGTTCATCGTATATTAAGAAAATATTCATGGTATCCTACAAAAATCATCCGTTATAAAAATGTTCATCGTATCTTAGAAATTATTCATCGAATATAAAAATGTTCATTGTGTTTCTGAAATGGTTCACCGTTTATTACCGATGTTCAATGTGTATTCAAAAATTGCGAAACAAATAATAGAAAATGTTCAATGCGTATTCAAAAATTGTTCACGTATATATTCATATTTTTTTAAAAATGTTCATCGTATAATACAAAATATTTCTTCATGTATTATTGAAATGTTCATTATATCTTAAGAAAATCTTCAAGATATACTACAAATGTTCAACGGATATTACGAAATATTTAATTAGTATTCTTCAAAATGATCAAAGTAAAAACCGACCCAAAAACCTGTCTGATATAGTAAACTGGATGCTATAGTCTAGACTGCTAGAATAAAACCTAACGCTACAGTAAAACCAACGAAAAACGAAGAGCCAAAAAAATAAAAAATAGCTTGCAAGCAGAGTGATCCAGCTCAGCAGGCGCGTGCCTAGGCAAGGCTATCTCCTGTTGATGCACGCGGGCGTCACACAGGGGTCTCGTGTTGCCATGGTTGTTGCCCTCCCATCAGAGCAACTCTAGCAGACCCCACAAAAAGCCCCGACCCGCAAAATAACCGTCAAAATGCGGTCAGCGCGGAAAATCCCGCCCAAACAGACCCCACAAACGTGACCGGCCCGTAAACATTTTTGTGGCGCGCGGCAAAATCTCGGCCCCAATCCGCGAATACGCAGGTTTCCGCCTCGCCCCTACGGTGCCCCGTGTCTCCGTGAAGCGGTTGGCGGAATCACGCCGCGGGGGCGTCCCCCACCCTCCACCATCGATATGCTGCATCCCCCCCCCCCTCCCCCCCGCACGCGGATCCGGCGAGACGAGCCACCCCTCGTCGTTGTCGCCGCCGGGGATCGACCGCCTTCGAGCCGCCCCTAGTCGCCGCCCGGGATCGCCCGCCCCACGAGCTGCCGGTTAGTGTTTGCTTGTGCTTTGTGTCGAGCGCTATGCATAGTTGGTTGACGCGGCGTGCGATTTTTGTTCATGTAGATGAATTCAGCCGGTGCGAGAAGTTTTTGCTCGATGATTCGTCCCATTCGGACGACTCGAATGTTGAGACGCTGCATGCAAACTATCGGCAGCAGACGTTGGTGATGGCTCTTGCCGTGAAGGAGCACGAAGACGAGAACCGAAAGAGGCGGCGAGGATCGACCGTCGGGCGTCTTTGCATTCCTCGGAATCGCCATCTGGGGAACGAGATGTTGATGCAAGACTACTTCGCGGAGAATCCAACATTGGCAAAGGGCTGGACAGTAACAAACTCATTTTTATATTCATTTTTTATTTAATTCATGTGTTATTTGTATTCGGGACAAGTTTTATATTGCATTATTTAGTTTGCTTCGGCGATTTGAATAATTATTTGTAATGTGGATGATTGTTGTATTGTGTTGGTATTGATAATTCTTCTGAATAATTATTTTGTAGTGTGAATGATTGTTTTATTTTTGTGGTGAGGTATTGATATTTGCGAACCGGCGGCAGCGGCACAAGAGCAGACCCCATAAAGCCGGCCCTTAAAAGAGTATATTCCACGAATATCCTTTTATATGGGTCCGTTTTGCGGGGTCTGTCTTTGCGGCTGGCCGCGCCGGCCCGCAATGCCGTTTTTCCGCGAACTGCAAACGCATTTTACGGGCGGCGGGATACGGGGTCTATTAGAGATGCTCTCACTACCAGACCTTGACCTCAACCAGCGGCGCCGCCGCCCCAAATCCTGACGTCCACCGCAACATGCAAGCTTGCTCGACGCCGGTGCCAATTGAACCAGCGTCCACAAGCGGCTGCCATCCATAGGAAAGGTGGACGCACTCCCTCGATGTCGACATACCCCACGGACCGAGGGTGAATGATGATGTCTTGTCAGTGCACAGAGCGATAACGGTCTATCACATCTGAAAGCACCGTTTACGGAGGAAGAGATGGAACGAGTCATCAAATCCGTTATTGGATTTGATCAATTACAAATGAGTCTAGATTTTGCATTTATACCTTCATTGGCAAGGAAATTACTTTCCATATGGTTGGTTTTGGTATATGCTGATGTATGTCAATTGACGACTTTCCAAAAATAGTTGACGCATGGAAATGCAATACCTTCCAAACAATTTTGCATGGCATGGCTAATATGGAAAGAGTAAAATCTTCTTAAAATTAAATGTGTGCCATCCATATCTAGTGCCATGTATGGTAGGGTGGACGTTAAAATAGGATGTTTTTTAGCATTATGAAAAATTAATAAATTCATTGACTAGAAGGAATCTTTGTATTTCTTACTCGTGAGCGGATACCTGTGATTCAACATCTTTCCAAATATAAAGGTGGCAAGTTAGTTGTTTATGATTTCATTTGGATAATTTTGAATACATGCTCCACAACTTGTGCGTCTAAAGGTATGACAGAAGGAAAGCGTTAAAAGGAGAAGTATGAATTGGAAAAAAGTTAAAACTTGTTTGATTCTATCTCATACATGGAAAGTCATGCATGCAGATAAATTAGGAAACTACTTCAGCATTTCCTAGTTAATTCAGGGGATATGCGAAAGCTACATGTGCACCACAAGGATATCTACTATATATAAGGAGGACCAAAGCTACCTAGGACACTCCAAGCGACGCCGATAGATACCTAGGACACTCGAAGCAACCACTTAGTGTTTACAATGGCAAGAGCAATTGCAACGTTATGTATACTTATGGCCATCGTGCTTGTTGCCGCTATGCCGGCAGTGAGCTCGATAGACATCACAGATAGG
This sequence comes from Triticum aestivum, assembly GCF_018294505.1. Lineage (NCBI taxonomy): Eukaryota > Viridiplantae > Streptophyta > Magnoliopsida > Poales > Poaceae > Triticum > Triticum aestivum. Next base: position 642,076,350 of record NC_057814.1, read on the forward strand.
GACCTGGGGTCAGAGGAGTCCATGTGGGCACTATATGAGCGTTGGTGTGAGCATCTCAATGTGGATTGTGACCACGGTGACAAGGCTCGGCGATTTAACGTGTTCAAAGAAAATGCTCGCATGATCCACGAATTCAACCAAGGTGATGCACCCTACAAGCTGAGCCTAAACCTCTTCGGTGACATGACCGATGAAGAGGTTGACCACGTGTACGGTCACTGCTCTAACCTCACGTCAGATGGTGGGAACCGGCACCAAGGCAAGTTCACACATGGCGTTGTTGTTGCGCGCGACGACCTCCCAATGTATGTGGACTGGCGCATGATGGGTTATGATCAACGCCCATCAGCGGTGACAAGCGTGAAGCGGAAAATTGGCTGTCGGGCCTGTTGGGCCTTTGCAGCAACGGCGGCCGTGGAGGGCATCAACTCTATTAGGACCAGGAAGCTGATTCCATTGTCCGCGCAACAACTTGTAGACTGCGACAAGAAAAATTTCGGCTGTCGTGGCGGCAACGCACAATTGGCCTTCAAGTACATAAAAGAAAACGGAGGCATCACCAGTGATGCTAACTATCCGTATGTTGCCTTTGAGCAGGGTCGTTGCTTGGTGCCAAAAAAGAACCCCATCATCACCATCGACGGCTTCAAACGGGTGCCGCCAAATGATGAGCTGGCCTTGATGCAGGCGGTGGCATCCCAACCGGTCGTTGTGGTAGTTGACCCGAATGGCTTCCGGCGATACGGGGGAGGCGTATTTGTGGGGCCGTGTGGGACGAATCTGACCCATGAAATGATAGTGGTGGGCTATGGCACCACCGATGAGCATGACCTCAAGAGACGTGTAGACTACTGGATCATAAAGAACTCATGGGGGGCAAAATGGGGTGAAGACGGCTACATCCGCATGGCACGCGGCGTGAGCGGTCTCACCGAGGGATTATGTGGCATCCTGATGGAAGCGTCATACCCAGTGAAAAATTAAGAAGGATGGTGGCAATGATATCGAGATGGATTGTTGGGACTCGATGCTATATGTTTCTGGAATTTGATCCTTCATGTCCTCCATCATGATTCGGGCACAAAGTAGCATTTTGTTTAATACGAAGAGCAATAAATTCCTAACATATAGCTATAAGTATATTGAAATGGCCTAGCATGTTCACAGACATGATCTATATAGTTGGATGATGTGTCCCCCTGGTGAGGACTTATGTGATTGCTTGTTCATAGACATCAAAATTTGGCTAGTCCCAATGCAATACTCCCTCCATTCCTTTTTATAAGTCGTATTTGCTTTTCGCAAAATTGCACAATGTAAGGTGGATTTATTCTAATTTCTCATTGGGGACATTAAAACTGAGTACTAATGCACTCCTCTCAGGCAAAACGCTATGTTGCGACCACTATCGGTCACTAGCATTCATAAGGATTGCATCATTTGCATGGTGGTAACCTACACTAGGGCTCATGGCATACGAAACATACAAAAACAAAATGAGAATTTAATACTAGTGAGGGGCCAGTACCCCCTCCCTGTCAGGAATCTTATAATTTGGAAATGTTACCACCATCCAAATAATGGTATTTTGTACAGTACATTGCACAGTGAGATAGGTTTGAACTGGGTGAGGTTCTTGTATTTGATACTCCCTCCGTAAAGAAATATAAGAGCATTTAGATCACTAAAGTAGTGATCTAAACGCTCTTATATTTCTTGACAGAGGGAGTACAAATCATATATGAATTCTCTCCATCTGTCTATTAGTTACTAATAGATGGCAGTTGTCTGTAAGTTGCCCTTTTCCATCGCTCCTTCAAATTATCCTGAAGTACTACTGTTTTTGTCGACCTCTGGATCAAAACCACCCGAGGCACATTAATGCCAGTAACCAAGCGTAATGGAACGTGCCACATATATATACCGTGGATAATACGATCGGACTGCCATGACCTATCCCAGCAGCCTTAAGAAGGTTAACCTTTCAGATTCCACATGATGGAAAATGAAATGAGAGGCTATGAAATCTCTATTATTTAAAAAGAATAAGTTTCCCGTTTCACCTTACTTCCCACCACCTCTTTGTCAAAAATTCCCTTATGATAATCAATCTCCTTAATTTACTCACCTTTTAAACCAATTTCATTTTAATTTACTTACCAAACTTCTCATCAAGATATAAGGTAAATCACAAGCAAACGTAAATTACAGCGCAGGAGCATTGTCCTAGTGAAAAATAAAAGCAAATGTTGGCTATTTGATATATGACGATACATACATGACACTCTGCTCATGTAACTGAGCCTTCATTCCACACAAAATTAGAACGCACCTTTGATACATGCTAGTCTGCTTATATAATTGCTGGGAGAAGCTGGAATTTTATTGCAGTTACTATTGTTAGCCAACTAATTCCATTCTACCAAGCCGCCAAATGAGTTCTATGTGTTACGAAAATGTTCTAAAACTGATGTTTTTCTTTTTATGATTTTCTAGAAGGGTGGTGGTATTGTGATAGCCTAGCCGTTTTTTGTGTGAGAAACTTTCAATCTATTCATCTTCAATCATTGTAATACAAAAAACACCACAGGTAACAAAAATTACAATCAAGTCAGTGGACCACCTAGCGACGAGTACAAGCACTTGAGGAGCCGGCCACGAAGGGCATCCAGGACTTGAGGTTTTCGGTGTGGAACACCAAGGAGAGGATGTGGTGGTCGCCAACGGGCGCAAAGAGGAGGGCCACAATTTTAAAAAAATGGAGGTGAGGGGGTGGGGTTTGCGAAAAAAGCTTTCACACGGTAGTGGTCAACCTGCCACATGTGCAAGCCAAAGCTGGATGCAACGTGGATATGACTAGGGTGACACACTTACCAAACTTTTATGATCCAACTATGCATTTTCATAGTATTAAAACTAACTTGACAGTCCTCAAATAGTTTTAATACTTGCGTATTCTACTCTTTTAAAATGTATACTGACAAGAGCCTTAAATTTTTCCATTGATTTTCACTTGTTTTGAAGTAATTGTTTTAGTTGGTTGCTTTCAAGTACCTATTTGTATTTTAACATGCTGGGCATTATCTAATTTAGCAAAGTACTTTAAAATGGGCTTATGGGCCGTGGGCTGTGGAAAGAAAGCGTTTACGTACTGTGGCCTTTCCTTGACCCAGGTTATCTACATGTGCAGTGCTGTTACGAAAAAAACATGTGCAGTGCCTTCCTGGCTCTCAATCGGCCTTCCTGGCATCAAATGCCCCCCTGCCTTTGCCAACAGCCTTCTATCAAATTTTGCATCAAAACACTTCATTCCGTCATTCAGAAGAATTGGCATTTCCATGATCTCACAAGAAAGAATAGAGCAGAGTTGAAGCTACACATACACCCATGTTGATTAATCTAAGGATCGGAGTTGCCGATCCTGTTGCTAGTGTTTGCAAAATCAAACAGGGATTGAGTAAACAAGGAAGAGATTCAGTTGATTAATCAAAGGATTTGCCGACCCTGCAGCCACAACTGTTAATTAATTCAGCGAGGTGAGACTAGCAAGCTCATCACTAAGTTAGCTCTGCTCTCTAGTAGTCTAGTATGTACAACACTAATTATTTTCAGACCATCCACGCCAATTGCGACTAACAGGTCCACGGCAGTAAGCTCGTGTGGTGTCACCTGGATGGATGTGTGCTGCATTTTGCATATCATATTGATCTGTAAAATTCTGTATTTTCTGAAGTCCTCTGCGTCCCACATATCCAGGTTCATCCTTTCATTTCAGCCTCCGCCTGCGCTGCTCATTTCAGCCTCTCTTGCGCTTGTGTCGTCTGCCTCGTTTTCTTCTCTCCGCGCACAACCGACAGAAAAACTTCTCTGCAAGGCGCGTGTATCGCTCTAGTACCTGCTACTAGACCACGTAGAACTAACCCCTGCCAACTCTAGCATCATATATATATAACCTAACTAATTAACCTTCCTACCTACACCCACCATAGCAAACTAGCTTGGAGCCGACAGATGCTCCTGGATAAACGAATAATCTTAGTTGGTGCCTGGCCCAAGGTGATAAACTAGACCTAGCGGCAAGCAAGTAGATCTCAAGGTAAGTACACTGCATAATCACATCCAAAGCAATCCATTCTAAATTTTCCACACATGGACATGCACATAATATATAGTGCTTAATTAATTTGGGTTTTGGTGATCCTATGCATCTTGAGACTCACTATCATCGGAAAAGGAAATATTCGATCGTCACCCTTGACCAGAGGTATCTTTGGACAGACGGGTCGATCTCACAAACTCTCGTAAATAGTGCAGCTAGTTGACCTGAACGAATCACGATGATCAGGGGAGAAAAACTACCATTAAAGAATGGGCAATCAGATCCAAATCTTGGGTAACCGCACTTCACAAACTGTATTCATTTGTTGCATGTGGCTGCCACGTACCTGGATGGATCAATCGGCCATATGCATGGAAAGCAAACTAGTAAGCAAGATCAGCAACCTCATGACACTTAGCCAATGTTGTTGCTTCATGGCAGCGGAGTCCTCTGTGCCACTACCCCACTAGAGATGAAGGTGTTGCCCGATGGATGACAGCCACATTGCCCTACCAACACATCAATGTATTAGCGCCTAATGATGGCCATTGCTAAAGAACCAGGTCCATATGCAATCAAAAACTGGTATTACTTTAAAAAAACTGGTATATGTTTTTCCTTCTAAAAAACTGATGTATGTATCTTCATCGATCTACTTGTTAACAATACTACCTACTTAATTACAATACCACATAGTTAATTAATAGAAAATTTTACCTCTTGGAAGGTAAGAGACCATCAGCAATTTTGCAGGGCTAATATTAACTCTTCTCTTCTACAATGTACATACTGCCCCTATACCGGCGGGCTAACCATGCATTTACCCTCTACCGCTACTGACTTAAGCTCTGCTAGTTAGAGTGGATGTAGGGGCTGTTTGGATCGCTATCCTGAGCTGCCCAGCCAAATATTTGGCGTTGACCGCAACGTTGGTGTCCGTTTGGCTGGGCTCCAAAATTTTGGCTTGCCAAGGCCCAGAGGCTCTTTCCAGTGCATTCGATAGCCAACTCCTGGGGGAGACGTTGGCGGCCGAATCAATCGCCAATATTTTGGCTGCCGATGGGTTGGCAGGGCTGCTGTGGGCAGCAACCAAACAGCCCCGTAGTTACCCTAACTAGTACACTTGCCCACACCATGTCTTGTGAAATAGTTAATACAAATAATTTAAAAATATATTATTGATATGGCCAATGCTTTATATGGTGCCCATAGCACCTCAGACACTGTCAAGTGTCAGCAATGTCATCGGACTCTCCACTATGGAAGGGCTTGATGACAGTTAAGGTTGAATTTTTTAGCAGAGGTTCCTTCTCAGCGGGCAATGGTCTGGACACAAGATTTGGGGAAGATATATACGTGGCTAGGGGATCCTTCAATACCCGAGCCTATATAATATCATGTGGCGAGAAGACGTTTTCGTTGCCTGCTAGGTGTTAGGGACGTGTCCGTTGAATATCGAGTTTCAATGTTCGCTTACTGGGTTAAATGAATGGCATGTGGATCAACTTACTGCACCGTTCTGTTGGAAGTAGCATACTTGCGATATCTTGTCTTTTAAGCTCATATGTGTGGACCTGGGATAATCGTGCAACACATGAAAGCTGAAGCCTATAAATTGAGGGTCCTTACGCCATATCCACATGACAAGCTGCCCTGTGTCCATTACACAAGTAGAAGAACAAACCAGCTACTCAGGTACGCACTACACTAGACGCTCCTCCCTATTTAGCAAATATGCCATCCTTTGTGGCGCGTCGGAAAAAACCAGAGCTCGTGCTACCGGCGCAAGCAACACCGCACGAGACTCTGGCTCTCTCCGACGTTGACGACGCCATAGACCTGCGATTTCTGCAGCCTGCCATCGAGTTCTTTCGTGCTGTCGACATCGACATTGATGACCACGGGCTGGGGCGGCCTGCCACAGCTGCCAAGGTAGTCAAGGCGGCCCTCGCGAAGGCTCTGGTGCACTACTACCCGCTGGCAGGCCGTCTCCGGGAGGCTGCTGGGGGAAAACTAGCCGTCGAGTGCACAGGGGAAGGCGTCGTGTTCGTGGAGGCGGAGGCAGACGTGTCCATGGATGAGCTCGGCAAGCCGTCGCCTCTGCCACCATACCCGTGCGTGGAAGAACTGTTGTGCGAGGTGGGCGACCCTAGGGTTGTTCTTGGAGTTCCCTTGTTCTTCATGCAGGTAGCTACTTAGCTAGCCTTCAACTCTTCACGTCATTATTTCACACTATTGTCTATCTATATACTACTTTCACTAGTGTAAAAAACGCTCTTATATTATGGGATGAAGGAAGTATATTATTAAAACAAGAGCCAAACAAGTTACTCCCTCCGTTCCTAAATATAAGACCTTTTAGATATTCCACAATAAACTACATACGGATGTATATAGACATACTTTATAGTGTAGATTTAATCATTTTGCTTCATATGAAGTCTATAGTGAAATCCCTAAATGTCTTATATTTAGGAATGGAGGGAGTACTACGTACATCCATATTAACTATATTAACTATTTGCAATGGTTATGGTTCAAAGTCAAAAATGCACACAATATTTATCATGTGCAAAAACATTTTCTAAAAGGGTCACGTATGCACCCACTGGGCGACACATGGCCAATCAGATTCTACATGCATTAGGTACGTAATTATAAATTATATTTCCATAAGGACACGCACAGGCATTAACTAAACAACAAGGGTCTCCCGAAAAAAACAGGCATAACTAACTATATCCATTTCAATTACCTTCACATATTAGTATTGTCTTATGTTAAACTTTATGAACTTTGGCAGTTTGTAATTTTTTTACCAACATCTACAATACCAAAGAAAACCATATAAGATTCATCATTGAATATATTTTCATATATATATATATATATATATATATATATATATATATATATATATATATATATATATATAGGACGCCAGTTTGGGACACCTAGGTGCCTGGGCACCTTGCCTCTTCATCGTTGGATCGTGTTCAGCGATTGATTTGGAAACCAATAAAAATGCATCAATTGCTAGTTAATTTGGCAGGCTTTAATTCGTGGACCGTCCCATGCATGCATGTCACGTGATAAAAAGGCAGGGTATTAATACGTAGGTCGACATTTATTGCATTCTTATATAACATGTATTTTGCCCTTGTATAACAGATCAAATTAGGAATGGGTACGTATGACGCAAGATTTCATTGGATATATACGCACCCTGAGAATGCACATAATTTTGGTAGTAGGTATTGCATACCCGTATTAGATAGTTAGAAAATAAAATAAAACATAAATAGTTCTAAAAATAAATTATTGGGTATATACGTACCCGCATGTGTACATAATTACATGAGTAGGTATTAGATACCCGTATTTGTACATAATATTGTTAGTAGGTATTTTTGTATGGTATCGTTAGTAGGTATTAAATACCCATATATTTACATAAATTATTGGGTATATACATACCCGATATGTACATAATTTCGTTAATAGGTATTAAATACTCATATTAAATAGTTAAAAAAATAGAACGTAATAGCTCAGAGAATAATTTACTGGGTATATATACCCGTGTATGCACATAATTTTATTACTAAGTATTAGATACCCGTATTAGATAGTTAGGAAACAAAAATACGCGTATTAGATACTCATAGTAGTTCAGAAGAAAATAAAATATTACTTTGATTTATTGTATGGCAAGTCTTGCATGCCTAATAGTTAAAAATGAACATAAAATGTAAACACGGAAAGTCTTGCATGAAGAATAATTAGGAAACAAATCAAACATTCATTGTGCGGCTGTACATACCTAAAACAATCAAGGTGCCCGGGCACCTAGGTGTCCCAGTTAATTTACCTATATATATATTTACAGTAAATGTTTTTATTTTTTTATATAAATTTGGTCAAACTTTATAAAGTTTGTCTTAGGATAATATATAAAATCGACACGGAGGAAGCCATGGCTTAACAACATTATTAACATTTCTTATTTTCTGTATTAAATAATGTAAATAGGTAACCCAGCTGAGATGTGGAGGATTTGTGATTGGTCTTCACATATGCCACAACATCGCCGACGGCTACGGCACCACTCAATTCCTGAAATGCATCGCCGACTTGGCTCGTACCGGTGGTGATGCCTCCCAAATCGTATTGCCCGTGTGGAATAGAGAGATCCTGACCGCACGCATCCCACCGCACATAAACCCAGAATTCGTGGGATTCCTCCAAAGATTAGGCAGCAAAGGCGATGATGTTATGTTGTCAACACCGCCGGAAGAAATGGTCGTCCGCTTCTTCCTCTTCGGCCCAGAAGACATCGCAGCACTACGTAGCCACCATGCCCCCGCACATCTTTCGCCACCAGCGACAAGCTTCGAGCTTCTGACCGCGGTCATGTGGCGTTGCCGCACGGTGGCGCTCGGCTATGAGCACCACCAGCGGGTGGGCCTAATTTTCTCTATGAATGTGCGCGGGGGTGGGAAGCGCCATGGACTCGTCCCGCATGGGTTTTACGGCAACGCACTATTCTACCCTGTGGCAGACACGACCGCCGGAGAGCTATCTGGCAACCCGCTTGGCTACACACTCGGACTCATCCGTGAGGCCAAGCGCAACATGACAGACGACAACATGGAGTCCATGGTGGATTTCATGGCATCTCTACATGGGCGGCCACCTCTCACCATTGACAAAATGTATGAGGTCTCTGACATGAAATGGATTGGACAGGAGGCACTGGACTTCCGATGGGCGAAGCGAGTTGGCGGCGGCTTACCCATGGTGGGGGACATCTCCTTCGACTCTGTGAGTTGCCACATGAGGTGTAAGAATGGCAAGGGTCAGGACGTGATCGTGATAAACATGATATTGCCAGGACCTGCAATGGACAAGTTTGAGAAGGAGATTGCTGTTTGGGTGTGCAATGGACAAGACGAAAAGTAGTGGTCCGGCTCAATTCGATCAGCCTCATACACCCCTACTAAAATAAACCCCAGCGAGCAAGTGCTTAATCACCATGTCGTTTTGAGTTTGCGACTATGTAGGTGAGGTCGTCGTAAATTTGTAAACTTCTAAATAAAGTGCCCCCTCTCAATAAATTATGTTTAAATAATGCAAGGTTGCTTGCATTAATTTGCACTTGCTTTTGGGTATCTCCAACTGCTTCTCCGCTAACCTTTAAAAAATCTGCTTTAAGGAAGGAAGGAAAGAAGTAGAGTGTTTTTTCTGTGAGAGTTGATCAACTGATTGGGCAGAGTCAATGGCAGTGAGTGAGTTCTGTATGTTTTGGCATGATTTGTTCATTTGATTCGCTGGAACAGCCTTCGAACCGCAACTCAGATCAATCGATCTAGAACGGGATTCGGATTCGCTCAGATCAGTAGCGATTCCGTGCACGATTCACCGAACTCAAAATGAATCCAAATAATGAGACCATTGCTAACCTGATATGGGCATGAGTGCAGCAGCTCGACCCAGCCAGTGGCTACACAACAGCTATGCAGACACGAATGGCCTATGGCCCTAAGTGAATATTAGTTGCTCATTATCCAACATGGTATTAGATGCTAGGTAGCCTCTCCCCGCACGATGCAACTCCGTGCATGCTCCATCCTAGCCGCCGCCGCCGCTGAGCTCTGCTCCTAGTCTTCCTCCGGCTGCCCCCTGCTTGGCTTCAGCCACCCCTGCTCGTTTTTCAGCTCGCCGCTGCTGTGCTCGGCCGCATCCGGCCGCGCTGCCGGCCGCACTAGGCCCGTCCCAATCTGCAGCCTCTCGAGCAGGTCGTCTTTCTCTTGCGCCCAGCCGCCCCTACCTCCTCGTCTGACCGACGTCGCTGGCCCTCTCCGCCTGGCCGCCGCCGTTCCTTTCCCCTCCAGTCGCGGGCCCCCTCTCTGTCCGACCGCCGCCGGTCCTCTCCGACCGGCCGCCGCCATACCGTCTCAGTCCAGTCGCCGGAGCTCCTCTTGCCGCTCGGTTCCCCACCTCGAGGATTTGGCTGGTCCTCGCTCGGTTCCCCACCTCGAGGGAGCCTCAGCTCAATCTAGGCGTTTCTGTGCCCATTGACTTCAAGTCAAAAGAAGAGAGAGACAGAGCCAAAGATCTCATCATGTCTTTTTCGGGCTATGTCGCTGTTCCTCGGTGCTCGGTGATCTTCGATGGCACCAACTATACTGAGTTTGTGGGTTTCATGCGTATCCACATGCGCGGACTTCTGCTGTGGGGCGTTCTCTCTGGCGAGGTCCCCTGTCCGCCATGCCCTGTTGCTCCAGTGGCTCCTGTCCCGCCGGCACCACCGGTTCTTGCTGCTGATGCTTCTCAGGCTGATCGAGATGCAGCCAAAGCTCTCGATGATGCCGCGGTTGATGCTTATGATCAGCAGATGTCAGCTTATTCAGATGCTCTTTCTGCCTACCGGGATGATCTGTCTGCTTGCACTCAGTGGTGCAATGACGATGCTCGTGTTGCTGCTGTTCTTACCGCAAGTGTTCTCCCTCAGTTTGCTTCGGAATTCATGGGCCTCAGCACCGTTGCAGCAATGTGGTCTTATTTATGTCAGCGCTATCAGCCCTCTGGTGATGCTCTCTACTTATCTGTGGTGCGTCAGGAGCATGCTCTTCAGCAGGGTGACTCCTCTGTTGACGAGTTCTACACACAGAGTTCTGCCATCTGGCGCCAGCTTGACTCTCTTCGGACAGTTGTTTGTGGATCTTGCTACTGCTGTCCGACTATGCGGTCTGACATGGAGTTTCAACATGTCCATGAGTTCTTATCTCGCCTCCGCCCCGAGTTTGAGCCTCGGCGTGCTCACTTACTTGCTCGTGGTCGTGTTCCTATCTCGGAGGTACTTGCTGAGCTTCGTGCTGAGGAGACTCGCCTTCGTTCTGCATGGTTGCTTGCGGTTCCTTCTGTGTTGGCGGCCCGAGCTCCTGTGTCGTCTGCTCTTCCCACTGCTCCACCGCTCCTGCCCACACCTTCAGGGGGTGGGTCGCCCTCCTTATGTTGAGAAGGGTCGGTCGTGCCGTGACACCTTCTGTGACTACTGCTCCAGGCTAGGTCACCCAGAGTCTGATTGTCGCCAAAAGCAGCGAAACCAGAGGCGCTCCTCTTCAAGTGGGACTCCGGTGTCGTCATCGACTCCGTCACTCACTGACCAGGACATTGTGCGGCTCAAGCGCCTTCTGGCTTCCCCCGGTTCTTCATCGACAGGCTCTGCTGCTGCTGTGACTGCTTTCACCACTTCATCATCGCAGGCATCCACACCGTTAGGTACATCTTCGTGGGTTCTGGACTCTGGAGCTTCCTTTCGTATGTCCTCTGATTCTTCAGCGTTGTCTTCTCTTCGCCCTCTTGATTCTCCTTTTAATGTTCTTACTGCCGATGGCACCTCTCTTTCTATTGCTAGTCGTGGTATTCTTTCCACTCCGTCCTTTTCTGTTCCTAGTGTTTCTCATGTTCCTCGGCTTACCATGAATCTTTTTTCCGCTGCCCAACTTACTGATTCTGGTTGTCGTATCATTCTTGATACCGACTCTTGCTCCATTCAGGATCATCGCCCCAAGGTTTTGGTTGGTGCTAGCCCCCGGCGCCATGAGTCAGAGGGCCTTTGGGAGGTTGACTGGCTTTGTGTTCCTTCCGCTGCCACCACTTCTGCCAGCTCTCATGCTCTTGCTACCTCTTCGTCTGCGTCCTTCCAGCAGTGGCATCATCGCCTTGGTCACATCTGTGGCTCTCGCTTGTCATCATTAGTGCGTCAGGACCTCTTAGGGTCTGTATCTGGAGATGTTTCTTTACATTGTAATAGTTGTAGACTTGTCAAACAGACCTAGTTACCTTATCCTACCTGTGAGTCTGTATCTCAGCGTCTGTTTGACTTAGTTCATTCTGATGTCTGGGGTCCTGCTCCCTTTGATTCGAAAGGTGGTCATCGCTACTATGTTTTGTTTATTGATGATTTCTCTCGCTACACTTGGCTCTACTTTATGAAATCTCGTAGTGAGGTTCTCTCTATATACAAACGATTTGCTGCCATGGTTCACACCCAGTTTTCCACGCATGTTCGTATTTTTCGTGCTGACTCCACTGGAGAGTATATCTCCCAGCTATTGCGTGGTTTTCTCGCAGAACAGAGTACTCTTGCCCAGTTCTCATGTCCTGGTGCTCATGCTCAGAATGGCGTTGCAGAACGTAAGCATCGTCATCTACTTGAGACAGCTCGTGCGCTGATGATTGCTGCTTCTCTTCCACCTCATCTTTGGGCTGAGGCTATTTCTGCATCCACCTATCTCATCAACATTCAGCCATCGACTGCACTGCAGGGTGGTATTCCTATGGAGTGTCTCACTGGTCGTTCTCCTGACTACTCAGCTCTTCGTATGTTTGGACGTGTGTGCTATGTCCTTCTTGCCCCCCGAGAACGCACCAAACTGACTGCTCAGTCGGTTGAGTGTGTCTTTCTTGGCTATAGTAATGAGCACAAGGGCTATCGCTGTTGGGATCCTGTTGGTCGTCGATTGCGTATCTCGCGTGATGTGACTTTTGACGAGTCCTGTTCTTACTACCCACGTCCTTCTTCCTCGAGCTTCTCTGTGGACGATCTTTTCTTCTCCTTCTCGATACACCCTGCTATGTGCCTCCTGTTTCCCCTCTTCCTCCGGCACCTCTCACTCATTCTCATTCACCACCGACACCCTCTTCACCATCCTCCTCCTCCACCTCTCCACCATCATCTCCAGTTCATCGGCCTCTCTCACCGTTTCCTCTCCACTATACTCGCCGCCCTCGTACTGAGGATGCTTCCCCTGACACGCCTTCCACCTCTGGTGCACCTCCCTTCACGCCTCCCCCAGTTCATAACCTCCATGCTTGGCCTCGCCCCCCGCCTGATCGCTATTCTCCTGATCGGTACGGCCTCTCTGTTATTGCTGAGCCCACTTCCTATCGGACTGCCATGACTCAGCCTGAATGGCAGCTTGCGATGGCCGAAGAGCTTGCTGCCCTTGAGCGCTCCGGCACATGGGATCTAGTTCCCCTCCCTTCCGGTGTTCGTCCCATCACCTGCAAGTGGGTCTACAAGATTAAGACTCACTCTGATGATTCTCTTGAGCGCTAGAAAGCTCGTCTTGTGCCCCGTGATTTTCAGCAGGAGCAGGGACGCGGTTATGATGAGACATTCGCTCCTATGGCACACATGACCACTGTCCGCACTCTCCTTACTGTGGCTTATGTTCGTCATTGGTCTATCTCTCAACCTGATGTCGAGAACGCTTTTCTCAATGGCGAGTTGCGTGAGGAGGTTTATATGCAGCCACCACCGGGGTACTATGCTCCTGATGGCATGGTCTGTAGACTTCGCCGCCCCCTCTATGGTCTTAAACAGGACCCTCGCGCCTGGTTCGAGCGCTTCGCCTCTGTAGTAACTGCCGCTGGTTTCTTGCCCACTGATCATGATCGCGCGTTGTTTGTTCACACGTCTCCTCGTGGTCGGACTCTTCTCCTTCTCTATCTTGATGACATGATCATCACTGGTGATGACTCTGACTACATTGCCTTTGTTAAGGCACGCCTTCGCGACCAGTTCCTCATCAATGATCTTGGTCCACTTCGATATTTTCTTGGGATTGAGATCTCCTCGACCTCGGATGGCTTCTACATCTCCCAGGAAAAATATATTCAGGATCTTCTTGCTCGTCCTTCTCTTGGTGATGAGCGCACTGTTGTGACTCCTATGGAGCTCAACGTTCAGCTTCGTTCCTCTGACGGTGACCCTCTTCCTAATCCCACTAGCTATCGTCACCTCGTTGGCAGCCTTGTCTACCTTGCCGTTACACGTCCCGACATATCCTATCATGTCCACATTCTGAGTTAGTTTGTTTCAGCACCCACCTCTGTCCATGGTAACCCACAAGTATAGGGGATCGCAACAGTTTTCGAGGGTAGAGTATTCAACCCAAATTTATTAATTCGACACAAGGGGAGCCAACGAATATTCTCAAGTATTAGCAGTTGAGTTGTCAATTCAACCACACATGGATAACTTAATATCTGCAGCAAAGTATTTAGTAGCAAAGTAATATGGAAGTAACGGTAACAGTAGCAAAAGTAATATTTTTGGGTTTTGTAGTGATTGTAATAGTAGCAACGGAAAAGTAAATAAGCGAAGAACAATATGTGAAAAGCTCATAGGCATTCGATCGGTGATGGAGAATTATGCCGGATGCGGTTCATCATGTAACAGTCATAACATAGGGTGACACAGAACTAGCTCCAATTCATCAATGTAATGTAGGCATGTATTCCGAACATAGTCATGTGTGCTTATGGAAAAGAACTTGCATGACATCTTTTGTCCTACCCTCCCGTGGCAGCGGGGTCCTAATGGAAACTAAGGGATATTAAGGCCTCCTTTTAATAGAGTACCGGACCAAAGCATTAACACATAGTGAATACATGAACTCCTCAAACTATGGTCATCACCGGGAGTGGTCCCGATTATTGTCACTTCGGGGTTGCTGGATCATAACACATAGTAGGTGACTATAGACTTGCAAGATAGGATCAAGAACTCACATATATTCATGAAAACATAACAGGTTCAGATCTGAAATCATGGCACTCGGGCCCTAGTGACAAGCATTAAGCATAGCAAAGTCATAGCAACATCAATCTCAGAACATAGTGGATATTAGGGATCAAACCCTAACAAAACTAACTCGATTACATGATAAATCTCATCCAACCCATCACCGTCCAGCAAGTCTACGATGGAATTACTCACGCACGGAGGTGAGCGTCATGAAATTGGTGATGGAGGATGGTTGATGATGACGACGGTGACGAATCCCCCTCTCCAGAACCCCGAACGGACTCCAGATCAGCCCTCCCCAGAGGTTTTCGGGCTTGGTGGCGGCTCCGTATCGTAAAACGCGATGAATCTTTCTCTCTGATTTTTTTCTCCCCGAACACGAATATATGGAGTTGGAGTTGAGGTCGGTGGAGCGTCAGGGGGCCAACGAGGCAGGGGGCGCGCCCAGGGGGGCAGGCGCGGGCGCGCCCCCCACCCTCGTGGACAGGGTGTGGGCCCCCTGACGTGGATTCTTCTTCCAGTATTTTTAATATTTTCCAAAAATATGTTCCATGGAGTTTCAGGTCATTCCGAGAACTTTTGTTTCTGCACATAAATAACACCATGGCAATTCTGCTGAAAAGAGCATCAGTCCGGGTTAGTTCCATTCAAATCATGCAAGTTAGAGTCCAAAACAAGGGCAAAAGTGTTTGGAAAAGTAGATATGACGGAGACGTATCAACTCCCCCAAGCTTAAACCCTTGCTTGTCCTCAAGCAATTCAGTTGATAAACTGAAAGTGATAAAGAAAAACTTTTACAAACTCTGTTTGCTCTTGTTGTTGTAAATATGTAAAGCCAGCATTCAAGTTTTTAGCAAAGATTATGACTAACCATATTCACAATAACTCTTAGGTCTCGTATTTACTCATGTCAATGGCATAATCAACTAGCGAGCAATAATAATAAATCTCGGATGACAACACTTTCTCAAAACAATCATGATATGACATAACAAGATGGTATCTCGCTAGCCCTTTCTGAGACCGCAAAACATAAATGCAGAGCACCTTTTAAAGATCAAGGACTGACTAGACATTGTAATTCATGGTAAAAGAGATCCAGTCATAGTCATACCCAATATAAATTAATAGTAATGAATGCAAATGACAGCAGTGCTCTCCAGCTAGTGCTTTTTAATAAGAGGGTGATGACTCGACATAAAAGTAAATAGATAGGCCCTTCGCAGAGGGAAGCAGGGATTTGTAGAGGTGCGAGAGCTCGGTTTTTAAAGCAGAGATAAATAATATTTTGAGCGGCATACTTTCATTGTCAACATAACAACCAAGAGATGGCAATATCTTCCATGCTACACACATTATAGGCGGTTCCCAAACATAATGGTAAAGTTTATACTCCCCCTCCACCAACAAGCATCAATCCATGGCTTGCTCGAAACAACGAGTGCCTCCAACTAGCAACTGTCCCAGGGGGAGTTTTGTTTGCAATTATTTTGATTTAGTTTGCATAAAGCATGGGACTGGGCATCCCGGTGACCAGCCATTTTCTCGTGAGTGAGGAGCGGAGTCCACTCCTCTTGATAATAACCTGCCTAGCATGGAAGATACGGACAGCCCTAGTTGATACATGAGCTATTCGAGTATACAAAACAGAATTGAAGGTTTAGAGTTTGGCACATACAAATTTACTTGGAACGGCAGGTAGATACCGCATATAGGAAGGTATGGTGGACTCATATGGCATAACTTTGGGGTTTAAGGGATTGGATGCACAAGCAGTATTCCCGCTTAGTACAAGTGTAGGCTAGCAAAAGACTGGGAAGCGACCAACTAGAGAGCGACAACAGTCATGAACATGCATTAAAATTAATAAACATTGAGTACAAGCCTGAGTAGGATATAATCCACCATGAACATAAATATCGTGAAGGCTATGTTGATTTTGTTTCAACTACATGCGTGAACATGTGCCAAGTCGAGTCACTTAAATCATTCAAAGGAGGATACCAGCCCACTATACCACATCACAAGCATTTTAATAGCATGTTGGCACGCAAGGTAAACCATTATAATTCATAGCTAATCAAGCATGGCACGAGCAATTATAATCTCTAATTGTCATTGCAAACATGTTTATTCATAATAAGCTGAATCAGGAACGATGAACTAATTATATTTACAAAAACAAGAGAGGTCGAGTTCATACCAGCTTTTCTCATCTCAGTCAGTCCATCATATATCGTCATAATTGCCTTTCACTTGCACGACCAACGATGTGAATGATAATAAGAGTGCACGTGCATTGGACTAAGCTGGAATCTGTGAGCATTCAATAAACAGGAGAAGACAAGGCAATATGGGCTCTTGGTTAAATCAACAATAATGCATATAAGAGCCACTTTAACAATTTAATCACGGTCTTCTCCTATCGATGCCCAAAGAAAAGAAAAGAAATAAAAACTATTTACACGGGAAAGCTCCCAACAAGCAAAAGAAGAACAGGAAATCTTTTTGGGTTTTCTTTTTAATTATTACTACTACAGCAAGAAAAGTAAACCAGCTAAAGCTTTTACCAATTTTTTTGGTTTTTCTTAAGGTTTATCAAACACATAAGAAGAAAGCAAGAAAAAGAAAATAAACTAGCATGGATATTACAGTGAAAAAGTATGAGCACCGACATCTAGCAATGAGTGTCTGTGAACATAAATGTAATGTCAGTGGGAAATACGTACTCCCCCAAGCTTAGGCTTTTGGCCTAAGTTGGTTTATTGCCACGGATGGCCTGGCGGATACCCATAGTTGTAGCCGGGGTCGTACTGAGATGCGGCGGCTATTGCCTCCTGGGCTGCAGCGTGGCGGCGTGCTGCCTCCGCCCTCCTCTCGTACTCATCTGCCTCCTCCCTGGTTATAAAATGTCTTCCTTTTGCCTGAAAGTCAAAGAGAGCAGGAGCAGGGAGAATAATATTGACAGGGCGACGCCTGTCAAAGATTAGTCGGTACTGGAGAGGTGATTCATTCCTCTCGACAAACTGGTGGTGAACCATAGCATTAAAGTCTAGGTAAGTAGGAGGCAATTCAATATCATCATCACGTATGGTTACACCAAGAAAATCAGCTAAGCGGGTTGCATAAATTCCACCAAAGAAATCTCCATTAAATCTATTATGATGCAACCTACGTGCAACAATGGCTCCCAAATTATAAGATTTGTCTCCTAACACAGCACTCCTAAGAATACTGAGGTCAGGGACACACATGTGACATGCTTCATCCTTGCCATTAATGCACCTACCTATGAAGAGAGCAAAATAATGTATAGCAGGAAAAATGAATACTCCCTATGGTAGCTTGTGTTATGTCTCTGGATTCCCCCACAGTTATACTGGCAAGAAAATCTCTAAATTCAGATTTGCGAGGCTCAAGAGGACTACCCCATTGTGGAAGTTTGCAAGCAGTGGTAAAATCCTCTAAGTCCATGGTATAAGAATTTTCATAAAGATCAAACAGGACAGTTTGAGAATTACGTGAAGATGAATATTCAAACCTCCTCACAAAGGAACTAGTGAGATAGTGGTACTGGGGGCACTTTTCTGCCTCGAAGCTCACAAGATCAGCACTGCGCAAATATGCGTTAAATTCTTCCTTGATTTCTGCTCGATCCATAAATTCTTCTGAAGGCCATTCACAAGGCCGCACTGGGGCATCCCTTGGTGATTCATCATCAACATCACGCATTGCAGGCCTGGGTCCTTGCTTCCTTGAAGAACCACCTTGGTACATTTTCCTAAGCATATTTCTTCCTCTGAAAAATTTCTGAAATTTTTAGTAACTTCAAATAAAAGTGAACCAAGCTCAACAAAATTGAAAGCAACTACTCCTACAAGTGCCTAGAGGCTATATCATGCATTAGTACTACTTGGAACCATATAAATTTGACATGCAAGCTCAAGAACATGGTCACCTAGGCAGCACAAATTTGCAATGAATAAAGCACTAGAACAAAAACTAATTGGACCAATGGAGGAGTCACATACCAAGGAACAATCCCCCCAAGCAGTTTTGTGAGAGGTGCTTTGAGCAAGGAGATCGAAAATCGCAGCAAAATGAGCTAGAACTCGTGCTTGAGCTGGATGGTGATTTTTTTGGGAGGAAGAAGAAGTGTGTGGGTGCAGGAATAAGTGGAGGGGAGCCACCATGGGCCCACAAGGCAGGGGCGCGCCCTGTAGGGGTGGGAGCGCCCTGGACCCTCGTGGCCAGGTGTTTGCTCCCCCTGCTGTGTTCTCAGTTCCAGATATTCTCAAATATTCGAGAAAAAATCATATTAAATTGGCAGGGCATTTGGAGAACTTTTATTTTCGGGGTATTTTTATATTGCACGGATAAATCAGAAAACAGACCAAAAAATACTATTTTTACTTTATTCCAACTAAATAACAGAAAGTAGGAGGTACAGAAGGTTGTGCCTTCTAACTTCATCCATCTCATGCTCATCAAAAGGAATCCACTAACAAGGTTGATCAGGTCTTGTTAACAAACTCATTCCGAATAACATGAAATAGGAGAAATTTCGAATAACACTATGTTACCTCAACGGGGATATGCACATCCCCAATAATAAGAATATCATATTTCTTCTTGACAGTAGGTAGAGGAAATTCAAAACCTCCAATAATAATCGATGGAATTTTTCCAATAGAATTGATACTATGAACTTGAGGTTGTTTCCTCGGAAAGTGTACCGTATGCTCATTACCATTGACATGAAAAGTGACATTGCCTTTGTTGCAATCAATAACAGCCCCTGCAGTATTCAAAAAGGGTCGTCCAAGAATAATAGACATACTATCGTCCTCGAGAATATCAAGAATAACAAAGTCCGTTAAAATAGTAACGTTTGCAACCACAACAGGCACACCCTCACAAATACCGACAGGTATAGCAGTTGATTTATCAGCCATTTGCAAAGATATTTCAGTAGGTGTCAACTTATTCAAATCAAGTCTACGATATAAAGAGAGAGGCATAACACTAACACCGGCTCCAAGATCACATAAAGCAGTTCTAACATAATTTCTTTTAATGGAGCATGGTATAGTAGGTACTCCTGGATCTCCAAGTTTCTTTGGTATTCCACCCTTAAAAGTATAATTAGCAAGCCTGGTGGAGATTTCAGCTTCCGGTATCTTTCTTTTATTAGTAACAATTTCTTTCATGTACTTAGCATAACGATTCATTTTGAGCATATCAGTTAATCGCATACGTAAAAAGATAGGTCTAATCATTTCAGCAAAGCGCTCAAAATCCTCATCATCCTTTTTCTTGGATGGTTTGGGAGGAAAAGGCATGGGTTTCTGAACCCATGGTTCTCTTTCTTTACCATGTTTCCTAGCAACAAAGTCTCTCTTATCATAACGTTGACTTTTTGATTGTGGGTTATCAAGATCAATAGCAGGTTCAATTTCTACATCATTATCATCTAGGTTGAGCATCATCATGAACACCATCATTAACATTTTCATTAGGTTCATGTTCATTACCAGATTGTGTTTCAGCATTTGAAATAGAGATATCATTTGGATTCTCAAGTGGTTCAGCAATAGGTTCACTAGGAGCATGCAAAGTCCTATCATTTTTCTTTTTCTTCTTTTTAGAAGGACTAGGTGCATCAATATTATTTCTCTGAGAATCTTGTTCAATTCTCTTAGGGTGGCCTTCAGGATACAAAGGTTCCTGAGTCATTTTACCGGTTCTAGTAGCCACTCTAACAGCATAATCATTATTCTTATTATTTAATTCATTGAGCAAATCATTTTGAGCTTTAAGTACTTGTTCTACTTGAGTGGTAACCATAGAAGCATGTTTACTAATGAGTTTAAGTTCACCTTTAACTCTAGACATATAATCACCCAAGTGTTCAGGCATATCGGAATTGTATTTCAATTGTCTACCAAAATAAGCATTGAAGTTTTCTTGTTTGACAATAAAATTATCAAACTCTTCTAAGCATTGTCTAGCAGACTTATTAGGAGGGATTTCAGCTTTAACATATCTATAGAGAGAATTTACCTTTACTACCTGTGTCGGGTTATCAAGACCATGAGTATCTTCAATGGGTGATGAATTAAGATCATATGTTTATTCAACAGGCGGTAAATTAAGACCATGTATCTCTTCAATAGGAGGTAAATTCTTAACATCTTCAGCTTTAATACCTTTTTCTTTCATAGATTTCTTTGCCTCTTGCATATCTTCAGGACTGAGAAATAGAACACCTCTTTTCTTCGGAGTTGGTTTAGGAATAGGCTCAGGAATTGGCTCAGGAGCTGGCTCAGGAAGTTTCCAATTATTTTCATTTGTCAACATATTATTCAATAGAATTTCAGCTTCATCCGGCGTTCTTTCCCTGAAAACAGAACCAGCACAACTATCCAGGTAATCTCTGGAAGCATCGGTTAGTCCATTATAAAAGATATCAAGTATTTCATTTTTCTTAAGAGGATGATCAGGCAAAGCATTAAGTAATTGGAGAAGCCTCCCCCAAGCTTGTGGGAGACTCTCTTCTTCAATTTGCACAAAATTGTATATATCCCTTAGAGCAACTTGTTTCTTATGAGCATGTAAATATTTAGCAGAGAAGTAATAAATCATATCCTGGGGACTACGCACACAACCAGGATCAAGAGAATTAAACCATATCTTAGCATCACCCTTTAATGAGAATGGGAATATTTTAAGGATATAAAGGTAGCGAGATTTCTCATCATTAGTGAACAGGGTGGCTATATCATTTAATTTAGTAAGATGTGCCACAACAGTTTCAAATTCATAGCCATAAAAAGGATCAGATTCAACCAAAGTAATTATATCAGGATCAATAGAGAATTCATAATCCTTATCAGTAACACAGATCGGTGAAGTAGCAAAAACAGGGTCAGGTTTCATTCTAGCATTAAGAGATTGCTGCTTCCATTTAGCTAATAACCTCTTTAGATCATATTGATACGTCTCCAACGTATCTATAATTTTTTATTGCTCCATGCTATATTATCTTCTATTTTGGACATTATTGGGCTTTATTATTCAATTTTACATTATTTTTGGGACTAACCTATTAGCCCAGAATTGTTGTTTTTTGCCTATTTCAGAGTTTCGCAGAAAAAGAATATCAAACGGAGTCCAAACGGAATGAAACCTTCGGGAACGTGATTTTCGGAACGAACATGATCCAGAGGACTTGGACCCTATGTCAAGAAATCAAACAGGAAACCACGAGGTAGGGGGGCGCGCCTATCCCCCCCCCCAGGCATGCCCTCCACCCTCGTGGGCCCCACGTTGGTCCACCGACGTACTCCTTCCTCCTATATATACCTACATACCCCCAAACAATCAGATATGGAGCCAAAAACCTAATTCCACCGCCGCAACCTTCTGTACCCACGAGATCCCATCTTGGGGCCTGTTCCGGAGCTCTGCCGGAGGGGGCATCGATCACGGAGGGCTTCTACATCAACACCATAGCCTCTCCGATGAAGTGTGAGTAGTTTACCTCAGACCTTCAGGTCCATAGTTATTACCTAGATGGCTTCCTCTCTCTTTTTGGATCTCAATACAATGTTCTCCCCCTCTCTCGTGGAGATCTATTTGATGTAATCTTGTTTTGCGGTGTGTTTGTTGAGACCGATGAATTGTGGGTTTATGATCAAGTTTATCTATGAACAATATTTGAATCTTCTGAATTCTTTTATGTATGATTGGTTATCTTTGCAAGTCTCTTCAAATTATCAGTTTGGTTTGGCCTACTAGATTGATCTTTCTTGCAATGGGAGAAGTGCTTAGCTTTGGGTTCAATCTTGCGGTGTCCTTTCCCAGTGACAGTAGGGGCAGCAAGGCACGTATTGTATTGTTGCCATCGAGGATAACAAGATGGGGTTTTTATCATATTGCATGAATTTATCCCTCTACATCATGTCATCTTGCTTAAAGCGTTACTTTGTTCTTATGAACTTAATACTCTAGATGCATGCTGGATAGCGGTCGATGTGTGGAGTAATAGTAGTAGATGCAGGCAGGAGTCGGTCTACTTGTCTCGGACGTGATGCCTATATACATGATCATACCTAGATATTCTCATAACTATGCTCAATTCTGTCAATTGCTCAACAGTAATTTGTTCACCCACCGTAAAATACTTATGCTCTTGAGGGAAGCCACTAGTGAAACCTATGGCCCCCCGGGTCTATCTTCCATCATATTAATCTTCCAACACTTAGTTATTTCCGTTGCTTTTTATTTTGCTTTTACTTTACTTTGCATCTTTATCATAAAAATACCAAAAATATTATCTTATCATATCTATCAGATCTCACTCTCGTAAGTGACCGTGTAGGGATTGACAACCCCTTATCGCGTTGGTTGTGAGGATTTATTTGTTTGTGTAGGTGCAAGGGACTCGCGCGTAGCCTCCTACTGGATTGATACCTTGGTTCTCAAAAACTGAGGGAAATACTTACGCTACTTTGCTGCATCACCCTTTCCTCTTCAAGGGAAAACCAACGCAGTGCTCAAGAGGTAGCACATATCTATCATTGCAAGCTAAAATAGCTCTAGCAGCTTCTTCATCCATAACATAACCCTCAGGAACAACAGGCAATTCATATTTATTAGGGGGAGAGTCTTCATCATCACTATCTTCAATATTATCAGTTTCAATAATTTCATTCTCCCTAACCCTAGCAAGTTGTTCATCAAGAAATTCACCAGGTGGAACAGTAGTATCAAGCATAGAAGTAGTTTCATCATAAGTATCATGCATAGCAGAAGTGGCATCATCAATAACATGCGACATATCAGAATGAATAGCAGAAACAGGTTTAGGTGTCGCAAGCTTACTCAAAACAGAAGGTGAATCAAGTGCAGAGCTAGATGGCAGTTCCTTACCTCCCCTCGTAGTTGAGGGATAAATTTTTATTTTCTCGTCTTTCAAGTTCTTCATAGTGACCAGCAGATATAAATCCCAAATGACTCAAAGAATAGAGCTATGCTCCCCGGCAACGGCGCCAGAAAATAGTCTTGATAACCCACAAGTATAGGGGATCGCAACAGTTTTCGAGGGTAGATTATTCAACCCAAATTTATTGATTCGACACAAGGGGAGCCAAAGAATATTCTCAAGTATTAGCAGTTGAGTTGTCAATTCAACCACACCTGGATAACTTAGTATCTGCACCAAAGTATTTAGTAGCAAAGTAATATGGAAGTAACGGTAACAGTAGCAAAAGTAATATTTTTGGGTTTTGTAATGATTGTAACAGTAGCAACGGAAAAGTAAATAAGCGAAGAACAATATGTGAAAAGCTCGTAGGCATTGGATCGGTGATGGAGAATTATGCCGAATGCGGTTCATCATGTAACAGTCATAACATAGGGTGACACAGAACTAGCTCCAATTCATCAATGTAATGTAGGCATGTATTCCGAACATAGTCATGTGTGCTTATGGAAAAGAACTTGCATGACATCTTTTGTCCTACCCTCCCGTGGCAGGGGTGTCCTAATGGAAACTAAGGGATATTAAGGCCTCCTTTTAATAGCGTACCAGATCAAAGCATTAACACATAGGGAATACATGAACTCCTCAAACTATGGTCATCACTGGGAGTGGTCCCAATTATTGTCACTTCGGGGTTGCCGGATTATAACACATAGTAGGTGACTATAGACTTGCAAGATAGGATCAAGAACTCACATATATTCATGAAAACATAACAGGTTCAGATCTGAAATCATGGCACTCGGGCCCTAGTGACAAGCATTAAGCATAGCAAAGTCATAGCAACATCAATCTCAGAACATAGTGGATAGTAGGGATCAAACCCCTAACAAAACTAACTCGATTACGTGATAAATCTCATCCAACCCATAATCGTCCAGCAAGCCTACGATGGAATTACTCACGCACGGCGGTGAGCATCATGAAATTGGTGATGGAGGATGGTTGATGATGACGACGGCGATGAATGCCCCTCTCCGGAGCCCCGAACGGACTCCAGATCAGCCCTCCCGAGAGGTTTTAGGGCTTGGCGGCGGCTCCGTATCGTAAAACGCGATGAATCTTTCTCTCTGATTTTTTTCTCCCCGAACACGAATATATGGAGTTGGAGTTGAGGTCGGTGGAGCGTCAGGGGGCCCACGAGGCAGGGGGGCGTGCCCCCCACCCTCGTGTACAGGGTGTGGGCCCCTGACGTGGATTCTTCTTCCAGTATTTTTAATATTTTCCAAAAATATGTTCCGTGGAGTTTCAGGTCATTCCGAGAACTTTTGTTTCTGAACATAAATAACACCATGGCAATTCTGCTGAAAACAGCGTCAGTCCGGGTTAGTTCCATTCAAATCATGCAAGTTAGAGTCCAAAACAAGGGCAAAAGTGTTTGGAAAAGTAGATACGATGGAGACGTATCAGTCCACTATAGTCATCTCCTCCGTGTTCTTCGATATCTTTGTGGCACGATCTCTCATCGTCTTTTCTTTCCCCGCTCCAGCTCTCTTGAGCTCCAGGCCTACTCTGATGCTATATGGGCTAGTGATCCCTCTGATCGATGCCCGTTGTCTGCTTACTGTGTCTTTCTTGGTGGCTCTCTTATTGCCTAGAAGACCAAGAAACACACTGTCGTTTCTCGCTTGAGTACAGAGACTGAGTTGCGAGCCATGGCTATGTTGACAGCTGAGGTGATTTGGTTATGGTGGTTACTCGAGGATTTTGGTGTGTCTACTACTACCTCGATTCCCTTACTGTCAGACAGTACCGGTGCTATCAGCATTGCGCGTGACCCGGTGAAGCATGAGCTCACCAAGCACATCGGTGTGGATGCCCACTTTGTGTGTGCTGCTGTGCAGGATCAGACTCTCGCTCTACACTATGTGCCATCTGAGTTACAGTTGGCGGACTTCTTCACGAAGGCACAGACTCGAGCGCAGCATGGTTTTCTTCTCTCCAAACTTAGTGTTGTTGATCCACCATGAGTTTGAGGGAGGGTGTTAGATGTGTATAGTCCCTTTTCGGTACATCCCCATTGTATAAGGGGTTTCCTGCACTTTACCACACATGTATATGTAATGGCCTATGGCCCT
Organism: Triticum aestivum; assembly: GCF_018294505.1. NCBI lineage: Eukaryota > Viridiplantae > Streptophyta > Magnoliopsida > Poales > Poaceae > Triticum > Triticum aestivum. The sequence continues at coordinate 642,102,173 of NC_057814.1, forward strand.
CAGTGAATACTAGTTGCTCATTATCCAACAGGAGTGACGACGACGAAGATGTCATGTCTGACGATTCGGCTCAGTCCAGCAGCACATAATTTCAGATGCGTGCATCGCCTCCCTCACGGATCGTCTCCGTTCTCCCCTAATCCTACGTGATAGTCGATTGGCAATCTGGATTTGCATTTAGGAGTTGTAGAATTTGGAGAAGACGATGGGGGTGGAGAGAGCTCGGGCTTCGTGGGGAAGACGCTGAATCCGATTTGGTAAGAAGCACTACCACATGTGGGCCTCTAACTGAAATTCTTTTTTTATTTTGACATGTCCACATGAAAAGATTTTTTTTAATGTCCAGCAATTGCTAGCTATTTCATTGATTCATAGCAGGGAGAAACATGGTGAAAAACAAAGAGATGTGGGGTGGTCAGGGACCAAGGATGAAAAGAAAAGAACGTAAAAAAGGTATTTTAGAAGCCAAAAATCTCACGGTGGTTCCCCGAACGGGCTCTCAATACAGTTCGCTCCAGTGAGTCTCCATAACTCCATCGAGTTTCTCAATTCCCTCAAAATGCCAGAGGTGGAGGCTGCCTTGTTTTGGAAGGTGCATCTATTCCGTTCATGCCAGATCTCCCAGCATGCTGCCAGCTGTATGGTTTTTGTTCCTTTCCTTTCCCTTGGCGCTGTCTTATTGATGATTTCTCTGATGGTCAGCACCGGTTGCTTCTGGCGCCACTCATCCTTCGGTGGAAGGTGGAACAACCGCGCCATGATGCCACCAGTTGCGACACGCTCCATGCCTTGGGGAATTCCCAGAATATGTGCTTGCTTGTTTCAAGATTTCTGTGGCAGAGCTGGCAGAAGTAGCCATTCGGCTAGCCCCAACGCTGGAGCCTATTGTTTGACCAGACTCGGTCCTGCAGTAGCAGCCAAAAAAACATCTTGATCTTCCCTGGAGCTCAAGTTTTCCATATGATGCTATCGAACTCGGACAAGTGCCGGCCCTGGAACTGCATTTTGTAAGCAGAGTTTGCTGTGTATCCTCCTTTCGCCTCAAGGTTCCACCGAATTTGGTCCCTTTCTTCTCCATTGAGTATGATGTTTGCCTCTCGAATTCTTTGGTGCAGCTGCAGGAAATCCGGCAGTAGCTGGTTGACATCACCATGCTCAAGGTCGCTGATCCAAGTGTGGTTGTGCAGCGCTTCATAGACAGTCATGTTTTTGCATCGGGAGTGGTGGAACAGGTTTGGGTACCTCTGAGCAAGGGTTCCTGGTCCCAGCCAGGTTGATTGCCAGAAGATCATTGTTCTGCCATCGCCAACAGTCACCGTTGTTGCTGCGGCAAATAATGCTCTGTCATCCTCGTCGCATGGCGGTGGTGTGCCAACCCATGATCTGTCCGGGTCCTTCCATGCAATCCATAGCCAACGTAGCCGGAGGGCTCGGCTGAAACTTTGAAGGTCCAGGATCCCGAGTCCACCCCTCTCGGTTGGAGTACACACCGTTGGACAATTTACCTTGCAGCTCGCCCCTGATATCGCCTCCTCCTGCTTCCAAAGGAATCTACTCCTGCACTTGTCAATCTCCTTGAGCAGCTTTGGTGGCACTTGCAGCACTGAGAGGGCAAAGGTGGTCATCGCGCTGAGGACGCTCCGGACCAGCTCTCTTCTGCTGACAAAAGGGAGCAGCCGGTCTTTCCATCCTGCTAACCTAGCCCTAATTCTATCGATGAGGAACTACATGTGCACTAATCTAAGCCATGCGGTCTTCATGGGGAGGCCTAAGTACTTTATAGGGAAGGAGGTAATGGAGCCGCCAAAACTACTGAGGATCTCAGCGAGATCAAAATTCTCGCATCTGATCGGTGTTGCTATTGATTTCGCCGGGTTGACATGCAAGCCAGTGGCTTTTCCGAACTCAATTAGGATCTCCATGATGGTGTCTATTTCATGCCGGTCCGGGTTTGCGAAGATGACCGCGTCATCCGCATAGAGGCTGACTCTGAGCTTGCTCTCTCGGCCTGGCAATGGTGATATCAGGTCTTGCTCCACCGCCGCTTTGAGCACTCTATGTGCCGGATCAATGGCTAGGATAAATAAGAGTGGCGAGAGAGGGTCACCCTGCCGCAGCCCCTTGCGGTGTCTAATCATTGGCCCTGCGATGCCGTTGAGCAGGAAGGTCGACGAGGAGGTGGAGAGGAGGAGAGCAATCCAATCTCGCCATCGCGCGCTAAAACCTAGTTGTTGAAGCAGCTCAAGCAGATAATCCCAAGAAACATTATCGAAGGCCTTTGAGATGTCTAATTTGAGTAGCAGGGCCAGCGTCTTCTTGGCGTGGAGGGACTTGACGCAGTTTTGCACGTAGAGGAAGCTGTCATCTATGCATTTGGTTCAGAGGAAAGCCGTCTGCGCCAGGGAGATCAAGTTCTGAATCACCGTTGCTAAGCGGAGGGAGAGAACTTTCGAGATCAGTTTTGCTATGGAGTGTATCAAACTAATGGGCCTGTAGCCGGTGATTGTAGCGGCGCCGTCTTTCTTTGGAAGGAGCACTACAGCAGTTGTGTTGAGCATCTGGAAATTTCCTCCGGCGAGGTGGTAGAACTGATGAAAAACCTCCATGATATCCCTCTTTATGGTTTGCCAGCAAATTCTGAAGAAAACGCCGGAGAACCCGTCCGGGCCAGGTGATTTCTCCGCCGGCCATTGTTTGATTGCTTGCCACACTTCGTGCTCGGTGAAAGGGTTGTCTAGGCCGCCGCCTTGCACCCTTGGCATGTCGATGTAGCTCCAATCAATTGTGCTGGCTCGGCCCTGTCTAGTCCCTAAAGATCTATCGAAATGGCTGTGGACTAGTTCCTCCTTTTCATCATGAGTTGTGGCAACTCCAGCCGGTCCTTGCAATGAGTGGATGAAGTTTTTTCGGTGCCTGCCATTGATCTAGGCCTGGAAGAAGGCTGTTTGGGCATCGCCTGCTTGCAGCCATGTTATCCTAGATGCCTGGCGTTTCCGGGCCCTCTCCACCGCCGCTAGCCCTAGAATTCACAGTTTCAAAAGCTTTCGCAGGTGGAATTCTCCCTCTGTGAGCGGCCGACATTCTTGTGCGATGTCCAAGCGTAGCACAACCAGCGTGGCCAGCTGCAGTTGTACCTTTGCATCACTAAACAGCGATTTACTCCAAATTTTTAGTTCTCTGGCTACCCTATGCATCTTAATGTTCAGGCGAGCAAAAGCGCAAGTTGTTGGGGCTGGGTGTTGCCATGCTCTTTCTACAGTCTCGTGAAAACGAGGGAACCTTGGCCAGAAGGACTCAAAACGGAACCGCGGCGCCTAACGAGGGGCTGCAGCTGCCGCGAGGAGCAGCGGGCAGTGATCCGAGCACGAGGTGGAAGCCGCGTGCAACATGAAATTGGGGAACATGCCCTCCCATTCGACCGTGCAGAAAAACTTATCTATGCTCGCAAGAGTTGGGTCTTGGCGTTCGCTACTCCATGTAAAACGCCTATTTTTGCATTTAATCTCTCGTAGCCCATCAGCGTCGATTGCCGCTCTAAATTTTCCCATGATCCTCCTATTTATGTTGCTATTGTTTTTGTCGCGGGCCTCGTAGATAATGTTGAAATCTCCATTGAGGAGCCAGGCCTCGCCTTGGGGAGGGGCGCTCCTCACTAGTTCAGCCAGAAAACTATCCTTTCGCGCCCCCTCCGATGGACCGTAGACCGTTGTCAGCCAAAAACTACACCCTGAGGAGAGGACTGAAACTTTGGTCATGATGGAGAGCTCGCCGATCGCATGGGACTGGATTCGGACCGAGGTTGAATCCCAGAAGATGGCAGCGCCTCCTGTTGTGCCATTAGCTGGCAAGACGATGCAGTCGTCAAGTCTCTGCCCCCCTACTTCCTGAATGCAAAGAATGGCGAGGCGGTGCGTGTTTGTAGTGCCTTGCACTACGGAGCGTCGGGCAGGGTTGTTTAGGCCCCGGACATTTCAGCTCAAGATCGGGCAGGTTGTGCTACTCATTTGGAACCAAGATCATCCGCAAGAGGCTGGCCATGGAGACGAGCCCGGCATGGACGACGACGGCTACGTTTTACTGAAAATAGAGACGAGTACACAATCCTACCATCTGGGGGTTGCCGGCGGCCACCAATAGGCCCAAAACCCCGCCGGCAAACAACTAGCAACCATGCCCAACTACTGTTACAACTCGCGAGCCCTAAGGCAAACATACTACAACCTAACTTCATCCAGCGCATGGCTGGTCGTCGTCGACTACAGTGGTGAACTAACATGTGGAGCCTGGGTGGCCGGAGGCCTCTCCATCAGGGCCAAGCATGCCAGCAGCTGCCTTGAGGGCCTGGGCGTCCAGGCAGATCAGCCGCGCGATCGCGGTGATGTAATCGTCTGCCAGAGGCTCGTCGAAATGGCGGATGAGCGCCTCAGCCACAACCGCCGTCATCTTCTCCCTCGGTCCCAGGATCCCGAGGCCATGCACGAGGCGGAGCGTTGCTCTTTGCGCGGGGGGTACTAACGACGGGTTACTTGCTTGGCGAGCGATGGTAGTCTTGCGGGGGGGCTTGTCTCTTGCTGGAGGCTTGCCGACCACCGGAGTAGGCACGCTGGTGAAGAAAGGGAGGGTTGGTGGCCGCGAACCTTGCTTCCACCGCCCCCTCCAAGCTGCAGCTCGGTCACCTGCCTGGTCACGGCCCCCAGCTGGAGCGCGTGTGAGGTCGTGGTGGTGGGGGTGTGGCGTGCCAGGGACAGCGCCAGCCCCATGTCCAGAGACTCTCTGCTGGCTCTGTCTTCGTCGCCGAAATTGAGAGGCTTTTTCAACTTGGCCGTGATCACCTCGTCCAGCACCGAAGCCACGGCGTCGGGGTGCTTGGGTGGAGCTAGCTGCTTCTTGTCCCCCTCAAAGAATTCAGCCACTGGGTAATCCGCCGGCGTGGTTGAGGAGGAAGCAGCGTCACGGTGCAGCTTGCGTGGCGGGGTGAGAAGGAACACAGGCGCCCCCCTGCCCCGGCGGCAGCAACCTCTCCTTGGCAGGCTCCTTGCCCCGGGAGGCCGATGGGCGGGCGTCCTCCCTGCTCTTGCCCCTCGATCCGCCAGGGGCGCGCTCTTGGGCAGGCTGTTTGCATGCACCGACGTCGAGCTGCCAGTCCCCAGGTGCACAATGGCGGTGCCTCGACACCGGGGTGCGACTGCGGTGCCTGGTACTGGCCGCGGACGTCTTGCCGTGGTCGCCCGCGCGCCCCCTCCTCAGCAGCGTGTCCTTCCATGAGCGCCGGTGGTAGCCCGGGTCATCTCTGTCGTGTCCTCTGAGTGCGCCACCCGACGGCATCCCCTTGCAGCCAGAGGAGGCGACGCGCGGCGGCGGGTGCAGCAGGGGCGCCAGGGCCTGCGCGGGCCGCCCATCCTCGACGCGCACGGTCCAGACCCCGGGGTCGATGCGGGGGTATGGGCGGTCATCCTCATCATCGTCGTCGGAGGGGAGGCCGCTCTGCGGCGAGTGCGAGGAGCGCGGCGAGAGCGGCGTCCAGTCTTCAACACGGTCGACATGCAGCAGCAGGTCGTACTGCCGCAGCTCCGGCGGGGGAGCGACCGCGCGGCTCAGTGGAGAGTAGCCTTGCATCTCCTCCACGCGGCCCGCCCCCCTCGCATGCTTCCAGATCGTGCGCTTGGTCGGGATGAAGGAGAGGCTCCAGACCCAGACCCAGCACACGAAAAGCTTGGTGTCGGCGCGCTCAAAGGTCCGGCTGTCGAGGCGGTCGACAATCACCTTGTCTCCAATGGCCTCCACGGCGCCCTCGAGCAGCCAGAGCTGCATGGGCAGCTTCTCGATCACCACCTGGACGTGCAGCATCCACTTCTGGTGCACAGCATGGGCGTCCTCCCGCCACGGCTCGAGCAGGAATGGCACCCCATCGACGGTGAGCGAGTCGTGCCGCACCGCCAGGTCCTTGTGCGCCGGCAGGTTGAAGAAGACGAAGAAGTCTTCGGGATCTTGAGCTCCCTCTCCAGCGCCCTCCCGATGGACAGGGGGCTAGCAGCGTGCACCTTGGTGCCCACCGCAGTGATGATGACGGCGTGCTGGTTCAGCAGGAACACCTGGTGCTCCATTACAGGGGTGGAGGCGATGACCTTGTCGCTGTTGCGCGGGCGGCGGGCGTGGTCCATGGCCGGTGCGAGCTCCATGGCCGCAGGGGGGTGGTGAGGGGCGGGCGGCGGAGGTGGAGGTGGCGGTGGTGATGAGGAGCCGTGGGCAGGGGAGACCGGGCGCCCAAGATCACCCAGCCGCTCTCTAGCAGAGCCCCCCCCCCCCTCTCTTGTTGCGTTGATTTTGCGGGCATTCCCAGCCGTAGTGCCCCTGCCGCTTGCAGATGATGGAGCGCAAGGGGTCTCTACAATCTATCCTACGATGGCGAGTGCTCAGGCATCGGAAACAGAGACCTTTGAACCTGCTTAAAAAGGCCTCGCGGCCGGAGTTGTGGCGATGGCGACCGGGGGGGGGGGTGCTGTTTCCGGATCCGGCCGGAGCCCGCTGGATCAGAGCACGCGCGCCGGTTCTTGCGGGATTGATGGAGCGTCCAGCCATCTTCAATGCCTCCGTCCACCGGCCGAGCTTGGGGGGACGGCACCACCACAATGGATTTGAGGCGATTGCCCCCAAACTGGGGAGGCACGGAGTTGTCCGCTGGGGCAGAGGCTGCAGCATGCCAATCCGCGCAGGGAGAACGAGGCCGAGGCGCAGATCCGCGACGACGGGGCGGCAGGGGTCTCCAGCACCTGGGACGGACCGCTGGACGCAGCCCAGATCTCCCCCTTCTCCGGGGTGCTCCAGGCGAGGTTGGCGGTCGGCGAGGCCGGGGCCCCCGCGTGGGAGCAGCGCGGCATGCCCAGGGGCGGAATCCCCGGCGGTCGGTGGTGGAGGCTAGGGTGTGGGTGGCCGCCGGCCAGCGACGCGGGGGGGGGGGGGGGGGGGTAGGGATTAAACATAGTGAGTTTAAGCACTTCGTAGGGATGTATGTAACAAAATAATGGGTACATCATTTATTCTAAATCTCCTCCACGGTAAAGAAACATACTTGCTGTTGCAATCTGCGCTGTCAAATAAGTCAACAGATGATATCTGCCATGCCCAACATGGGAACATTATGCAGTCATCAATATGATGAATGTTAAAAAATATACTATTCATAAAACATGACACTCTGAGTGATGAGCACCAAGTTCAGCATTGTAGCCACTAAGCACTAATCTGCCAATCGATGCAGCACCGAAGGCACTGATCCATTGCTTGGTCGAATCCCAAAACCTCAATGTTGTGGACTTGACACCTACTTTGAGGTCATCTTCTTTTTTTGTTTTTTGTTTTTTTTGAGGGAACTACGGCGGGCAAGGCCAGCCTGAACTCATTTTATTGAAATAGTTTTACATAGTATTTACAGAGAGGCGAGAGAGGGGGGGGGGGGTGTTAAGGAGAAAAATAAAAGCTAGGGACTAAGCTACATTCAGACGGGACAACATAATTCCCCAGTCGATCAGAATTTGTTTCCGGGTCTCATTAGCACATCTGTTTGACCAAAGGAAGATTTATTGAGCAGCACGACGGAGAACAGTTCCCAAGGATTCGACCTCATTCTGGAAAATTTTGGCCTTTCTTCTCTTCCAGATACTCCAGAGGATAGCCAAGATGACAGTGTTGCGGGCCTTGCAAGTAAGCTGTGGATTTTGCAGGTCGTGTATAGTCTCGCAATCAGCAGGAGCAATGTTTAGGGAGTCGACGACCGTCCAGACCTCAGAGGCCGTTGGGCAGTGTAGCAGCAAGTGGGAAGTTGACTCAGTTTCCGAGCAGAACGGGCAGGAGTCAGAGTCTGAGAGACTTCTTCGGAATCGACGCTCGTTGGTGAACAATCGCCCTTTGTGTGCGAGCCAGAGAAACAACCTGCATCGGTTAGTCGCATAGTTCTTCCCCCAGATGAAGTCTGCGAACAGATCCTCTGGCCGAGAGGCAAAAGCCACTTCATATGCATAAGCAACAGTGAGGGGTTTGACGTTAATCCTGCATATACGTGAATCTGGCACCTGCGGCATTAAGATAACAGTGGCTAATAGGGATCGCAAGGATTGATGTTCGGAGTTAGCAGCGTTGGATAAACGTGGCTGTAGTGAAAGGCGCAGGTCCACATCGGCTAGCACGGACGCAACTGAGACATTCGGTTTGGTGGTGTGTGAGAAGAGATTTGGATAGTGGGAAGCTAGAGGAACAGCGCTGATCCAGAGATCCAGCCAGAAGGCGCTAGAGATACCGTTGCCAATTTTGACCCGGGTGATGGAGCGAAGAAAGGAAAGGCCGGAAGTTAGATCTTTCCAGACGTTCGTGTGCAACCTATGGGTGTCCCCAATGTAGTGCCCACCGGCCCAGCCGTAGGTGTTAGCAAGCCACGTCTCCCAGGAGGCGTTGCCTGGGCAGTGGATTTTACTTAGCGATTTGAGGAGGCAAATATTGTGGGTGCGCAGGCAACGGAAACCGAGACCACCTTTGCGAATCGGTGCACAAACCTCATCCCAAGCAACCTTACACTGTCCCCCATTGACAGTGTCGTCACCGGCCCAGAAGAAAGCGCGACAACGTTTGTCGATCTCTAGAGTAGTGCCAGCAGGAAGAAGCATAGCGCTCATGGCGTAGGTGGGGAGGGCACGAATAACGGACTTGACGAGGACCGCCCTACCGGCTGCAGAGAGAAGGTGTCCTCGCCAACCGGCCAACCGCTTGTCTACCTTGGCAATCATAGGGTGGAAATCTAGCAGCCGTAATTTATGCGTGGACAAAGGGAGGCCGAGGTAATTTTGAGGGAAAGAAGCAACTGTGCAACCTAGAGAGGATGCCATAAGCGTAGCAGAGTGAGGGTCTACGTGGATCGGAGCGAACGTGCTTTTTTCAAAGTTGATCGTAAGCCCAGTAGCCAATGGGAAGTTATGTAAAATAAGTTTAAGGTGGGCTAGATGGTCGGGGTCGGCCTTGATGATAATGAGAGTGTCATCGGCATATTGAAGCACCGGACAGGGGGAGTTTGTGGTGATTGGATGTTGCAGAAGGCCTTGGTTGGAGGCATGAAGAATCATACGTTGCAGGACGTCGGCAACAATAATAAATAGGTATGGGGAGATTGAATCGCCTTGCCTAAGGCCATTTTTGCATTGGATCCAATTCCCGGGGACACCGTCGAGCAGGATGGCTGATTGACTGGAGTTATTTAACATCATAATCCAACGTATCCAAGTATCTGGGAAACCTTTCACCTTGAGAATCTTGCACAGACAGTCCCAGGAGACTGAGTCGAAGGCTTCCTTAAAGTCTAATTTTAGAACTAAAGCCGGACAATTCCGCTTGTGGCAAGCTTGGACAATATCCGCGGCAAGGATGAAGTTTTCCACAATGTTACGTCCTTTAATGAACCCAGATTGGTCAGGGTGGACGAGGTCCGGAATACGCGGTTGAACTCGATTAGTTAGGCATTTGGAGCAGAGTTTTACGGAACAGTTCTGAAGCGAGATCAGCCTGAGATGATCTGGTTCGGAAGTTGCTAGTTTTTTAGGAATGAGAACGATAAAGGACTTGTTAATGCGTGTAAGGTCGGCGGTGCAAGAGTGAAAAGAAAATAAAAGATGCATCAGATCGTTTTTAACAAGGTCCCAGTTTGCTTTGTAAAAAGCCGGCCCAAAGCCGTCTGGGCCTGGACTTGCGTTGTCGTTCATGGAGAGCAAAGCCTTCTTGAGTTCATCTAGGGTGAAAGGCACGCATAGAGCGTTGGACTGAGACGAATTGAGACGAGACGTTGAAACCAACTCATCAAGGTTGGGGGGCATGTGACAGGCGGTTGGAGAGCCGATGATTTTTTTTTGAAGTACTCGCGTAGAGGCTGATGCTTGCCTGAGTGAGAGGAAACATCGACGCCGTTTACGGTGAGAGCCTTTATCTGGTTTTTACGCATACGAATGGTGGTGCAAAGGTGGAAATACTCAGAGTTCTCATCTCCGAGGGAACAGTCCTTAATTTTGGCACGTTGACGCCAGTAAAGCGCGGAGAGAGCATTGTGTTGATGTAGCGAGAGAGCCACCTGGGTGCGCAAGGAGCGTTCGAGGGTGGACAGAGTACGCGATTCTTCTATCTTGTCAAGGAAGGTGATGACAGTTTTACAGTTTTTGGTGATCACCAGAGGAGACCTAGCCTTCCTAGCCCAAGTATTGGCTGCGGCCCGCACCCGTTTTAGTTTTAGGCACAGAGAGGCTAAGTTCTGAGAGGGAGGAACACTGTTCCAATTTTGCGTGATAAGATTTTTGAAAGGCTGGAAACGCAGGAGACCATTGTTGAAGCGAAGGATGGATGGTTTAGGAATTTTGGAGGATGCAGAGAGGACTAACGGAACGTGGTCTGACGTCGTACGGCAAGAGGATGTGAGAGAAGAGTCTGGTAGAAGAAAGCTCCAGTCGGTGTTAACGAAAGCCCTATCTAAACGAACGAGGATAGGAGGGGTCTGCTGATTGGACCAGGTATATAACCTGTCGAGCAGGGGAAGCTCCTGAAGCTTAATTTGGTTAAGTATTCGAGATTGAGAAGGTATCGTTATTAGCCTTGGCCGCCAAGTGTAACGTTAAGGAGAACGTGAGTGAAGTAACAGAAGAGACCGAGAAGTCCTGATCGTTCCAGGCAGTAAGGATCCCGCCGGCAGATCCAATTGAGGGAAGAAAGTGAAAGGAGCGCAGGTTAAGGGGAAGAGTTTGGTTTCCTGGAGACAAATGAAGGAGGTCATCTTCTTGGTCCTGACATGTATTGGGATGCGTCCATAAGTAATCAAGACAATCATGATAAGATGTTTTTGCTGACTTTAGATATATGAAAGAACACCACTAGTCAAATACCCGATGTGCATCTATGGTATCGTACACCAATGTCCAACATATACCAGAAGTGTACAATGGGAGGATGACTACAGGATCTAAGCACTCTTTGATAGCAGCCAATCCTAACAAAGCTCCTACCTGAGGCTGTTAAAATATTCATCGTTGTGGTCACTTGGTCAATGAGATCAAATCGTTGAGTGCATCGATAGTTGAGTTTTGCGTTGTTTTGGCTAAAAGATTAGTAAATAGTGCTGCTGATTTGTTGGCTAGGGAGGGTTGCTTGAATAAGCTTTGTATAAGACATTAAGACTTGGTTCCTGACTTCCTGGTACCACTGGAGAGTCCTCACCGTTGTAGCCTCGGAGATTCCGCCATATGAATAAACTGCAACTTTTCCCCGCTCAAAGAAAAGCCCAAGTTATTCAAGGTGCTGGTGTAGCCAAGCCAGCTACTGCGCTGCTCGCTGCCCCCAAGTGCAAGCCTGGCGGCCTCTTCACCATCCGCCGCTCGCGCAGACAGCAGGGTTATACGAATATTAGTAGCTCTGCCGTATTTCAAGACATAGAAAAAAGTTGGATTCAAATATTGGTATGGAATATCAAGCATATCAAGGGGCATGTCTCCTCCTCCTAAAACCTTGCAACACTTTGATCTCCATCTGCGCGCGAGCGATCCATGCAGAGCCCTGGAATTATCTTTGCTTAAAAAATCTAGGCGCTTCGGGAGTCTTTCCCAGTACTATTTTACTTTTGACATGTTCCATTTCACCACTTAAAATCCAGGCACAAGATGTTATGGCAATATACGGGAATCATCTTCGTTCTCTTATAAAATGTAGCATAAAGGAAACATTTGTAGACAAAAAGTTCACATGGTTTACAGTCCGACGAATTAAACTGGGAAAAACTTGCTAAGAATCACAGGAGTATCTAGCAGGTAGCTAGTCTCCCGAGAATCCCCCTCCTCCGGACCACGAGTCCCCTCCACCCGAGCCCGACGACGAAGAGCTTCCCCAGTCCCAGAAGCCCCCTGACGACGGCGGGGACACGTCCGACTCTGCCGCCGCAGAGGAGGAGGAGGAGTCCTTAGTAGAGTCTGGTCCAGTGGAAGATCCTCGGGGAGGCTTGTCATCGTCCAAAAGCGCCGCCATCTCCCAGTCAGAATCATCAAACTCATCAAGCAGGCTTCGGGAGATGCCATGTCTGAGAAAGGCACGCGCGACGAAGCAAATAAATTAACAAAACAAGATGCCGGCACGATTTTTACTTGCTTAACGAGCTTAGACATAGGAGCTTAATTAATAAGTTTGCTAACCCTTTTTGTTTGCGTCGCCTCCGTGCTCCAGGTGACTTGTCGCCGTTCTTATCGGTACGACGCTTCTCAGACTGCATGTACCAATTAATTTTGATGCTGCCAATATGTATGCAGTTAATCAAGCTACAGAAGATTAGTCCCCGCAAAAGTAAAATGTGCATAAGATCTACTTATATACCCCATAAATATAAACATGAGAGGGCATATCAAAACTATCACAACTACCTCCTTCGCAAGGCCAGATCGAAATCGATCGACAGCGCGACCATGCATGCATGCAGCTAATCATTTCGGATGCATGTTACGTACCCGGCCGCCGGCGTCCTCACTCTTGCCGGAAGAGGCGGTGTTGCTGCTGAAGGATACAGCCGACGCAGGGCTCAAAGGGATGCGAGCCGGAAGCCTCGGGCTAGCTTGCCGATCGCCGGAGCGCGAGGGTAGCAACGGCAGATCGCCGCATGGACGTCGCCATGGCCGATCCCGATCGGATCGGATCTCTCCTCGATTTGTTTCGTTTGATGCAGCCGCCAGACCGTCGACGCCTTCTATATGTGGTGACGAGTACGGATCGTTCAAACCCTATCCCGAGCTTATACTAGTATGTTTCTTTATTCACGAGAACGAAAACAAAAAACTTCACATCATGTTTCAGGAAGAAAGGCTTATTGATCAAGAAAGAAACTTGAACTACCGAGAGGGATGGAGATGCGTAAGAGCATCTCCAACAGCCGCGCTAAATAAGCGCCGCGCCGCAAATTTGCCCTTTTTAGTGCGCGCGCAATCGATAGAGGGGCTCCAGCGGACGCGCAATAAGCGCGCGCGCGGCATATAGAGTTGGGCGCACGGTCCGAATCGCCACCGCGCGCTGTGTATTTGGTGCGCCCGCTTCCGCGGGCGGCACACTCGAGTGCTCGCGTTGCACTCTCTCCGCCGCTCCACCTTTGCCCCGCACGCGCCGCTGCCGGCGATTTGACCCGATAGACGCCCACGATCTAGATTGGGAGAAGCACTTTTTCTTTTTGGACACATCAATCCTCAATGAGGCGCAAAAGGAGTATGTCAATCTTGCCCGTGAAAAAGTCTTGATCCAAAAAAAGCCATAATTCGCGCCATGGGTGGCTTCGGAGCTACCATGGGCGGCATGGGTGCCATGGGTGGCTTTGGAGCTACCATGAAGACCAAGGGAGGCATGAGTGGCTTCGGAGCACCTCCGGGCGGCATGGCCGGCATGGGAGGCATGATTTTTGTTATTCACCAGAAAGAAAAGAAAAAACTTCACATCATGTTTCAGAAAGGAAGGCTTATTGATCAAGAAAGAAACTTGAACGACCGGGAGGGATGGAGATGTGTAAATAACAGCGACGCATGAAATCTGAAGCTGCACTGTCGATTCCTGAAGCAGGGAAAGATTCGGTCTACCAACGGCCCAAATCAGACGAGGAGGTTAAGTGTGAATCTTAAAGCTATATGCAGGTGTGTAGATGTGATTTTTTTTGTAAACACCTTTCTCGCGATATCAATCTCTGCTCGAAGAAATACTCCAAAGACTTCGATAAAGAGGCTGCAATTAGACTGGAGCAATGATGTTGTCACTCTTTCACCCACACGAACATTACCAATAATGGTTTTCTAAAGCGCCTTCAGTCGCCCATCTAAAAAGATGGGAAGCCTTGATCGATGAACGTATTTGAGCTAGGAATGATCCCCTAGAAGTACTGGCAGTAGAATCACCCTATCTTCACCATGGTGTCGAAGAAAGATTTCACCACCACAAAGAATCAAAGCAAAAAAAAAGCTTGACACAACAACATAAATTCATCAAATCCGAATAATCAGAACTACGAGGACAGAAAACTCTCTAACCTCATGGCACCGCCAAAAGAATGAGAGAAAATTTATTCTCACAAAACTACAATGCTCACTAGACGTTGACGAAAACACATGGAAACACAAGCAAACAAGAGATCTAACAAAAAAAGGCAAACGAAAAAGAAGGCAAATATTTGTGTGGTTTTCGCAAAAACGTTTTACAAGTGGGGGAGATGAAAACGAGAGGCAAATGGCAAATAATGTAAATTGCAAGGAGATGAGATTTGTCATTAGGAACCTGATAGATGTTGATGATGTCTCCCCGGCAACGGCGCTAGAAATTCTTTGACGGTAGCTTGAATCTGTGTTGGTAATTCCCCAAAGAGGAAGGGATGATGCAGCACAGCTATGGCAAGTATTTTCCTCAGTTATGAAACCAAGGTTATCAATCCACTAGGAGAACCAAGCAACACTATGTAGACGGTACCTGCACACAAAGAACAAATACTTGCAACCCAACGCATATGAGGGGTTGTCAATCCCTCTACGTTAAAAAGATAGATTAAATTGTATGAGATTGGATAAATATATCTGACTAAAACACAAAATAAAATAAGTAAAGAAAAAGTGGAGCAAGGTATTTTTGGGTTTTTGGAATAAGAGAACTGAAAACAATATGATTAAAGATAGACACGGGGGTCGTAGATTTCACTAGTGGCTTCTCTCGAGAAAATATCATACAGTGGGTAAACAGATTACAGTTGGGCAATTGATAGAAAAGCAAATAATTATGACAACATCCAAGGCAATGATCATGTATATAGGCATCACGTCCAAGATTAGAAGACCGACTCCTGCCTGCATCTACTACTATTCCTCCACACATCGACCGCTATCCAGCATGCATCTAGTGTATTAAGTTCATGGAGAAACGGAGTAATGCAATAAGAACGATGACATGATGTAGACAAGATCTATTCATGTAGGAATAGACCCCATATTTTTATCCTTAATAGCAATGATACATGCGCGCTCGCTACCCCTTCTGTCATTTTGTGAGGACACCGCAAGATCAAACCCACCACAAAGCACCTCTTCCCATTTCAAGAAAAAACAATGTAGTTGGCCTAGCTAAACCAAAGATTCGGAGAAGAAATATGAGGCTATAACAGTCATGCATATAAGATATCAAAGAAAATTCAAATAATATTCATAGATAGATCTGTTCATAAACTCGCACTTCACTGGATCCCAACAAACACACCACAAAAAGTCATTACATCAAATAGATATCCAAGAACATCGAGGAGAACATTGTATTAAGAATCAAAAAGAGAGAAGAAGCCACTGCCTACAGACCCGTAGGTCTATGGTGCATTACTCACGCATCATCGGAGGAGCACCAATGATGATGATGAACCCATCTGTGATCGTGTTCCCCTCCGGCAGAGTGCCGGAATAGGGCTCTAGATTGGATCTCGTGGTTCTGGAACTTGCGGTGGCTGGAATTGTGCTTTGTCGACTCCCCTAGGGTTTCTGAAATATTGGGAATTTATAGAGCTGAGAGGCAGTGGAAAGGACTCCCATGGTCCCCACCACCCACTTGGGCGCGCCAGGGGTCCTCTGGCGCGCCCTGGTGGGTTGTGGGTCCCATGGGCCTCCCCTCTGGTGCTTCCTTGGCTCCCAAGTTGTCTTCTGATCCCAAAAAAATCTCCAAAAAGTTTCGTGGCATTTCGACTCTGTTTGGTACTGATATTCTGCAAAGTAAAAAAGAAGCAAAAAACAGCAACTGGCACTCAGCACTATGTCAATAGGTTAGTCCCAAAAAATGATATAAAGTTGCTATAAAATGAATCTAAAACATCGAAGAATGATAATATAACAGCATGGAACAATCAAAAATTATAGATATGTTGCAGACGTATCACCCAACAATAAATTTTATTTGCAAACGTTTAATTATTTTAACCGGCTACTAGTGCCACAATATTTGGACGTTTGGATAGCAAACGGACTATGTTTCTCATGAAATTTGAAAGGTACCCTCACTAGCCAGTTCGGAGACCAGACAAATAATATCAACTATATCGGAGACCTCCTAGGTTTGGCCCAAACTTGGTCCCTTTTAATTTGCTAAGTCCATGGAACTCCATTACACCTACAAACACAATAAAACAAAGGAAAACTAAAAAAACTAATCAAGGCTAAAAGCTATGCAATGAACTCCGTAAAATGCATAAATATCAATAATCATGCATTGTGAGCATGAAAAATTGCTAGATGGAATTATATGAGGGATTCTTATACTAGCGTAAACTTTAAAGGGTGATGGAAAAATCCACACATCACCCGTTTATTCATTTAAATGGATTTTTTGTAAACAAATTATAAATATAATTCTAAAACCCTATATGTTTCAGGGTGGCCTTGCCATGGTCGTAAGTGGCTACCATAAAAATTTCAGGTCTTTTGAAATTAGTTTGATCCCTCAAATAATTTAAGCAACAATTTTTATTTTTATTTTTATTAGAATTGTAGAGAGAGGGGGGAAGAACATGGACCGTCTCTTAAGTAACAAGAGCATCCATCTTGATCGATGAACAAAACACACATGAATAACCAACGAAGAAGCCCAAATCACATGGTGGAAATCAGTGAAACAATGATGATAAGCAAGCAAAACATCCACTTGACAATAACGATTCATTTGACAAATGATAATTATGACCACCATTTTTTGCAAACATAACCACTGAATAAGTTCACCAACACCACCTTATAGATTCTTGGTTCCTTACAACCCATTATGACATAAACAAGCACACTAAAATGTAGACATTGGTAATACTAAGCGTTCATTACTTCAGCGCGGCCTAGATGTTCCTCTACTCAAAGGCCCACTAGTTCTCCCTGCGGATCTCCTCCTCCTCCTCAGGTTTTAATTTCTCATTGATGTTGAAGATCTTGCGGATCTCCTCTGGCGTCTTTCCCGTCATCATGTCAGCGACGGTCTGGCAAGTCAGGTCTAGGAGCCCCTTGATGTTGAGGTGGTTTGCAGCCTGAGAGGGGGCAAAAGTGCAAAAGGAATAATGGTGTGTCAGAGGGAAGCATGGGTTTACGAAAACATGGTTAATTACATATACCACCTACATAGATGTTTTGGCGACAAACTAAAACACAAACCAAGACATGCATTAATCAAAAGACATTGATTCAAAGACCATAACATGGGTTAACATAATTGGATCGATAGTCAAGAAAAGTTAACATAACTGTAACAAAATAGAGTGAGGTCATACACAGCTACATACATTCCTGCATGATAAATGATAATTTTGTAAGTGCATAAGCTACATGGGTTTAGATGACAAGTGCCACTTCTCAAAATGCATTGGCAATTGCATTCATCATCCGGTAATTTGGACATCAACATGTATGGCTAGTACACCACAATCATCAGTCAAGCAATGATACGCAGACGAACACATTCATAGTCAATATGGATCAATACAGTGGCATCTAAAAGATTAGCTCAGATGATAAAGGCAACGATAACAATAAAGTTAGAAACATAGTTATCTATCATAGCAAAATCAAACCACAACACAAAACTTGTGTTTAGGGCTCAGTAATATATGAAATTGGAATATGTATTGCTAGTGAAGATGACACATGTGAGATATAAATCTTATCTATGATAAAAATAAGATAACTATAAGAAAAGAAATTCAAAGTAAATAGTGCTAAACTCTTGCAAACAAGATCAGGATTTTATAGTCGCCATGGGAAGTCATGCATGGTTTCACTTCAAATGATGGAAAGCATCATCACTTCTCACATGGACATGCATATATAATGTATCATCTGGTGATTTAGCTACAAGGATGTAATGTTAATAGAACCACAATCAATACTCAACCAATGCTAGATAGAAGAAGGCATCTGTATATGACATGGATCAGTAGTGGTATCTAAAAGACTAGTTGAGATCGTAAATATTGGATAAAAAGTTAGAAACATTAGCATGATCATGTGATTTAGCTATCACTATGTATATAGCAAAAAAATAGTAAACCGATGCTAGATAGAAGAAGGCATTCATTGTTGACATATGGACCAATTATGGAATCTATAAGATTATATAAGGTAATAAAGACATAGATAGCAAATTTAGAAATAAGTGTGTGATCTACAAAGCATAATTACAAATACCAAAGTAGTAATGTACGATATTGGATTTATGTATTATAACTAAGGATGACACGTGCAACATACCACCCTATCTATGATAAACCAACATAACTATAACAAAAAAAATTCAGAGCAGATACAAATAAAGTCTAGCATACAAGATCATAATTTTACACTACATATGGACATTCATGCAAGGTTCAAATATAGAAACAACAGTGACATATGTAGCATAATCACAAAGACCATATATTGCTCTGCGTAGTCTGATGTTTCCGCAAGTTATCAAAGAGAAACCACTCGCTCTTCATCCCATATATGTAATTTACAAACACAATGATAGTGAATCTAATAATTTAAAATGTTTATATGTTATTCATATATAGTGAAGCATATTAGACCAGATGAACATGGAACTGTAAATTAATATAGCTCCCCAGATAATGCCCGAACCTAGCTATTAGGGTGAGTATGTATGGTCGACCGCTTTCTACATTGCCAATGACAACTCTTTATAACCTAAACATAATCCATTGTGTACCTAACCTAATCCAACCGAGTCAAATCTACCTTGATGAAGGTACAAGGACAGATTCCAATCTATCTAAATCTCAATCAGACACAAGTAACAAGCCACACAAACAAAAACAATCTTGATTCCAACCATGGGGAATAGTAAAAAATAGATCTAGAGAAAGTCAAGGAACAAATCGAAGAACGGAAAGTAATCACACCAGCATGAGGTCGAATATGGTGTCCTTATCGACCTTGATGAAATTGGCGTCCCAGTTTTTGAGGTCCTCCGCGAGCGCCGCAGGCACAGCCGATGTAGCATCTGACGCCCTAGCTCCTCCTCCAAAATCAGATGTGTTGGTGGCCTTTGCTTGGACGTGTTTGTTGTAGTACTCAATGACCTTGGAGAGGATCTTTGAGTTGACATTGCGGAGCAACAAGCCGTTGTCAGTATAGTCATCCTCGATCATGTGCCGGATCATTTGCGACTCCATGGCCACTACCTGCTCCACCTCAAACTCCTTACCGTCCGAACTCTTGAGCTTGATGATCTTCTTCTTGCCCTCTGCAGCCGCCATCGGGTGGATCGGAGCTAGGGTTGGGGTGGGAAAATTGGGGATCAGGGAAGCCCTAACTACAAGAGGAAACTCTCGCGGCGGCGGAAGAAAGGGGGAAAGATGGGGTGTTTTATTGCAGGGTGGATTGGGCTTTTGGGGAATTTATTTTGGGCCAATTGAGCAACGTTTGGATGGGTAGATAAGTAGGGTACGGGCCTTAGAAAAAATGAAGCCAAATAATACAAAACCAGATGAAATCAAACCAAATTTGTTACGAGTTCAAAGGGGTCAAACTAGAAAATTTCTATTTTCCGATTTGATGAGGACAACGTTGGTATCTTCGGATGGAACTACTTTACCACCTTCCCAAGATGTGGGCTCACCTTATAAGTTGGCCCACGTGACGAAGGTTTCATTTTTATTTATTGTTTTGCGAATCGACGGGCTTAACACATGCCGAATGTTTTTCTGTCAAACCAAAAACATGCAGAAAAGAGTAATTGGCTCTAGGCATTGAATTTACAGTTTAGTTCAGAAAAATAATATAAATTGCTATAGATGGTATTAAAATAGCATGAATCAATCAAAAATTGTAGGTCAGTTTGAGACGTATGAGTCACCGAGCAGAACATAGTACATATGCATATACCTTCACCCCTATGAATGATGCAAGATTCGTTCGGTACTTTCTGCCAGCTCACGGGGTACATATTTAATTTGTACACTTATATTGTTTTTGCGGCTGGATCGAGCCGCGGAAAATTTGTGTTAGGGAAAGTTGCATGGAGAACAAAAAAAATTCTACACACACGAGATCTATCCATGAAGATGTATAGCTACGAGAGAGGGAGAGCATCTTCATACCCTTGAATATCGCTAAGCGGAAGCATTTATCAACGCGGTTGATGTAGTCGTACACCTTCACGATCTGTCCCGATCAAGTACCGAACGTACGGCACCTCCGCGTTCAACACACGTTTAGCTCGATAACGTCCTCACCTTCTTGATCCAGCAAGAGGAGCGAAGTAGTAGATGAGTTCCCGTAGCACGGCGGTGTGGTGACGGTGGTGGTGAAGAACAATCTTCGCAGGGCTTCGCCAAGCACAATGGAAATTATAATGGAGGATAAACTAGAGGGGGCGGGGTTGCCGGCACACGGCTTGGTGAGTCTTGATGTGTTTCGGGTGTCAGCCCTGCCCCTCTATTTATATGTTGAGCCCTGAGGTTGTTTCTTGGAGAAAGAGCCTCCTCAAAGTTTGTTTTGCCCGCAAGGCAAGATTCCTTCTCGGACTCCAGGACCAGACGCCATAGTTCTCGGCATCTGGCCCAGACGCCATGGGCTTCGGTATCTGGCCTAGGGCCAGATGCCAGGATCCCTGGCGTGTGGTCCCTGACCTCCGCAAAACTTCCTTTTGCAGTGACCTAAAGCCCCGTGGGCCTTACTCCCTGGCCTAACCATATCATCCTATATATCAATCTTTACCTCCGAACCATTCTGGAACTCCTGGTCATGTCCGTGATCTCATCCGGGACTCGGAACAACATTCGGTCACCAACATACATAACTCATATAATATTATATCATCAACGAACGTTAAGCGTGCGGACCCTATGATACGTCTCCAACGTATCTATAATTTTTTATCGTTCCATGCTATTATATTATCTATTTTGGATGTTTTATATGCATTAATATGCTATTTTATATTATTTTTTGGACTAACCTATTAACCTAGAGCCCAGTGCCAGTTCCTGTTTTTTTCCTTGTTTTAGAGTTTCGCAGAAAAGGAATACCAAACGGAGTCCAAACGGAATAAAACTTTCACGATGATTTTTCTTGGACCAGAAGTCATCCAGAGGAGTTGGAGTGCAAGTTAGAGAAGCCATGAGGCGGCCACAAGGACGGAGGGCGCGCCCCCCACCCTTGTGGGCCCCTCGTGACTCCATCGACCTAGTTTCTTCGCCTATATATTCTCATATATCCCAAAACCAATAGAGAGAGCAACGAAAACACTTTTCCACCGCCGCAACCTTTTGTAACCGTGAGATCCCATCTAGGGGCCTTTTCCGGCGTCCTGCCGGAGGGGGATTCGATCACGGAGGGCTTCTACATCAACACCATTGCCCTTCCGATGAAGCGTGAGTAGTTTGCCTCAGACCTACGGGTCCATAGCTAGTAGCTAGATGGCTTCTTCTTCTCTCTTTGATTCTCAACACCATGTTCTCCTCAATGTTCTTGGAGATCTATTTGATGTAATACTTTTTTGCGGTGTGTTTGCCGAGATCCGATGAATTGTGGATTTATGATCAGCTTATCTATGAATATTATTTGAATCTTCCCTAAATTCTTTTGTGCATGATTTCATATCTTTGTAATTCTCTTCGAACTATCGATTTGGTTTGGCCAACTAGATTGGTTTTTCTTGCAATGGGAGAAGTGCTTAGCTTTGGGTTCAATCTTGCGGTGTTCTTTCAAAGTGACAATAGGGCAGCAAGGCACGTATTATATTGTTGCCATCGAGGATAAAAAGATGGGGTTTTCATCATATTGCTTGAGTTAATTCCTCTACATCATGTCATCTTGCTTAATGCGTTACTCTGTTCTTTATGAACTTAATACTCTAGATGCATGCTGGATAGCGGTCGATGTGTGGAGTAATAGTAGTAGATGCAGAATCGTTTCGGTCTACTTGACACGGACGTGATGCCTATATTCATGATCATTGCCTTAGATATCGTCATAACTTTGCGCTTTTCAATCAATTGCTCGGCAGTAATTTGTTCACAAACCTTATTATTTTCTATCTTGAGAGAAGCCTCTAGTGAAACCTATGGCCCCAGGGTCTATTTTCCATCATATAAGTTTCCGATCTATAATTTTAGTTTCCGATTTACTTCCTTTGCGATCTTTTACTTTCCAATCTATAAAACAAAAATACCAAATATATTTACTTTACTGTTTATCTATCTCTATTAGATCTCACTTTTGCAACTAACCGTGAAGGGATTGACAACCCCTTTATCGCGTTGGGTGCAAGTTGTTTGATTGTTTGTGCAAGTATCCGGTGACTTGTGTGTTGTCTCCTACTGGATTGATACCTTGGTTCTCAAACTGAGGGAAATACTTACTCTACTTTGTTGCATCACCCTTTCCTCTTCAAGGGAAAAACCAACGCGAGCTCAAGAGGTAGCACCCTACGGGTTCGAGAATGATGTAGACATGACCGAGACGCTTCTCCGGTCAATAGCCAATAGCGGGACCTGGATGCCCATATTGGTTCCTTTATATTCTACGAAGATCTTTGCCGGTCGAACCTTTATGACAACACATGTAGTTCCCTTTGTCTATCGGTATGTTACTTGCCCGAGATTCGATCGTCAGTATTTCCATACCTAGTTCAATCTCGTTACCGACAAGTCTCTTTACTCGTTCCGTAATACATCATCCTATAACTAACTCCTTAGTCACTTTGCTTGCAAGCTTATTGTAATGTTGTATTACCGAGAGGGCCCAGAGATACCTCTCCGTCATATGAAGTGACAAATCCCAATCTTGATCCATGCCAACTCAACAGACACCTTTGGAGATACCTGTAGAGCATCTTTATGATCAGCCAGTTATGTTGTGACGTTTGATAGCACACAAGGTATTCCTCCGATATCAATAAACTGAACGATCATATGCCAAGCTAACGGATTGGTCTTGTCCATCACATCATTCTCCTAATGATGTGATCCCGTTATCAAATGACAACACATGTCCATGGTTAGGAAACCTTGAACATCTTTGATCAACGAGCTAGTCTAGTAGAGGCTTACTAGGGACACGGTATTTGTTTATGTATCCACACATGTATTTAAGTTTCTGATCAATACAATTCTAGCATGAATAATAAACCTTTATCATGAACAAGGAAATATAACAATAAAAACTTTATTATTGCCTCTAGGGCATATTTCCCGTCAGTCTCCCACTTTCACTAGAGTCAATAATCTAGATTGCAGTGTAATGAATCTAACACACATGGAGTCTTGGTGTTGATCATGTTTTGCCCGCGGAAGAGGTTTAGTCAACGGATCTGCCACATTCAGATTCGTATGTGCTTTGCAAATTTCTATGTCTCCATCCTTGACATTTTCACGAATAGAGTTGAAGAGTCCCTTGATGTGTTTGGTTCTCTTGTGAAACCTGGATTCCTTCGCTAATGCAAGTGCTCCAGTGTTGTCACAAAAGATTGTCATTGGACCCGATGCACAGGGTATTACATCCAGATCGGGTATGAACTCCTACATCCAAACTCCTTCATGCGCTGCTTCCAAAGCAGCTATGTACTCCACTTCACACGTAGTTCCCGCCACGATGCTCTGCTTGGAAGTGCACCAACTGACAGCTCCACCATTCAATATAAATACTTATCTGGTTTGTGACTTAGAGTCATCTGGATCTGTGTTGAAGCTAGCATCGATGTAACCTTTTACGACGAGCTCTTCGTCACCTCCATAAACGAGAAACATACCATGGGTCCTTTTCAGGTACTTCTGCAGGATGTTCTTGACCGTTGTCTAGTGATCCACTCCTGGATTACTTTGGTACCTCCCTGCCAAACTTATGGCAAGGCACACATCAGGTCTGGTACACAGCAAGGCATACATAATAGAACCTATGGTTGAGGCATAGGGAATGACTTTCATTTTCTCTCTATCTTCTGTCGTGGTCGAACTTTGAGTCTGACTCAATTTAACACCTTGCAACACAGGCAAGAACCCTTTCTTTGACTGGTCCATTTTGAACTTCTTCAGAACTTTGTCAAGGTATGTGCTTTGTGAAAGTAATATTAAGCGTCTCGATCTATCCCTATAGATCTTGATGCCCAATATATAAGCAGCTTCACAGAGGTCTTTCATTGGAAAATTCTTATTCAAGTATCCTTTTATGCTATCCAGAAATTCTATATCATTTTCAATCAACAATATGTCATCCACACATAATATCAGAAATGCTATAGAGCTCCCACACACTTTCTTATAAATACAGGCTTCACCATCAGTCTGTATAAAACCATATGCTTTTATCACATCATCAAAGCGTATATTCCAACTCCGAGATGCTTGCACCAGTCCATAGATGGATCGCTGGAGCTTCAACACTTTGTTAGCACCTTTAGGATCGACAAAACCTTCTGGTTGCACCATATACAACTCTTCTTCAAGAAACCTGTTAAGGAATGCAGTTTTGGCATCCATTTGCCAGATTTCAAAATCATAAAATGCGGCAATTGGTAACATGATTCGGATAGACTTAAGACTCGCTACGGGTGAGAAAGTCTCATCGTAGTCAAGCCATTGAACATGTCGAAAACCTTTCGCGACATGTCAATAATCATGCATTGTGAACATGAAAAATTGCTAAATGGAATTATATGAGGGATTCTTATACTAGCGTAAACTTTAAAGAGTGATGAAAAATCCACACATCACCCGTTTATTCATTTAAATGGATTTTTTGTAAACAAATTATAAATATAATTCTAAAACCCTATATGTTTTAGTGTGGCCTTGTCATGGTCGTAAGTGGCTACCCTAAAAATTTCAGGTCTTTTGAAATTAGTTTGATCCCTCAAATAATTTAAGGAACAATTTTTATTTTTATTTTTATTAGAATTGTAGAGAGAGAGGGGAAGAACATGGACCGTCTCTTAAGTAACAAGAGCATCCATCTTGATCGATGAACAAAACACACCTGAATAACCAACGAAGAAGCCCAAATCACATGGTGGAAATCAGTGAAACAATGATGATAAGCAAGCAAAACATCCACTTGACAATAACGATTCATTTGACAAATGATAATTATGACCACCATTTTTTTGCAAACATAACCACTGAATAAGTTCACCAACACCACCTTATAGATTCTTGGTTCCTTACAACCCATTATGACATAAACAAGCACACTAAAATGTAGACATTGGTAATACTAAGCGTTCATTACTTCAGCGCGGCCTAGATGTTCCTCTACTCAAAGGCCCACTAGTTCTCCCTGCGGATCTCCTCCTCCTCCTCAGGTTTTAATTTCTCATTGATGTTGAAGATCTTGCGGATCTCCTCTGGCGTCTTTCCCGTCATCATGTCAGCGACGGCCTGGCAAGTCAGGTCTAGGAGCCCCTTGATGTTGAGGTGGTTTGCAGCCTGAGAGGGGGCAAAAGTGCAAAAGGAATAATGGTGTGTCAGATGGAAGCATCGGTTTCTAAAAACATGGTTAATTACATATACCACCTACATAGATGTTCTTGCGACAAACTAGAACACAAAACAAGGCATGCATTAATCAAAAGACATTGATTCAAAGACCATAACATGGGTTAACATAATTGGATCGATAGTCAAGAAAAGTTAAAATAACTGTAACAAAATAGAGTGAGGTCATACACAGCTACATACATTCCTGCATGATAAATGATAATTTTGTAAGTGCATAAGCTACATGGGTTCAGATAACAAGCACCACGTCTCAAAATGCATTGGCAATTGCATTCATCATCCGGTAATTTGGATATCAACATGTATGGCTAGTACACCACAATCATCAGTCAAGCAATGATACGCAGATGAACACATTCATAGTCAATATGGATCAATATAGTGGCATCTAAAAGATTAGCTCAGATGATAAAGGCAGCGATAACAATAAAGTTAGAAACATAGTTATCCATCATAGCAAAATCAAACCACAACACAAAACTTGTATTTAGGGGTTAGTAATATATGAAATTGGAATATATACTGCAAGTGAAGATGACACATGTGAGATATAAATCTTATATATGATAAAATAAGATAACCATAAGAAAAGAAATTCAAAGTAAATAGCGCTAAACTCTTGCAAACAAGATCAGGATTTTATAGTGGCAATGGGAAGTCATGCATGGTTTCACTTCAAATGATGGAAAGCATCATCACTTCTCACATGGACATGCATAATGTATCATCTGGTGATTTAGCTACAAGGATGTAATGTTAATAGAACCACAATCAATACTCAACCAATGCTAGATAGAAGAAGGCATTCGTAGATGACATGGATCAATAGTGGTATCTAAAAGATTAGTTGAGATCATAAATATTGGATACAAAGTTAGAAACATTAGCATGATCATGTGATTTAGCTATCACTATGTATACAGTAAAATAAATAGTAAATCAATGCTAGATAGAAGAAGGCATTCATTGTTGACATATGGACCAGTAGTGGAATCTATAAGATTATATAAGATAATAAAGACAAAGATAGCAAATTTAGAAATAAGTGTGTGATCTACAAAGCATAATTACAAATACCAAAGTAGTAATGTGCGATATTGGATTTATGTATTATAACTAAGGATGACACATGCAACATACCACCCTATCTATGATAAACTAATATAACTATAACAAAACAAATTCAGAGCAAATACTACTAAAGTCTAGCATACAAGATCATAATTTTACACTAGATATGGACATTCATGCAAGGTTCAAATATAGAAATAACGGTGACATATGTAGCATAATCACAAAGACCATATATTGCTCTGCGTGGTCTGATGTTTCCGCAAGTTATTCAAAGAGAAACGACTCACTCTTCATCCCATATATGTAATTTACAAACACAATGATAGTGAATCTAATAATTTAAAATGTTTCTATGTTATTCATATATAGTGAAGCATATTAGACCAGATGAACATGGAACTGTAAATTAATATAGCTCCCCAGATAATGCCCGAACCTAGCTATTAGGGTGAGTCTGTATAGTCGGCCACTTTCTACATCGCCAATAACAACTCTTTATAACCTAAACATAATCCATTGTGTAACCTAACCTAATCCAATCGAGTCAAATCTACTTTGATGAAGGTACGAGGACAAATTCCAATCT
This sequence comes from Triticum aestivum, assembly GCF_018294505.1. Taxonomy (NCBI): domain Eukaryota; kingdom Viridiplantae; phylum Streptophyta; class Magnoliopsida; order Poales; family Poaceae; genus Triticum; species Triticum aestivum. Next base: position 642,129,367 of record NC_057814.1, read on the forward strand.
ATCTAAATCTCAATCAGACACAAGTAACAAGCCAGACAAAACAAAAACAATCTTGATTCCAACCATGGGGAATAGTATAAAATAGATCTAGAGAAAGTCAAGGAACAAATCGAAGGACGGAAAGTAATCACACCAGCATGATGTCGAATATGGTGTCCTTGTCGACCTTGACGAAATCTGCATCCCAGGTTTTTAGGTCCTCCACGAGCGCCGCAGGCACAGCCGATGTAGCATCTGACACCCTAGCTCCTCCTCCAAAATCAGATATGTCGGTGGCCTTTGCTTGGACGTGTTTGTTGCAGTACTCAATGACCTTGGAGAGGATCTTTGAGTTGACATTGCGGAGCAACAAGCCGTTGTCAGTATAGCCGTCCTCGATCATGTGCCGGATCATTTGCGACTCCATGGCCACCGCTTGCTCCACCTCAAACTCCTTACCGTCCGAACTCTTAAGCTTGATGATCTTCTTCTTGCCCTCTGCAGCCGCCACCGGGTGGATCGGAGCTAGGGTTGGGGTGGGAAAATTGGGGATCGAGGAAACCCTAACTAGAAGAGGAAACTCTGGCGGCGGCGGAAGAAAGGAGGAACGATGGTGTGTTTTGTTGCAGCGTGGATTGGGCTTTTGGGGAATTTATTTTGGGCCGATTGAGCAACGTTTGGATGAGTAGATATGTAGTGTATGGGCCTTAGAAAGAAATGAAGCAAAATAATACAAAACTAGATGAAATCAAACCAAATTTGTTACGAGTTCAAAGGGGTCAAACTAGAAAATTTGTATTTTCCGATTTGATGAGGACAACGTTGGTATCTTCGGTTGGAACTACTTTACCACCTTCCCAGGATGTGGGCTCACCTTATAAGTTGGCCCACATGACGAAGGTTTAATTTTTATTTACTATTTTACGAATCGACGGCTTAACACATGCCGAATGTTTTTCTGTCAAACCAAAAACATGCAGAAAAGAGTAACTGGCTCTAGGCATTGAATTTATAGTTTAGTTCGGAAAAATAATATAAATTGCTATAGATGGTATTATAATAGCATGAATCAATCAAAAACTCTACGTAAGTTTGAGACGTATGAGTCAACGAGCAGAACATAGTACATATGCATATACCTTCACACCTATGAATGATGCAAGATTCGTTGGGTACTTTCTGCCAGCTCACGGGGTACATATTTAATTTGTACACTTGTATTGATTGTGCGGCTGCATCGAGCTGCCGAAAATTTGTGTTGGGGAACGTTGCATTGAAAACTAAAATTTCTACACACACGCAAGATCTATCCATGGAGATGTATAGCTACGAGAGGGGGAGAGCATCTTCATACCCTTGAAGATCGCTAAGCGGAAGCATTTATCAACGTGGTTGATGTAGTCGTACACCTTCTGTTGGGGATCGTAGCAGAAATTAAAAAAATTCTACGCATCACCAAGATCAATCTATGGAGTCATCTAGCAACGAGAGAGATGAGTGCATCTACATACCCTTGTAGATCGCGAGCGGAAGCGTTCAAGTGAACGGGGTTGATGGAGTCGTACTCGTCGTGATCCAAATCACCGATGACCGAGCGCCGAACGGACGGCACCTCCGCGTTCAACACACGTACGGAGCAGCGACGTCTCCTCCTTCTTGATCCAGCAAGGGGGAAGGAGAGGTTGATGGAGATCCAGCAGCACGACGGCGTGGTGGTGGAAGTAGCGGGATTCCGACAGGGCTTTGCCAAGCGCTGCAGGAGGAGGGAGATGTGTCACGGGAGGGAGAGGGAGGCGCCAGGGGCTGTGGTACTGCTGCCCTCCCTCCCCCCCTTCTATATATAGGGCCCCTGGGGGGTCGCCGGCCCTGGAGATCCCATCTACAGGGGGGCGGCGGCCAATGGGGGAAACTTGCCCCCCAAGTCAGGTGGGGCGCCCCCACCCCCAGGGTTTCCAACCCTAGGCGCAGGGGGAGGCCCATGGGGGGCGCACCAGCCCACCAGGGGCTGGTTCCCTTCCCACTTCAGCCCATGGGGCCCTCCGGGATAGGTGGCCCCACCCGGTGGACCCCCGGGACCCTTCCGGTGGTCCCGGTACAATACCGGTGACCCCCGAAACTTTCCCGGTGGCCGAAACTAGACTTCCTATATATAATTCTTCACCTCCGGACCATTCCGGAACTCCTCGTGACGTCCGGGATCTCATCCGGGACTCCGAAAAACTTTCGGGTTTCCGCATACTAATATCTCTACAACCCTAGCGTCACCGAACCTTAAGTGTGTAGACCCTACGGGTTCGGGAGACATGCAGACATGGCCGAGACGACTCTCCGGTCAATAACCAATAGCGGGATCTGGATACCCATGTTGGCTCCCACATGTTCCACGATGATCTCATTGGATGAACCACGATGTCGAGGATTCAATCAATCCCGTATACAATTCCCTTTGTCAATCGGTACGTTACTTGCCCGAGATTCGATCGTCGGTATCCCAATACCTTGTTCAATCTCGTTACCGACAAGTCACTTTACTCATACCGTAATGCATGATCCCGTGCCCAAACACTTGGTCACATTGAGCTCATTATGATGATGCATTACCGAGTGGGCCCAGAGATACCTCTCCGTCATACGGAGTGACAAATCCCAGTCTCGATTCATGCCAACCCAACAGACACTTTCGGAGATACCCGTAGTGCACCTTTATAGCCACCCAGTTACGTTGTGACGTTTGGCACACCCAAAGCACTCCTACGGTATCCGGGAGTTGCACAATCTCATGGTCTAAGGAAATGATACTTGACATTTGGAAAAGCTCTAGCAAACGAACTACACGATCTTTGTGCTATGCTTAGGATTGGGTCTTGTCCATCACATCATTCTCCTAATGATGTGATCCCGTTATCAATGACATCTAATGTCCATAGTCAGGAAACCATGACCATCTATTGATCAACGAGCTAGTCAACTAGAGGCTCACTAGGGACATGTTGTGGTCTATGTATTCACACATGTATTACGATTTCCGGATAACACAATTATAGCATGAATAATAGACAATTATCATGAACAAGGAAATATAATAATAACCATTTTATTATTGCCTCTAGGGCATATTTCCAACAGTCTCCCACTTGCACTAGAGTCAATAATCTAGTTACATTGTGATGAATCGAACACCCATAGAGTTCTGGTGCTGATCATGTTTTGCTCTAGGGAGAGGTTTAGTCAACGGATCTGCTACATTCAGGTCTGTATGTACTTTACAAATATCTATGTCTCCATTTTGAACACTTTCACGAATGGAGTTGAAGCGACGCTTGATATGCCTGGTTTTCCTGTGAAACCTGGGCTCCTTGGCAAGGGCAATAGCTCCAGTGTTGTCACAGAAGAGAGTCATCGGGCCCGACGCATTGGGAATCACCCCTAGGTCGGTAATGAACTCCTTTATCCAGATTGCTTCTTGTGCTGCCTCTGAGGCCGCCATGTACTCCGCTTCACATGTAGATCCCGCCATAACGCTTTGCTTGCAACTGCACCAGCTTACTGCCCCACCATTCAAAATATACACGTATCCGGTTTGTGACTTAGAGTCATCCAGATCTGTGTCGAAGCTAGCATCGATGTAACCCTTTACGACGAGCTCTTCATCACCTCCATAAACGAGAAACATATCCTTAGTCCTCTTCAGGTACTTCAGGATATTCTTGACCGCTGTCCAGTGTTCCATGCCGGGATTACTTTGGTACCTTCCTACCAAACTTACGGCAAGGTTTACATCAGGTCTGGTACACAGCATGGCATACATAATAGACCCTATGGCCGAGGCATAGGAGATGACACTCATCTTTTCTCTATCTTCTGCCGTGGTCGGGCATTGAGCCGTGCTCAAATGCACACCTTGCAATACAGGCAAGAACCCCTTCTTGGACTGATCCATATTGAACTTCTTCAATATCTTGTCAAGGTACGTACTTTGTGAAAGACCAATGAGGCGTCTTGATCTATCTCTATAGATCTTGATGCCTAATATATAAGCCGCTTCTCCAAGGTCCTTCATTGAAAAACACTTGTTCAAGTAGGCCTTTATGCTTTCCAAGAATTCTATATCATTTCCCATCAATAGTATGTCATCCACATATAATATGAGAAATGCTACAGAGCTCCCACTCACTTTCTTGTAAACACAGGCTTCTCCATAAGTCTGTGTAAACCCAAACGCTTTGATCATCTCATCAAATCGAATGTTCCAACTCCGAGATGCTTGCACCAGCCCATAGATTGAGCGCTGGAGCTTGCATACTTTGTCAGCATTCTTAGGATCGACAAAACCTTCCGGCTGCATCATATACAATTCTTCCTTAAGGAAGCCGTTAAGGAATGCCGTTTTGACGTCCATTTGCCATATCTCATAATCATAGTATGCGGCAATTGCTAACATGATTCGGACGGACTTCAGCTTCGCTACGGGTGAGAAAGTCTCATAGTAGTCAACCCCTTGAACTTGTCGATAACCCTTAGCGACAAGTCGAGCCTTATAGATGGTCACATTACCATCCGCGTCTGTCTTCTTCTTAAAGATCCATTTATTTTCTATGGCTCGCCGATCATCGGGCAAGTCAGTCAAAGTCCATACTTTGTTTTCATACATGGATCCTATCTCGGATTGCATGGCTTCAAGCCATTTGTTGGAATCCGGGCCCGCCATCGCTTCTTCATAGTTCGAAGGTTCACCGTTGTCAAACAACATGATTTCCATGACAGGGTTGCCGTACCACTCTGGTGCGGAACGTGTCCTTGTGGACCTACGAAGTTCAGCAGTAACTTGATCTGAAGCTTCATGATCATCATCATTAACTTCCTCCCCAGTCGGTGCAGGCACCACAGGAACATCTTCCCGCGCTGCGCTACTTTCCGGTTTGGAAGGGGTGACTATCACCTCATCAAGTTCCACTTTCCTCCCACTCACTTCTTTCGAGAGAAACTCTTTCTCCAGAAAGGACCCGTTCTTGGCAACAAAGATCTTGCCTTCGGATCTGAGGTAGAAGGTATACCCAATGGTTTCCTTAGGGTATCCTATGAAGACGCATTTTTCCGACTTGGGTTCGAGCTTTTCAGGTTGAAGTTTCTTGACATAAGCATCGCATCCCCAAACTTTTAGAAACGACAGCTTAGGTTTCTTCCCAAACCATAATTCATACGGTGTCGTCTCAATGGATTTCGACGGAGCCCTATTTAAAGTGAATGCGGCAGTCTCTAAAGCATAGCCCCAGAATGATAGCGGTAGATCGGTAAGAGACATCATAGATCGCACCATATCCAATAGAGTGCGATTACGACGTTCGGACACACCATTACGCTGAGGTGTTCCAGGCGGCATGAGTTGTGAAACAATTCCACATTTCCTTAAGTGTGTGCCAAATTCGTGACTCAAATATTCCCCTCCACGATCTGATCGTAAGAACTTTATTTTCCTGTCACGTTGATTCTCAACCTCACTCTGAAATTCCTTGAACTTTTCAAAGGTCTCAGACTTGTGTTTCATTAGGTAGACATACCCATATCTACTCAAGTCATCAGTGAGAGTGAGAACATAACGATAGCCACCGCGAGCCTCAACACTCATTGGACCGCACACATCAGTATGTATGATTTCCAATAAGTTGGTTGCTCGCTCCATTGTTCCGGAGAACGGAGTCTTGGTCATCTTACCCATGAGGCATGGTTCGCACGTGTCAAATGATTCGTAATCAAGAGACTCTAAAAGTCCATCAGCATGGAGCTTCTTCATGCGCTTGACACCAATGTGACCAAGGCGGCAGTGCCACAAGTATGTGGGACTATCGTTATCAACTTTACATCTTTTGGTATTCACACTATGAATATGTGTAACATCACGTTCGAGATTCATTAAGAATAAACCATTGACCAGCGGGGCATGACCATAAAACATATCTCTCATATAAATAGAACAACCATTATTCTTGGATTTAAATGAGTAGCCATCTCGAAATAAACGAGATCCAGATACAATGTTCATGCTCAAAGCTGGCACTAAATAACAATTATTGAGGTTTAAAACTAATCCCGTAGGTAAATGCAGAGGTAGCGTGCCGACGGCGATCACATCGACCTTGGAACCATTCCCAACGCGCATCGTCACCTCGTCCTTCGCCAGTCTCCGCTTATTCCGCAGCTCCTGCTTTGAGTTACAAATATGAGCAAACGCACCGGTATCAAATACCCAGGAGCTACTACGAGTACTGGTAAGGTACACACCAATTACAAGTATATCACATATACCTTTGGTATTGCCGGCCTTCTTGTCCGCTAAGTATTTGGGGCAGTTCCGCTTCCAGTGACCACTTCCCTTGCAATAAAAGCACTCAGTCTCAGGCTTGGGTCCATTCTTTGGCTTCTTCCCGGCAACTGGCTTACCGGGCGCGGCAACTCCCTTGCCGTCCTTCTTGAAGTTCTTCTTACCCTTGCCTTTCTTGAACTTAGTGGTTTTATTCACCATCAACACTTGATGTTCCTTTCTGATCTCCACCTCCACTGATTTCAGCATTGAATATACCTCAGGAATGGTCTTTTCCATCCCCTGCATATTGAAGTTCGTCACAAAGCTCTTGTAGCTCGGTGGAAGCGACTGAAGGATTCTGTCAATGACCGCGTCATCCGAGAGATTAACTCCCAGCTGAGTCAAGCGGTTGTGTAACCCAGACATTTTGAGTATGTGCTCACTGACAGAACTATTTTCCTCCATCTTACAACTGAAGAACTTGTCGGAGACTTCATATCTCTCGACCCGGGCGTGAGCTTGGAAAACCATTTTCAGCTCTTCGAACATCTCATATGCTCCGTGTTGCTCAAAACGCTTTTGGAGCCCCGGTTCTAAGCTGTAAAGCATGCCGCACTGAACGAGGGAGTAATCATCAGCACGTGACTGCCAAGCATTCATAACGTCTTGGTTCTCTGGGATGGGTACATCACCTAGCGGTGCTTCCAGGACATAATCTTTCTTGGCAGCTATGAGGATGATCCTCAGGTTCCGGACCCAGTCCGTATAGTTGCTGCCATCATCTTTCAGTTTGGTTTTCTCTAGGAACGCGTTGAAGTTGAGGGCAACATTAGCGTGGGCCATTTGATCTACAAGACATATTGTAAAGATTTTAGACTAAGTTCATGATAATTAAGTTCATCTAATCAAATTATTCAATGAACTCCCACTCAGATAGACATCCCTCTAGTCATCTAAGTGAAACATGATCCGAGTCAACTAGGCCGTGTCCGATCATCACGTGAGACGGACTAGTCAACATCGGTGAACATCTTCATGTTGATCGTATCTTCTATACGACTCATGCTCGACCTTTCGGTCTTCCGTGTTCCAAGGCCATGTCTGTACATGCTAGGCTCGTCAAGTCAACCTAAGTGTATTGCGTGTGTAAATCTGGCTTACACCCGTTGTATTCGAACGTTAGAATCTATCAAACCCGATCATCACGTGGTGCTTCGAAACAACGAACCTTCGCAACGGTGCACAGTTAGGGGGAACACTTTCTTGAAATTTTAGTGAGGGATCATCTTATTTAAGCTACAGTCATTCAAAGCAAATAAGATGTAAAACATGATAAACATCACATGCAATCAAATAGTGACATGATATGGCCAATATCATTTTGCTCCTTTGATCTCCATCTTCGGGGCGCCATGATCATCTTCGTCACCGGCATGACACCATGATCTCCATCATCATGATCTCCATCATCGTGTCTTCATGAAGTTGTCACACCAACGATTACTTCTACTTCTATGGCTAACGTGTTTAGCAATAAAGTAAAGTAATTTACATGGCGTTATTCAATGACACGCAGGTCATACAAAAAATAAAGACAACTCCTATGGCTCCTGCCGGTTGTCATACTCATCGACATGCAAGTCGTGATTCCAATTACAAGAACATGATCAATCTCATACATCACATATATCATTCATCACATCCTTTTGGCCATATCACATCACACAGCATATGCTGCAAAAACAAGTTAGACGTCCTCTAATTGTTGTTGCATGTTTTTACGTGGCTTCTATAGGTTTCTAGCAAGAACGTTTCTTACCTACGTAAAACCACAACGTGATATGCCAATTTCTATTTACCCTTCATAAGGACCCTTTTCATCAAATCTGTTCCGACTAAAGTGGGAGAGACAGACACCCGCTAGCCACCTTATGCAACTAGTGCATGTCAGTCGGTGGAACCTGTCTCACGTAAGCGTACGTGTAAGGTCGGTCCGGGCCGCTTCATCCCACGATGCCGCCGAAACAAGATAAGACTAGTAGTGGCAAGAAAAATTGACAACATCTACGCCCACAACAAGTTTGTGTTCTACTCGTGCATAGAAACTACGCATAGACCTAGCTCATGATGCCACTGTTGGGGATCGTAGCAGAAATTAAAAAATTTCTACGCATCACCAAGATCAATCTATGGAGTCATCTAGCAACGAGAGAGATGAGTGCATCTACATACCCTCGTAGATCGCGAGCGGAAGCGTTCAAGTGAACGGGGTTGATGGAGTCGTACTCGTCGTGATCCAAATCACCGATGACCGAGCGCCGAACGGACGGCACCTCTGCGTTCAACACACGTACGGAGCAGCGACGTCTCCTCCTTCTTGATCCAGCAAGGGGGAAGGAGAGGTTGATGGAGATCCAGCAGCACGACGGCGTGGTGGTGGAAGTAGCGGGATTCCGACAGGGCTTCGCCAGGCGCTGCGGGAGGAGGGAGATGTGTCACGGGAGGGAGAGGGAGGCGCCAGGGGCTGTGGTACTGCTGCCCTCCCTCCCCCCTTCTATATATAGGGCCCCTGGGGGGCGCCGGCCCTGGAGATCCCATCTACAGGGGGGGCGGCCAAGGGGGGAAACTTGCCCCCCGAGTCAGGTGGGGCGCCCCCCACCCCCAGGGTTTCCAACCCTAGGCGCAAGGGGAGGCCCATGGGGGCGCACCAGCCCACCAGGGGCTGGTTCCCTTCCCACTTCAGCCCATGGGGCCCTCCGGGATAGGTGGCCCCACCCGGTAGACCCCCGGGACCCTTCCGGTGGTCCCGGTACAATACCGGTGACCCCCGAAACTTTCCCGGTGGCCGAAACTGGACTTCCTATATATAATTCTTCACCTCCGGACCATTCCGTAACTCCTCGTGACGTCCGGGATCTCATACGGGACTCCGAACAACTTTCGGGTTTCCGCATACTAATATCTCTACAACCCTAGCGTCACCGAACCTTAAGTGTGTAGACCCTACGGGTTCGGGAGACATGCAGACATGACCGAGACGACTCTACGGTCAATAACCAACAGCGGGATCTGGATACCCATGTTGGCTCCCACATGTTCCACGATGATTTCATCGGATGAACCACGATGTCGAGGATTCAATCAATCCCGTATACAATTCCCTTTGTCAATCGGTACGTTACTTGCCCGAGATTCGATCGTCGGTATCCCAATACCTTGTTCAATCTCGTTACCGACAAGTCACTTTACTCGTACCGTAATGCATGATCCCGTGACCAAACACTTGGTCACATTGAGCTCATTATGATGATGCATTACCGAGTGGGCCCAGAGATACCTCTCCATCATACGGAGTGACAAATCCCAGTCTCGATTCATGCCAACCCAACAGACACTTTCGGAGATACCCGTAGTGCACCTTTATAGCCACCCAGTTACGTTGTGACGTTTGGCACACCCAAAGCACTCCTATGGTATCCGGGAGTTGCACAATCTCATGGTCTAAGGAAATGATACTTGACATTTGGAAAAGCTCTAGCAAACGAACTACACGATCTTTGTGCTATGCTTAGGGCTGGGTCTTGTCCATCACATCATTCTCCTAATGATGTGATCCCGTTATCAATGACATCCAATGTCCATAGTCAGGAAACCATGACCATCTGTTGATCAACGAGCTAGTCAACTAGAGGCTCACTAGGGACATGTTGTGGTCTATGTATTCACACATGTATTACGATTTCCGGATAACACAATTATAGCATGAATAATAGACAATTATCATGAACAAGGAAATATAATAATAACCATTTTATTATTGCCTCTAGGGCATATTTCCAACACCTTCACGATCCGTCCCGATCAAGTACCGAACGCACGGCACCTCCGCATTCAGCACACGTTCAGCTCGATGACGTCCTCACCTTCTTGATCCATCAAGAGGGGCGAAGTAGTAGATGAGTTCCGTCAGCACGGTGGCGTGGTGACGGTGGTGATGAAGAACAATCTCCGTAGGGCTTCGCCAAGCACAACAGAAACTATGACGGAGGATAAACTAGAGGGGGCGGGGTTGCCGGCACACGGCTTGGTGAATCTTGATGTGTTCCGGGTGCTAGCCCTGCCCCTCTATTTATATGTTGAGCCCTGGGGTCATTTCTTGGATAAAGAGCCTCCTAAAACTCGGTTTTACCCGCAAGGCAAGAGTCCTTCTCGGACTCCAGGACCAGACGCCACAGTTCTTGGCGTTTGGCCCAGGGCCAGACGCCAGGGTCCCTGCATCTGGTCCCTAACCTTCGCAAAACTTCCTTTTGCACCGACCTAAAGCCCTGTGGGCCTTACCCCTTCGCCTAACCATATCATCCTATATATCAATCTTTACCTCCGAGCCATTCCGGAGCTCCTTGTCATGTTAGTGATCTCATCCGGGACTACGAACAACATTCGGTCACCAACATACATAACTCATATAATATTATATCGTTAACGAACGTTAAGCGTGTGGACCCTACGGATTCGAGAATGATGTAGACATGACCGAGACGCTTCTCCAGTCAATAGCCAATAGCGGGACCTGGATGCCCATATTAGTTCCTACATATTCTACGAAGATGTTTATCGGTCGAACCCTTATGACAACATACGTAGTTCCCTTTGTCTGTCAGTATGTTACTTGCCTGAGATTCGATCGTCAGTATCTCCATACCTAGTTAAATCTCGTTACCGGCAAGTCTCTTTACTCGTTATGTAATACATCATCCTGTAACTAACTCCTTAGTCACTTTGCTTGCAAGCTTCTTATGGTGTTGTATTACCGAGAGGGCCCAGAGATACTTCTTCATTATACGGAGTGACAAATCTCACTCTTGATCCATGCCAACTCAACAGACACCTTCGGAGATACCTGTAGAGCATCTTTATAATCACCCAGTTACGTTGTGACGTTTGACAGCACACATGGTATTCCTCCGGTATCCGGGGTTGCATGATCTCATGGTCGAAGGAATATGTATTTGACATTAAGAAAGCAGTAGCAATAAACTAAACGATCATCTGCTGAGCTAACGGATGGGTCTTGTCCATCACATCATTCTCCTGATATGATCCTGTTATCAAATGACAACACATGTCCGTGGTTAGGAAACCTTAACCATCTTTGATCAACGAGCTAGTCTAGTAGAGGCTTACTAGGGACACGGTATTCGTTTATGTATCCACACATGTATTTAAGTTTCCGATCAATACAATTCTAGCATTAATAATAACCTTTATCATGAATAAGGAAATACAATAATAACAACTTTATTATTACCTCTAGGGCATATTTCCATCAATTTGTGGATATTACATGTTGATACATCGACCATCACCGAATTACTCTTATAAAGGATGCAATTACTCTTATAAAGGATGATGGAGTACCGCCTCCGCACACCATCCGCCGCCTCGCGCGCCCTCCGCGTCGTCCAATGGAATAGTGGCGCCCCCTTCTGCCTGCCTCACGGCCACTCCACCGTCCAGCCATGTTGGGTCGTTCCTCACCCCTATGAGCGTGGGGAGCCTCTGGTCTGGCACCTTTTCTTCGCCACTACGTGCACATTTCTTGCAATGAGGGTGGTGTCTAAGACCAACTCCAATGCACCGACGCATTCTGTCCGTGCACATCTGTTTGGGTTGAAAGGAACACAAACCGCGGCCCAATGTGCCGACAAAAGTGGGCGTGTGTCCGCTTTTTGTCTGCATGCGACTCATTTCAGGCCCAGATTTGAGTCGGGTTTGCATCAGCACGGACATGAGGCGGACGCACGCGACGCCCGCCCTTGTCCTCCCCCTAGCCCGTCATTCGGTGGTACATTGGAAGTTACCCTCCTCTCTCGTCCAAAGCTAAGACACCCGGGCACCCCGCCTTCACCCGGTTCGGTCGGTTGTACATTGCCCAGGCCGCCGCCCGCACCCACAAACCTCCCCCGGCAACAGGCCGCTCCCGACGGGTACCCTTGCCAGCGAGCCAGGCCTAGTTTCACCGTTGTCGTAGCGCGCCCCCCCCCCCAACCCCCCACGACCATGCCACCACCCTCACCTCCGGCGCCGTCGGCAACGCTCCAATCCTGGCTTCCTCGATCGATGTTCGCCTCCACGGTCGCCACCATGCCGACAGGTCTGCTGCCTGGTCTGGAAGAGGCGCGGGGCTCTTCGCCGGTCGGCTTCTTCAACCACGCCCGCAAGGTGTTCGACGTTTCGTCCGCAAGGTACAAATGGATAGTGGAGACGAATACTTTTTCGACTACTTCATTTGTGATTCAGATGATTCATCGTTGGACGATGAGGAGTTTGTGGTTGCTACTTTGGCCGTCAATGACCACATTGCTAGGCAGTGGTCGATGTTTAGGGGCTCGATCCCGGGCCATGCTCCGGCGTTGAATCACAACAGAGAGAACGGCCTTTGCCTACTCTCAGAAGACTACTTCAAGTCTCTTCCCCACTCTTCAAACACAAGCTATTCCGGTGCCGCTTCCGGATGGGTAGACATGTGTTCTCGTATTCGCGAGGGGGTTGTGGCATACGATGATTATTTTGTATGCAAGGAGGATGTCCTTGGGAGAGGTTGGCTTCTCCTCTTATCAGAAATACACTGCAGCTATTCGAGTGCTTGCATACAAAATACCATGTGATCTGATTGATGAGTATGTCCGCATGAGTGAGTCCACGTGCCTAGAATCCATGTACAGGTTCTGGAAGATTGTGCTAGTAGTGTTTGGTCGGGAGTACTTGAGAGAGCCAACTGTTGCACCAGGTTGTTGGTGATCAATGCAGATAGGGGCTTTTCGGGGATGCTTGGTAGCACACAGATTGTAAGCACTACAAGTGGAAGAATTGTCTATCTGCTTGGCAGGGGTAGTATAGAGGTCATGTGAAAGTTTGCAATGTCATACTTGAGGCCGTGCTTCACAAGATCTTTGGATTTGGTACTCTTTTTTCGGCACGGCCGGCTCTCACAATGACACGACGTGCTTCAGCGTTCTTCGGTGTTTGGAAGGCTTGCAAAAGGCAATTGCCCAGAGGTCAATATTGACATCAACTACTACCACTATAACAAAGGATACTACCTTGCTGATGGTATTTATCCTCAGTGCGTTACTCTTGTGAAAACAATCCCCAACCTGATAGGAGAGAAGAGGCAGTGATTTGCCCAAACACAAAAGAGTGCTAGAAAGAATGTGGAGCGTGCTTTTGGTGCTCTTCAATCTCGATGAGGCATCATTCAATATCCTGCTAGAACTTAAGAGCACCAAAAAGTTTTGGGAAGCGATGAGTGCTAGTGTGATCATGCACAACATGATTATAGAGGATGAGCATGAGGATGAAATCTTCGACCATGGGTTTCAATATTAAGGTGAAAATGGTGTGCCTGAGCATGAAGGAGCGACAATTTTTACATAGTTCACTGAATTTTGTCATGAAATGCATGATTGGCATCTCACAATTATGTAAGAACCCAAATCACAACGGATATCAGTGAATCAACTTCTCCGCAAGCAACTCAAACAGAAGAAAAAGAAAAAGAAGACAACGAGGAGGAAGAGGCAAACACAAGAAGAGAAAGGAAAACAAAACTGTCAAAGTCTGCAACCAAGAAAGAGACTAGCTACAAGTTGCTCATTGCTGCTGCCTATAACTACATCATTCCATACCATACCAGACCATCAACCAACAACCGAATCCACTATTTCTATCATAGATCCGCCCGACCGGCGCCAACATCTTCGGTTAAATTGATCATACTCGACGACATTAATTATACTAACTAGACTTCTTTTTAAACTCACCCAGGAGAGACACGCAACCAACCAAACCAAACCCTAGAATCATCCATCATCCGCTAGCTAGCCTAGGCTCAACTTCCGCCGTACCAAACTAAACAGTCTACATCGTTCACTCCCGGATCGAGTTGATGTCGATGCCGCAGGACCGCGACTCCATCTGCCGCATCATGCCCGTCCATCCGCTCATCATCGCGTCCGACGGCAGCTTCTCCTCTCCGCGGGGCATCGGCATCAGCGGCGAAGGGCCCTCTTCCTCCGCCTCGCCTCCAACTCCGACTCCGTCTCCGCCCCTGCCCCCGTTGGCATCGCCGGTCTGTTCTTCCTCTGCTGCAGCAGGCTCCTGCCCGGCCTTGCCCTTCCTGCTCTTCTTCGACCCCGCGTACATGAAGCTCCCCACGATCACCTGCACCAACACACACAATCACCTGATCATTTATTTCTGGAACACAGCAGACCAAGGGCAAATTAATGAAATGCTGATGTTTCAGTAAAAAAAAAAAAGCGAGTGATCACCTGAACTGTCCCGGCTGCTGTCAGGACTCCACCAACGCTTCCTCCAATAACCCTGTGATCAGCGCCACACAGCGCTATGCATAGCCCTCCGTTTCGTGTGCGCGTAACACCGTCATCTATAACTAGGTATGATCCAGAGAGGCACAGGATTTCGAATCGACCCTGTCAAAGGTAATAGTGTGCATGCAAAAATTGTTACGGTGTTGTCCGTGACTGGTGTTATAACTTATAAGTGTAGCATTTCTTGGCAAAATAGAATAAATATTAATGATTCCATATTCATCAGCAATGGATCTAGGAACTGCAAACTTGAACAAATACCTCCTGTCCTAGGTTGCTAACAACATATCATGACTTCATTTGACGACAAAGGACAGAAGTAGTCAGGTTTACTTCTACCAAGACAACACATCAACAACGTATACATCAAGATGCAGCTACAAAATATGGAACAACAGGAAGGAGAGCACTGCGATGACAAATACTAGAGAACAACTGACATTACTGCCGATAACAGAGCATAAGAGACCATGCTACATATATAGAGAATAGGATCACAGACACTCCCATAACCCAGCCCAGCAGCCTTACTGTTAAACCAAATTCTGTAAGTAACTGGTAAAAGTTTGTGGGTAGGAAAACAGATAACTTGGAATATCTTGAGCACAGCTTCTGTTAAACAAGAATAGAATACAAGGCACATAGATATCAGTCTCTGGGCCACTGGTACTAACAACCATGAGAACATACCTCATATTTAACTACACTGCCGGAACCTGCATCCTGATGAAGGGTTGCTGTGGAGACAGCCCCTGATGCTGACATGATGCAGACCGCCCTTGGGCCCTGTTGCGAGAAGGACATTATCCTGGCTGCGACATCCTGCACAGATAGGCACAGACACACTATAACTATAAGCCCTGCAACAGAATGTGCATAATGCATAGAAGAAAACTACATTATTTAACAGTTTGCTTTGCTGTACTTTCGAAAGACAACTGAAGGTTTCACTCTATGCCTTCTTGGACTATAAGGCGAAGAAGGCAATCAAAGAATAGTTAACATCTGGTAACCAGATAGCAAGAGGGAAAAAGGAACCTAGGGATCAACAATGCACAGATAATGATATTCTAGTACATTAAAGCCAGCATGGACCATGTGGAACCAGATTCATGGGTTACTAGCCTAGCAAACAAAAACCATATCTAACTTGGGCTTTAGAAACCAAACATAACATGCTTTTTCCCTTGCTCAACAAAAGCTTTAGAAACCAAACATAACATGCTTATACATGGAGCCAGGCCCTAGCCCAAGTTATGGGCAGAGTTACTGCTTTCACACACCCTGTGGCATGTGGTTCCTGCCCGCATCCAATCGAATAAAAAGGCAAGGATCTTATTTATAGGAAGTGAAACCTGGAGATAGGAATAGCTTGGGAAACAGAGCAAGAGATGATATTAGTTTCCTTCCAATTAAAGATTGTCTCATTCAGTTCAACATCAGCATGTGGTGTGTTTTTTAAATAATACTCCCTCAAGTTTACTTGAGTGGCCAAAACCAAAAGCTGCGCTTAACATGTGCCAGTATAAAAACCGAAAGTTGTTGTGCAGAACAAGAAGGGGAAAGCAATGCAACACCCATTTCTAAAGCATAGAAAGTAAACATAATTGGCTGTAAGCATCATTGTCACATCACAATAAGTGATCAATATGCCTTGTCAGCGCAAACAAAAAAGGCATCCTTCTCAGAAAGATTTGCATCTATTATTTATCGGTTTATTTCAGGCAGGAAACAGCCGGAACTTTAGAAACCCGCGTCTTTTTGATCCACGGGTCCAAATCTAGCGAATTCTGCTAGAAAGGCGATGCGCTTTTTGCAAAAGTGCAGAGCAAGTAAGCACGTAAAGAAGAAACTGTGTTGGACTTTGGCAGGAAACTGGAGCAATTAATCTAATTCTGTGGGCAACCAACCACATTATCAGTACATATAAATGTGGGGGATACGGACCTCTCCTGATGGGATGATGATGACATGGGGCGTGAACCCGGTGCCGACGGTGCCGAGGAACGATTTCCCTGAAAAGAAGAACACAAAGGAACTGTCTTTCAATCTGGAAAATGCTCTGTTTTCCTTTCCATGTGAGTGGCGGAAGATTGGTTAGTTACCGAGGGAGGCGAGCTGCTGCATCTTGCCGGAGCCGGGGGGCCGGCCGCGGCGCTTCTCGGAGGAGGGCCCGCCGCCGGAGCCGGGCGTGACGGGGACGATGGCGGTGCAGGGGGAGGGGGCGGGGCCGGAGCCGGAGGCGTCGGGCTTGTACTTGCGGGGCCGGCCGCGCTTCTTCCTGCCGAGGTCGTCGTGCGCGGCGGCGGCGGAGACGGAGGCCCCCATCTGGCCCTGGGGAATGTGGGGGTGGGGGTGGGGGTCGGGGCCCATGGGGAAGGAGAAGACGTCGAGCGGGTGGTGGGTGCGGGGGTAGGCGTCAGGCGGCGGAGGGGAGGGAAAGGCAGGGGCTTGGGTGGCGGTGGAGGGGGTGGGGGAGGGGGAGGGGCGGTGGTGGACGTAGTAGGGGGAGGAGGAGGCCGCCAGGGAGGAGGAGTCGTCGGTGGAGTCCATTCATCCGACGGCGGGGGGGCGAGGGAGAGGAGGAGGAGGAGGGCGGCGGCAGCGGAAACCCTAGCTAGATTCGCCGGCGAGGCATGGGTGGATGGATTCCGGCGAGAGAGAAGGGGGAGGGGAGACGAGTGGAGGCCCAAACTCTTCTTTGCTAAAACCCTAGAAAAACAAGAGATGAGAGAGTGGGGTTGGTTTTGGTTTTGGTTTTGGTTCCATTCCAACCAACAACATGACTCACCACAACCTCAAACACATGTTTGGTGTTTCACCTCCCCTCCCCTCCCTCTCTCTCTCTCTCTCTCTCTCACGCACAAGCGTCGCCTCTTCAAAAAGGAAGTTGTCTTTTCTGCGATTTCTACTACTCTCTCAGTCGTAAGACGTTTTCTTTCTTGACTTTAATGTCAGACAGCCTCCGAGCCACCTTGCACCAATGTGAACCCAGGCAGGAACGATCCTCTACGGCCATTCGATGCACCCATCAGATGAATCAAGGCCGTTAATCACGCCCTGGCCAAAAGCGTCGGAATGCATAATGCAGTGTCAAAAACCGTCTTACATTATGAAACAGGGGGAGTAGTTTCTACTGGCATACAAAGGCTTATTATGTGAGTGGCATACCAGGCTTCTTATGCTAGGTATATGTTAATACTATATTATTGTGTTGCACTGGCATCTCATCTCCCGCTACATGGTCCACGGAATCGTATTGAAGAGCGCTAGTTTTACAGCTAGAGGGTGATATCGGTGTGATGGAATCCGGGAAAGAAGCAATCGGTGGGACGTGTGCACGAACAGTCAATTCAGTACAGCTACTACTTACCTATGAGAAACAATTGTGCAAAAAGTTACATACATGAATGCTCATGTTTACCCGTACTTGTAAATTTCCGTATTATGAGGGTTGGGTGGGGGGAGGTCGTTTGGTGCCAAGAGAGAACAATAAACTTCGGCGCTCTAAAAGAGCAAGAAATCCAAAAGCAAGTTTTACAAGCAAATGTACATGCCTAAATTTTAAACATTTGGAAAGAAAAAAAATGTGATCTTCCAATGGGCCTTTGAATTTTCATTGAATCTATGATATGTTCCTTGTACAAGCGATGCAGGTAAATGTACCAATCAATATAAAAGCGCATGTTCTATAAATTTTAAACGCGCCTGGAATTAGTTAACAATTCTATCAAAAAACTGAACTGCATTCCTGATATATAGTTTACTCATAGAAAGAAAGATACAACAATTATTTCCAACAACACACAAGAGAATTGCATGCCAGTATAGCTGAGATACAGAACAGAGGTCAACATGCCTTCCATGGAAACCACAAAGCTCTCTTGAAAACAACCAAGTAACATCTTTTTCATAATTTGTACAGAAAAAGAAATACTCAACAGTATCTTTGGAGAAGTCCTAAGTTACAGTGGACAGTCATCTTGACTACAACATCACAACCTGCAATATAGACACCAAATGCAAATCCAACTTGATCTTCTATTAAGAAATTAACTTTTCTTCCAAGGGAATGAGTACACTTTGCTTTTACAGGAATGCTAATAACAAATGTCCTACAGCTCGAACCTTTACACATCATACACAATGGATGTACCGTCGAGCCCTAACAGGAATCATGTATTGGTTACTGGGGTAAAAAGAAAACCAGTGCGGCGCTAGTCACGCTACCACTAACCAGCACAGGCTATTTCTGGCAAGCTACAACTGATGGCAGGATCAAAACTGGTGGCACAAACCCGCCGTTTTCAGAAGTTGATCAGCCATAAGCACATGAAAGAATTGGAAAGGGAAAAAAAGCTAGCCTGAAGAAGATTTTGTACACGCTACAAATTAGGGCCTTTAAAAGGGGAAGAAATGTCTTGGGAATGTCCCATGAAATCGCTACGTCTTCTGGCTGTTCTGTGGGGAATCCTTTTGCTGTCCCGCCACGTGTTGTCTATTTCGCTATCTTGACGCAGAAGCTTTACCAAATCTACCCTAACCTGGGATTTCTCCCGTGTGTTGCTGCTGTTACACTTATTATCCTCCACAGTTTCTGGTTCGTCACCAGATGCTGGAGGAGTGTGAGGTCCTGCTTCGGCGCTTGATCTGAGACATGGGGAAAACGAGTCAGCTGAAAGAACGCGCAATGAAATGCACAGGATAAGCATGAGCGATTAAATCAACACTACCAGCGCCTTGCCATGCTAATGGGGTATTTTTACGGATCATAACTAAAAACAGTTGTCATATTGACATTCTTAATTCCACTAAGCAACAGATTCTGGTTCATGCTATCCTAGCATATAAAGTTATCAATGCGTTACTCCAAGCAAGGACATCATGCAGTGCAAACATCTAGACCAAGCTAACATATCCAAGGACATGGTTAAAATGAGTATACATACCTATCCTCCTCCCTGGCTGACCGGGGAAGCGATATAAACCCTTCGCCATTATTAGGACTGCAAGCAGGACAATAGAATGTTTTTGGAGGGGGGCCACACAAGTTGATACAATCAAAATGATACCACTCATCACACTGATCGCATGCTATCATGGCCCTGTTATCATATGGCTTGCGGCAAATGCAATAAAGAATGCTCCGATCTCTGAGTAACTGCAATGGAACTAGGCTGGTGAGAAAATAACCAACACACAGCTCAATGAATAATTAATGAGATCTAGAATTCGGCATGTACCTTCAGTTCCTTCTCGACGTGTACAGATAGATTCTCCCCTTGAACAATAAGTCCATAAACAAGATCAAGTGGAAGCTCGCCACAATCAAACGCAGCCTGCATCACAGCATGCATGGTCTTAAGGTTTGCAGGGTTTCATTCCTATCTTACAGAGCAAATAGCAAAAGAAACAGGCATCTCACCTTTCCTGCTTTGGCTAGCCACTGCTGACTGGTTTCCTTTATTTCCCAAATCTGCGACTTGAAGAAATCTTCACCAGATATCTCTAAATTTGAACCCTAATAGAATCAGTGCATTAAAGAATACATCAGGCCGAATGAATTTAAAATGTGATTGCCATTGAAATAAATCTTCACCTATATTTGGGAAGAATGCTCTATCCATCACCAAGCACCGAAATAAATGATCCAACAGGAGACGTATAGTTTAAATCATATTACCTCTTTATCAAGGCGCATCACGTGTTGGATCGATGCCTTTTTTCCACCGTACAAGATTTTATGAATTCGTTTCTTCCATATATATCTGTTCAATACCAACTCAATGTTACGGTTGATCTGCTGATCATATAAGCCAGCAGCTGATGTTGCCTACAAAAATGACCAAAAAGGTAAATAGCAATGGCATACTTAATTATATCTTCTAACAGATCCATCACTTCAGAGTCGAGAGCATCTAACGTTCATAAAATTGTTAAAAATAAGGGATAAGATTGCCAAGAATCACCTTTAGAGCAACCAGAAGAGGTTTGCACATCACACTAAGATCATTCCCGTTGCAAGAATCCACGTCATGCAAAATTTGCACCAAAGAGGACTTAAAGTCACAACCCTTCTTGATAATTTCCTCCAACAAATGCAACTCCTCAATTCTGTTAAAGGTCAGGTGAACCTTTGTAAGCCCAAATGAGGAATCTAAGTTTAAATTAAATAGTTATTTTTAAAATTACCCTGTGTAGAAACCCTTTGTAGAACTGAGGAGTTCACTAAGTGCACTAAGAGCAGGACGGTTCCCTTTAGAGATCTGTAACATTTGCATCGGTATCAGAATATAACATCAATCACAGACTTAATCAGATTTATCAAACTGATAAGTACCTTCTCTTGTATTCCTTTCTCTAATGGATCCCCGCTTTCTAAACAGAAGCAAAATGGACAAATATATTCAGTGGTTGTTCGTTTAGAAGCAAGCAGTGGTTCGGCACAAGAGCTGTGGTACCTGCATAATAGATCATTCAGTCAACAGACTGAGAAAATGCACAGAAAAATAAAACATGACAAACAGTATCGAGAAGGCATAGTTTGACCGAACTAGCTAGTTCCCTTCACTCAATACTCGCAGAAAAAAAATCATTTTTAATGCATTTACTTGAGCAGAAAAATAGCGTGTTCTTGTGTTGGATTCAGAGAATCCCATCTCATGTACACTACTGATCTATGTGCATACAAACAAGCATAGCATTCTAGCAGAAGCATAATATTATTTGATTGACACCTCAACGAACATGAAAAACCAATCCAAGCACATGTAATTTACCAGTCTTGACATATTACACATCTGGAGGCTACATCATCTCCCACGTCACATGAACAGATGACACAGAACCCTTTCCTCTTACAATCCTCAGCATATAACATAGAAGCGTTGTCCAATGATCCTCTGATCTGAAAACAGGAAGTGAAAAGCTCAAAGCGCTTGCCAATAAATAAATACAAGAAAGCAACAAACCGTCCTCATTTCAAACAGAAACCAACCTTCAGGAGAATGGAGAGTAAAGAACCATTATCATTGACATCAGGAGAAAGAGTACAGCGGCACTGATTGAACCACCCATCAATCTTTTTAATATCAAGAACAACCCTATCCATTTCACAACAATCAAGTGCAACAGACCGGCCACTGTCCTGTAAAGGTTCACATATCATGGATGTTGCAGAAGATATTCAACACAAAAGAATACAATCACTACTCAATATTTTCATGAAAATGTAAGGAAGTGTGGTGAAGTAAGTTAAAGCTTGCTATGGTGCATATCTCGTGAATCTAAATTTTAGCAAGAATTACACAAATAAACATGAATACAAGAAATAGCCATATTGCAAAAATATTTACAATGCTCTCATAAAAATGTTACAGAATTAACAGAAACAAAATGAATAAGAAATTCAGCACCTAGATATTGATAATATGAATGACTTACTCTGAGCCTTAGTAGTTCAGTCCAGGATTGGTGATCACGCGACATAAAGAAGGCATTACATTGCTCTGTCCATGACCTGAGAGGAAGGAAGAATTGTTGAATGATAAAATGATGGGCCTCAAATGTAACTTGATGGCTTGCACTATTACTCAAGTGCACTAAAGTAAAGTAAAAGGACTGGGAGCGCACGATGCAGCTTTCGAAAAAAGTGCACAAGGCAGAAAAAGGAGATAGTCTTGTACAGTGGTACTCCAGTATAATCTGTTAAATCATTTCAAAGATATTCCAGCTTCAATATGGAAGCGAGATCTGGCTATTCATATCTACCAAATTGCTTCCTAGTGCAGCTGCACTATCTCGAGTGATCAAGCGCACCGTCCATCCACCCTCTGATGCGTTTTTTGGCGTGATACGCCGAGTAGAGTATGTAGTCCATAACAAGCGGCGGTTATCAACATTAATCACAGGTTGTGGGCCATAAGACAATTAATGCGTTCACACAAAGTTGTGGGCAAATCTATGTGTCTTTGTGCATTTCGTTTCACAAAATTTCAAAAAGTTGTATATTTTGAAATCGACAATTAATGCGTTCACACAAGGTTCTTTGCGGCGGCATCTTAGAAACTACGTAGATCCCATTTGCATATGTTCTACAATTTTTTTTCTTTCAGAAAGCAACTTTGGTATTATATGAGGCCACTTTTAGTGCTACATTTGACAACTGCCTATTATGTACCATACCATAACTGCCAATTAGTCTGATGCTCCCCTAAGTTGGCTACTATAGTTATCCTACCACGACGGCCAAATTGCTTATTATGTCCCAAGTTGCCATTTGTGACCAACGAGCATCCTAACACTATCCTAAGTTGTCCTGCAATATTTGCCGGTACCGTATGCAAATTAGGAACCATGAGAGGGAGAACCATGGCTTAGAGCAGTGGTGAGCAGGTGCTGAAACCTGCCCACCCGCCCGAGTTCGAGTGACCCTACTCGCATTCTCAGTGTGTACTCAACTTTCGCCTTAATGAAACGGAATGGGCTGTCTAACCCATGATCTGAATTTTTTCATAGAAACCATGATAGGCAACTTTCATAGGACAACCATGGTTCCTAAGTTGTCTACATCACTACAAAGTTGCCTATGGGTGACACTGTTTTGTCGTCAAGTCGACGAGTCGCACTGGGAGGGTTGACTCAACCCCCTCGACTAGTCGATCGGCCAGGCTCGACTCGTCACGAGTCGCTACCCCAGAACGACTCATCGACTCAAAAACCTTGATTGGTGATGCTCTATTGCCTACAATACCATGTTAGTTGCTTATCATGGTTGCTAAGTTGCCCACCAAGGGACCAAAGTTGCCTACGATATCAGAAAGTTTTTGTGGGGCAACTTGGAATAATGTTAGAATACTTGCCAATCATGGTAGACAATTTAGAGATGATGGTATGCACCTTGGCAAACATGGTAGTCAACTTAAGGGGGCATTGAGTTGGTAGGCAGTTATGATAGGCAACTTTAAAGGTGATATTACACAACTTGATAGGCATGGTAGCCAACTTATAAGAGCTTGGGTAGATATGTAGTCATAGTATGCAACCTAACCGGAAAGTTGCCTTCCTGTAGCACCGAAGTTTCCCCAAGTAGCACCAAAATTGTTCATGCAAAAAAGTTTGTTGAAACATACCCACATGGGATCTAGTTTTGAAGAACTTGTCACGAGAAACCCAACGGTAAAAACAGATCTCAGTTCGGTTCAAAAGTTAGCTTTTTAAAAAACGGTAAAAACATACCCTTTTACATGGTTGTCACGATAAACACAACGGTAAAAACAGATCTTAATTCGGTTCAGAAGTTGTAGCATTTTAAAAAACGGTAAAAACATTCCCTTTTACATGGTTGTCACGATAAACACAACGGTAAGAACAGATCTTAATTCGGTTCAGAAGTTGTAGCTTTTTAAGAAACGGTAAAAACGTTCCCTTTTACATGGGGTTTCCTAATGTGTGTTACAGTAAGGAATCGCACAGATGGGACCAAGGGTGGGGGACCAGGTGATTCCATATCTGGTGCTTTCCTTTTTGGAGGGTCTGCTCGTCCACACTAATCCCATGAACAACACTGAGATTCTTACATGTGACTTACTTATGTTTGTTTATAGCATCCTCGAGCTTGGCAGTCATCATAGAATAAGGGACAGCAATTTCCTGCGACAAGCAAAAAGATAATGCTGCTGAAACCCAAGAACAGCTGAAGAAGTGAATGGAAAATGTGAAAAGTACGTCAGTTCTGAAAACTTGCCTGATGTTCTGCCAAAACATTTTCGACATCTTCCAGTCTATATTTTACAGAGTTTTCAGAACCAGGAAGCAAAACAAGTGCTTTCCTTAGCCAAGATAATCCGCTCATCAACAATGTAGCTAAAGGGCAGCTTGACAATGATGCAGGAAGGTGGACAGCTTCTTCAATTGCTCGATCAACAGCCTGCAAGGTTACATTTACATGGCTCTAGCAACTTCAGCTACGCAATTAAGACATATGTAGTGCAACGGATAACTATCTTTAGACAGTAACAAACAAGTTTCACTCTTCAGCTAAATAATACTCCCTCCGTCCCAAAATAAGTGTCTTAACTTTGTACTAACTTTAGTACAAAGTTGTACTAAACTTGAGACACTTATTTTGGGACAGAGGTAGTATGATTCAGTTTGGATGAGCAAGGACATGCATATCAAAAGACAACTAACTACTGTGGTGCACTGGTATACTATCAGTGGCAGTCCTAAAATGAAGATGACCCACACAAATCACACAGGTCCCTCATGAGTCATGATAAGTTGGATGTCACACAACGTGCATGGGCTATATCAAGGAATTTTTATTTTTTTGGAAATGGTGGCTGTGCACCATGGTGACCTGGGTACTACGGCAATAAGGGTGGACCAGTGGCCTTAAGATGGACCATGATGGCCTCTACTATTGCCGGCACAACCCTACCTCACAGACATGCTCTCTCTCATATAATGCAAGTGAATTTCAATGATTTTAAGAATTTGAGCTTTGGCAAGTTTGAGGGGGTACAGTGTTTGGATCTAGAAGACTGAGAAAGACAGAGGTGAATGAGGAAAAGTGCACGTGGTGAGACCTGCAGTGGAGATACAATCGCCCTGCACTCCTGCTACAAGAAAACGGATGGTGGACCCTTCTTTTGGTGCTGGAGCGATGTGACTGTTACTGTATTAATGTTCCATAGTATTCCGAAAACAAATAGCACACAACAATACTTGATAGTACTATAAGCATAATTATCTTCATCCATTAATGGAACCAAAAATGCAGGTGAAAAATATGAGCTCGGAAATTAAATTGGATTTAGGAGTGTCACTAAAACAATAAAAGCAAATATCTAAGATGGAGAGCATACTAAACAGCCTTGCTTTCTATACATGAACCAATCAAAATGACAGATGCAGTGAGTAACAGTTATGACAGTGAACATGTTACCTCTAACAAGGGAATCCTGCAGCAGAAAGATAGTGCTGTCAACATCCATCCAAGTGTCACCAAAGAATCTTTCATTTCATTAAGAACCTTTAACTCAAAACCAAGAGATAATCCACTTTCTATTTCTGCACTAATTTTACTTTGCAGCTCCTCCAAATCTCTTTCAAGTGGGTCAACTGTAGAGCCGATCACATTCAAATGCACTAGGGTTCTTAAACTGCTTAGCAGACTTTGTGAATTCTTTTCCCACTCTTCAATATTACTGAGAACAGAATTAAGTGCAGAAGTGTCGAGAATGACTTTCATAGTTGCAGGCTGACAGACTAAATCCTGTGATATGAAGAACCATGGTTATCAAAAATATTATAAATAAGTATACTTTCTGAAAATAATTATCATGAAAGCCATATTAAATGAACCTTCAAGTCATCAACTTTAAGACAAACTCCAAATCCAAGTCTATCACATCTAGGTCTCAGATAGGCCTGACATTTGTCCATCCACAACCTAGCAGCAATAATCTCTGCTTTCATAACTTGTTCAGATGGAAGTATAGCTTTTATATCCTCTGACCACCTGAAATAGGATAGTATAAAAAATAGTCTGTAGCATAAGAATAATATAGATCTCTATGATGACTAGTACCGGATATGATCCTCAAACTCAGAGAGAGAAGCTGACTGCTCAAGCATACGTCGAGCCTTCTCTTCCCAAGCAGTGGCATTTTTTAGCACCTCCGACAGACCAACAAATGGTTGCTCCTCTTCAATAGTTAATCTGGCAGACAGGTAATAATAGTGAGGCAGAGCAAAAGAATTATCCTATACAAGATTAGAAACTGGTGAATTGATTACACTTACATGGAGGCTTGTATCAGAATTTCTTTAATAAACTGCAGGGACATTTGTGTTGCAAGAGCCTGTTACATACTTGAATGTTAATGTAATCAATCTACTTAAGCATTAACGAAATAATATCTAAGCTCTGACTTGAATAAGGGATGGCTTATATAACACTTCTTTAGAATCAGATATCACAATGAAAGTTCATGCTTCCTGTGACAGGAATATAAAGATGTTATCGGAGGATCTGACCAAGTTCCAAAGACAGATTCATGACAAAGTTGACAGTTGCCAGCTTTCACAAACAATGTTAAAAATAAGAAGAAGTTAACGGGATTCAAGTTTCAACTCGGGTAAAAAGATATATGTTGGGTTCAATTCTAACATTTCGTCATGAAGTTTTAATCAACGTCTATTTTTCAGTTGATATAGTGAAAAACAAACTAGTGTCCGCTCATTTTATCAGCAAGAGCTACATGATCCAAATTTTGTAGGGGTCAATTGGTTTAATAGCATGATAAGTAGGTGTCTGCCAAAGTGAAACTAGGAAACAAATTCATATTACATGAGTTCTTACTCTCAGTACCACGGTTTAGAAAAATACCTCGGATGCTTGCTTCCTGCAGAAGGACCTCTTTAGTTCTTTCTCAACAAATGGCAGTTCGTCCACTGAGTAGAACAATATCTCTTGTGAGTTAGAAAATATAGCATTTCACTTACAACAATCGCCATGGATACAAGTATTAAAAATGTACCTTTTACTCTCAGTGATTTGCCGTCCTTTAGAATGGCTGTTAACTCCTCAACAATGTTGTGGTAATCATTCCTTTCAAAAAGTTTTGTGAGCATGCTATTAACATGACTTGCCCAGGAGCAAGCACCTGAATAACGTTGCTTAAGAAGGTTCAGCTCTGGAATGTTGAACTTGGTACCATCCAACGCAAGGAGGAAACTCTCCAGTTCCTGGAGTATTTACAACAAAAGAGTAACAAATCTGCATTCCTTCAAATTTGAATAGTTGAGAAAAGGAATAGAGGAGTAGGATGATTGCTAACCTTTAGACCAGGTGAGTCTTGGAGATATGATTGACACTGCATTCTCAATGATTCAGCTTCTTTCCACAGTTTTGAAACAAGATCAACTTCTGGAACTAGAGCTCGAAGTTGTGTCATCTATCAAGGTTTAGACATTGTCAAATGCCTGACGATCCAGAATAATGCACAAACATATGAACAGCACATGAATCAGAATTAACTTTGAAGGAGAAGCTGACAGCCAAAAAATTTGGACACACCTCTAATTTCAGAGTATTCAGGCAATCTATGTCAATGACGCCCAGTTTATTCACTTCAAGTAAATCACGTGCTTTCTTCAACCAAGACTACAGCACAAGTGAAATGCAAACATTCCAGAAGTTAAGAAACTCAATATGTTAAGAAACGAATGCATGGGAAAAGAAAATACCCCTAGCATATCAAATTAACGCATTACACTAATAAAGCGCATACCTTTGCAGAAGAAATCTCACAAGACAACATTGATGTTTCAGTTAGCTCGACAGGGAATTCAGAAGCCCGAGAGTACAGCGCTTCCAAGTGGTCAACCTAAGAAAACATGACAACGAGAAAACATTGTCACCACAATCTATGAAACGGTAGGTGGAAGAATTCAAGGATGCAATGTGAATCTAGTTTGTGTCCCGCAAAAGTTGATTCATGATTACCGTTGAGCAGGATGATAATGCAATGTTTATTTCACTAATCAGCATTTTTCCTCTCTCTGCATAGTCCTGCAACAGGGGGAAATTATAACAACTGAGTAAATCATAGGGACTTGTGATAAGAACTATACTACAGTACCTGATTTTACATACCTGCAGCTGTGCAAGACCAGGTTCACTGGATGCTTCACATCTCACAGCAACTAATTCTTCGATATCCACATACTTTACTTTCTCAGAACACTTGTCTTTACGAAGCAAACATTCATCGATTTTGGAAAGGCAATTTCTAACACTCAGACCCCATCTTTTAGCCTCGGTTAATTTTAGTGCCATGTTCCGAACCTAAGAAATCGATAGCATCACAGTAAATACAAGTCACTCAATTGTTGAAGAATTCTACACAAACCATAGCATGTTCAGCAGAAAAAGACGTACAGAGTCCATGTCATGGTCACCCCACAGAAATTGTTCAGCAGCTTCCAAGGCAGTGGAATATGCAGTATCCAAGAATGGCATATGGAGAATATGATCAGATTTTGAAAGCCAGTCCTTAGCAAGTTGTGCATATGACATATGCTGATCTTTGCCCTGCAGACAGGTCGACAAGGACCCATCAGAAGTAAGAAAAGAAACGAAACAAACATAATCGAGGTGGTCTTCCATTGCACAAAATTATGGTACATGGTGCAGCATAATTTCTTATTCACTGTATCAGATGTCATGGAATCATGAGAAGAGGAACCACCGAGAGATTGACAATACCATCGTAAAAAAGCAAGCAAATTACTCCATGCATACTCTTGTTTAATGGAATGCAAATATTCAA
The DNA here is from genome assembly GCF_018294505.1 of Triticum aestivum. Classification (NCBI taxonomy): domain Eukaryota; kingdom Viridiplantae; phylum Streptophyta; class Magnoliopsida; order Poales; family Poaceae; genus Triticum; species Triticum aestivum. Next base: position 642,158,379 of record NC_057814.1, read on the forward strand.
AACAGAGAACTCGACAGAATGGTGCATTGTAGTCCATATCAAACCTTTTTAGATGGCGTGGGGATGTCATTAAGCAACAAGGGGCTCTGCTTAACATTCTCCCCTGAGAGACTAGCCTTGACCTCGGAAGCTAAATCACCCAACTCTGCAAGGGTGTGGCGGTAAAGTAAGCGACGCTTCTCTGGACTGCATTCACAAAGGTGCTTCCAGTGCTGGGAAAGAAAGGAATTGTTTTTAACAAACTTGTTAAATCTTTTTTTACGAAAGCGCTATTCAGTGCCACTGCATAAGATGAACATCCTCATTGAAAGATCTTTTGCTACCGTAGAGCAGCTAAAATATGATGTTCATACCCATGTTTGGCAATAAATGGAACAAGACATAAAGATGACATGGAGTTAACAAATGAGTAAGCAAAATAATGCCATAACAAAAACGAAGGCAAACATGAGAAGTCCTACAGCTACAGGAAACTGCTGATAGATACAGGTACTGTTGGCATATGATGCACTTCTTATCCTGCATAGTGAAATTTCGAAATGGTTATAATAGCACATTATACAGAGGGAAAATTACCATGACAGGGGATGAAGGTATATTGATAGAAATACCTCTTCATTTCCAATAAAGTTTGGGTTACTCCTTGGTTGCATTGGACTGGATTTGATAATCCCATTAATCCATAGCTCCTCTCGACATTTTTTCTCTTTAACAAATACCCTCTCAACTTCTTCTTTTAAGTAGGAAAGTGATTTATTGTCCACACCGTTCTGCAAATAAAAGGATTAGGGAATGTAAATATTTGCCAGCACTGTGCACATAAACATCTACAATAGACCATCTGATTCTACAGGTTACGTTTTGGGGCAAACATAAACAAGAAAATAAAGTGCATTAAAATAAATGTATGTGAGATTGTTAATATTTGTCACTTACGACAACAAAATACTGAACTCTCAAAGCTAACTAGTAGACAAACAAAAAAACTGATGATGAAATTCAATAAGCAAACCAGTATAACAGCAGATAAATTTACAAAAAAGGAGGTTTGCTGACCACAACTAAAAGAGCTAAGCTAGCATAACAATGACTCAAAATTAATACAGAAGATAAGCAGCAAATAATCAATAGTTATTCTCTAACCTTTGCGACCACATACAAAAGCTCTTCATGGGACAAAACAGGTGCCTTTCGGTACATACGGTACAGTTCAGCTCCAATTCCACCATGAGGCAGCCAGTCAGCAGGAGCAAAATTAACAGCCTCGGCGCAATTTAAACCTGAATTGAATGGTGCGTCTCAAATTTGAAATAACATCATAGCTGAAAGAAAAATGACTATGGAGTATGGCATGTATTACCTAAATTGAAACCACCATGGTAAGACCTTGGAAAAGTAATCACGAAGTTGCCAGGCTCCTAGAGAAAGATAGCAACAAACAAGTTTTATCTACTAGATGTTGTAAAGAACATCAGTACATATGGTAGAATCCTTGTCTGTTTGCAAAAGAAGTCTGTACTAACCTGCATGACACTGTAAACAGGAACACCATTTGCTTGTAAAACTGACGGATTCAGCATTGTGACGAGGTGAAATAGTAGGTCAGGTTGTGCATCAAATAGATCAGGTAAAGCCTTGCGCATGACCTGTAGGAGTTTAAAATGTTAAACATTTAAGTTACACATAAAAAGCTCAAATGTTACCAAACCAGAATAGCACTGATAAACAGAAATTGTTGCTAAGGAGCATTTTGCTTTGTTTTCTAGACAGTTGCTACAGATAAGAGAATAACAAATACAAAAAGATCTATTGTAATTCCGCTGTAGCTCAAAAGGTACAACAACAGTTGCTACAGGTAGTAATAATAAGAGAATAACTTTACTTTCCAGTTCCCAGTACAGAAGAAAAAATGTTTATCGAGGTGTAAAGAAAAGAAGCCAATGTGTTAGTACAAGTGCAATCAGTATTTGCACACTACTCAATATCACATTTGTATGAACTGGAGATACTAATATCATATTATTCTGTTTAGAAAAACATAACATACCCGCTCAAAAGCATTAGCCTCCGCTCCAGGTACCCCATACCAACATTTTGGTTCGCCCCTGAAATACGTCAGATAACCACAATTTACTTCGGGATGAACAACTCTAGGCCAAAAAATTAACAAAACAAAATGAATGCAGAACGTAAAAAAATTTGCTAGCATCCCTCACAAAACAACAAAAGAAAATTCTCGCCCCACTAATCAACAATCCATAAAACAAAAGTAAGAAAAACAATGTGGGTAAGCAAAGATAAAAAGATAACATGTCCAACATGCTATTCAGGCAGGATTTGCTTACCAATGTAAATAATTAATTGAATAAAAGCAATGGTCCTCAACATGCCAACAAAATGATGAAAACAGCATCCCCATGTAGAGCCACGGGACCATTACACCAGGAATTTTATCCTTGACGGTCCGAAGAACTGAACCTGGCAGGTTGGGAAAATTGTTGAGATTCCAAGGGCTGGAGCAGTACTTCTGCCACGCCTCTGGATCCACTGATGCTGGCACCGGATCGCCAAGGCGAGGAAACCCACTTCCGTAATCCGAAGTGTCAATGTCACTCCCATACATAACCTCCAGCTCCCCTGCCTTGCCCTCCACAATCTCCCAGAACAGCTTCTCGACCTGAACACGGCTAGGAGGTCTTGGCCCAAACCACTTTCTTCTCACCTTGTCATCAAATCGCTTGAAAGCATCAAGCTGACAGGTGTTCCTCCTTTCGACGAATCCGAAACAATCACTGTCAGGGTTCTTGCAGTCCGAGCAGTACCAGTTCCCCGGAGGCACACTCTCGAGCGGAGGTGATAAACAGTACATATGCCACCCTTTATCACAACGGTCGCACAGCAGCATGGCGTCCCCATGCAACCCACTGTCACACCGCTCGCAGACCTGATCGTCTTGGCTGACCTCTGCATCAAGCTTTCTCTTCTTCGGCTTGCGAGCCCCGGCAGACCCTGCATTTTTCCCGGGAGTGCCGTTGTTGTTACCATGGCGCTCATTAGAAGCCACTCCGGCGGCCTTCTGATTTCTCCTCTTCCGGCCGCTGCTGCTGCTAACGCCGGAAGCCTCCTCCTCATCCATCTCTTCATCCCGCGAACCAGAAACCGACGGCTGGTTGTCAAGCTCGACCTTTGCATCCGCCTGCTTCCCGCCCTGCGACGACGCGGATCTGTCCTTGGTGAACTTCTCGTAGTCGTAGAGATGCTCGTAGTAGAGCTGCGCGAGGACGTGCTTGGCGCACTCGGGCACGTGACGGGGCGGCGCCTTGTCGTCGACGAGGCGGACGACGTCGTCCCAGCGCCGGCCCTCGCAGGCGCCGTCGTAGCCGCCGAAGCGCTTGACGGCATGGAAGAGGCGGCAGAGGTCGAGCGGGCGGCCGTCGGAGAGGGCGGGCGGCCTGGGCGGGGCGGTCCGCTTGCGGCCCCGGCGCGGCGGCCCGGCGTCGGCCCTGGCGCGGAGGAACAGGGTGTAGTCGAGGAGGAAGGTGTCCCGGTCGGCCGGGGCGGGGCGGGCGAGGAGGCGGTGGATGGGCTGGCGCTTGGCGGGGAAGTTGAGGGCGGAGGCGTCGAGCGCCCTCGGCGGCGACCAGGACAGCGGCGGCACGATGCGGCAGACGCCGTAGGGCTCGGCGGCCGGGCGGATGCGCGCGACGTAGGCCAGCGGGTCCGCGAACTCCTCCTCCGTCGGGCGGAAGACGGGGGCCTCCGGGACGGAGGCGTATCCCGTGTCCGGGGCGGAGGCGCAGCCGGAGGGGGAGGGGGAGGGGGAGGTGGTGGTGGCCGGGAGGGGGCGGCCCTTCCCCATCGGCGGCGGAGCTAGGGTTTCGGCGAGATGGGACGGGACGGGGGTGGGGAATTGCGGTGCGGGGTGGGGTGTGTGTTTTCTTTTTCCGGAACGGTCCACGCAGAAGTTGGGACACGGCGAGAGGGCCGGGCCAAACAGGCCAGCCCGCGAGCACGCCGGCCCGGCACAGGCTAAACGGGTCATGCCTAGGACTGGAGCCTGGGCACGCGGGCCGGCACGGCACGGCCCGTTTATTTTTTATATATAATTTTAAAAATAAAATTATATATGTATACCTAAAATATAGCCCAATAGGCCTAAAAATCAGCCCAACTGGCTGAAAATGTGCAGCCCGGCGTTCTAAATGGGCCAACGGGCCGGCCCGTTTACTAATCAGGCAATGCCTGGGCCAAGGAGCAACGCCCGTGGGCCGGCACGGCATGGCCCGGCTATTAAACGTGCCACGGCGGGCCGTGCCGGGCCAGGCACAATTAGCACGGGTTGTGTCCTGTCGTGCCGTGCCGGGCCCGCCCGTTTGGCCAGATCTGCTCATGGGCGGTGCGATGCTGGGCCTTCAAGGGCCTGTTTAAGAAATTGAGAAGAAAAAAGGCCACTTCTGTCCTCTCAACTTTGGCTGAGGTCCAAATTTGTGGTCCTAAAACTTTGAAACCATTCATTTAAAAAAAAACTCAAAAAAAAGACATTGAAACCATTCTTTCCCTCAAGAGAGAATATCGAAACTGTATACATTTTTTCTTGGCCGTCGGATGACTTTTCGAATGTTTTTTCATTGGCATTGCATAAAATGAAGCGAATTTTGCAAATCTGTAAGGCTCCGCCGTGACTCCCTATGAGGTAAGATCACTCCACCTGAAGTTCCGTCGCCGCAAACCTCTGTAGCCATGAAAAACCAGTCTAGACCCTGTTCCGGCATCCTGCCGGAGGGGGAAATCATCACCGAAGGCCATCTTCATCATCCTGACTGCCACCATGATGATGAAGGAGTAGTTCACCCTCAGGGCTAAGGGTTTGTACTAGTAGCTATGTATTTGATCCCTCTCTCTCTCTCTCTTGTTCTTGATTTGGCACGATCTTGATGTATCGCTAGCTTTGTTAATATAGTTGGATCATATGGTGTTTCTCCCTCTCTATCTTGTTGTGATGAATTGAGTTTTCCCTTTGAGTTTTCGTTATTATCGGATTGGATACTTTTATAGATTTGAGAGCACTTTATGTATGTTTTGGCACTCAACTCGCGGATTCCTGAGGTGGCATTGGGGTAATCTATGCATAGGGGTTGATGCACGTTTTCGTCCTTGTTTCTTCGGTCGAAATCTTGGGGCACTGTTTGAAGTTCTTTGTGTTGGATTGAGTATTATGGATCTGAAGTTGTTTGATGTATATCGTATAATCAACTCACGGATACTCATGATGACATTGGAGTATCTAGATGACATTAGAGTTGGTTGAATGTGTATCGTATGGTGTTATTTTAGTACAAACTCTTGGTTTTTTTGTGATACTTATAGGAATAGCTCGATAGGTCGATCGAAGAGGATAACTTTGAGGTGGTTTCGTACCGTACAAACAATTTTGTCTTATGTTCTCCGCTAGATAAGAACTTTGGAGTGATTCTTCATCGCACGTTCACTACTGGAAATCCACATTTTACCTAGAGTCATATACCCTAGGGGAAATAGGAAAAACCATAGGGAAAGACTTCACCTTGGGCTTGCCCTAGGTAAAGAACCCTAGGTATAGTATAGTCGGTAAAGACCCCTTCCCCTAGGGTGTATCTAGCAAGCTCTAGGGAAAATTTCTTTACCTAGAGGCACAAGCCCTAGGGAAAGATTTCCATATGTATGTTGCAATCCACATGGATAGGTTGTTTACCTACAGCCAGGCCCTAGGGAAAGATTGTGGGGCCCTTTTGCGCCACATCACCATACTTTCCCTAGAGTTACATACTGTAGGGAAACACATTCCCCATATGTAGACATAATTCAAACGTGTAATTTAAATTTGAATTCATAACCAATAATTCAAATAATTCAAAATGGAGCCATAATTATGAAATGAAAATAACATCAAATAATTAGTGTGTGTGTGTGTATATATATAGATACCAATCGTCACATGCATACAGTAGATGCCAAGGCATCACCAGCCACCACATGTTTGACCAAAAAATAGGCGTGCTAGCTAGAGTTTGCTACATCTAACTGATTAAGCATCTCAATTAGCACGTACATACTGATGTAGGTCAACTAGAGTTTCCTACATTACAGAACATGTACTAGCATGTTAACTATACATGCACCAAAATATTACTCCACGCACTGTACATCCAAGAACATCAAGGAACCAACTGACTGCTCAATAGCGATAGGCTTAGTGCACCGGTTCCAGACTGACTAAAAAATCCCCCAAACATCCCTTCATCGTCTACAGCAGGAACACTTGCAGCAGTAACATGTTCCTGAAAAGAAAGATTCGCAAAATCTCAAAAGCTGGAACATGACAATAAGAACTTATTAGAGGAACTACAGGCAACTCTGTGTTCCAATGAAAATTAGTGAGTTACATCAAGTCGACAAAGTCTAAACAGAATTTCCTATTTCCAGTAATTAGAACAAAGGCATGCAAAATCTGGTATAAATTTTGGCAGCATAACAACTATAAACTGGACAATTGGACAAAAAATATATTATGATCCCTCCAACATCCTCACACAGCCCCATTAATCAACATTAATCCCAAATGATCCAGCACCACACAGGCTAGCATCACACATCACATAAGCATGCATATTGTCACAAGTATGTGAATAGGTATCTCTCAACTTATCCATACACACATAAGTAATGCAACTACACACGCTGCATCGTTCTGAATCAGTTCACTGGTTGTTTTGGTACAAATAAATGAGACCAAAGACTATACTGAAGGAAGGATAAACATTTACTACCAACAATAGCCATGTGAAACTATTATTTGCACACAGAAACAACAATATGTACTACTATGTTTGAAGCACCCTATGGTGCATTGCATTCGTGTTTTATCCCAATCAAGAAATTATACTACAAACAGCTCTAACATTCTCTTCTGAAAAGGAAAGAAGGCAAACATGCATTGTTCAATATACCCCTCTTACTAAGTTATTTAACCCTGGAAGGTCACAACGAACAGACCATTACTATTTGTATCATTTGAGATCAGTTTGAGAAATACATACATTATTAGAGCTAGGATTTGTTTCTTTTTGAGAACACAAAGCTGGCGATTCTTTGCTATTTTCTAGAATCTGCAAAAGAAGAGCCAGGTTTTAGAAGTAACCCTTATCATGCTTTAAATGTATTAATGTGTGTGTGTGTGTGTTTGCTTGAGATGGATGATTACATACTTGGATGGTAGATCGTTGCGGAGATCCAGGAGGAGAAAGCGAACGAAAAGGAGGTGGAACCGGCGGCGGTGGTCATCAATTGTTTTGTTCTCCTACTACCATTGCAACATTTTGAGCAAGGACAAGAAAATCCAAACTTGGCACTACGGACACCCTCAAAAACATGGTTCACAAAAGCATTTGTATTGCGTATCCACTCATCAGAATGCCTTCCATTATCCTTCCACCCACTATACATCCAGCTACGTTGAGCATCCAAAGACATGGTTTGGTTTTGTACTTAAATCTGAAATAAAAATGAATTGCTACGATCACGAGTCGCATCCCAACAAAAAATGAATGCATCATACACACTAATATAGAAAACCACTCATCACCAACAAAAAATAACCCCACATCCCCACATCATACAAGTGAACAATGCATTAATCAACATAGTTTTCATGGAAAGAAGAAATCATAATACCTACTTGATTTAGCAATGCCTTTCTTCTCTGTTGCTTTGATGCCACGAGCAGGGAACTTTTCTTCAAGCAAACAACACCCGACACTTGTTAGTTTCTGAAAAAATGTAGAAAACCAATGAAGAATGTTAGAGGACTTCCATTTATTCATAACATAAAACAGAGACTCAGGTGGAAAAGCCCAACAATTGCGGCTACTAGCTTTCATATGGATAACTAAACAACAATGGTAAAACGCACACGCAATTTTGTCTACATAACTACAGCAATCGTAAAATGCAGTAATCTGACCACTGTTAACACGAGCATATATAGTAATCAATGAAGCTATTGTTTTTGTCATTCATGCAATTGCAGTAGCTATGAACAAATTCAACAGATAAACTACATGAAACATTTCCTGTTCACTGTGTTTAGTGTCTGCATTCTGACCACAATTTACATGGTTGAATGGCTCATTCATGTGTTCGTGCATCTCCATATCAATTAGTTCTTCTATTTCTTATTTTGCTAGAAATTTCTTTTATTCCTATGACCTTCCATACACCTTTTAACCAAGATGTTTAAACTGAAAACCCCACCTGCTGGAGAAGATACTGAACAACGTCCACATGTACTAAATAGTGCACCACCTACTACTTCCTTCGGATGCTAAAACCAAAACAACAGTTTCAGAATTTTACTAGAAATACACAAGTACAACTATCTAAGCCTACAATCAAACATCTTTCTAAACTAGAGGGGAAGAGAGATAGGGACAACCTTTTGGACAGAAGCGGCTGCGTACAACAGAGCAGATCGGGTGCTCGTCCAATCAGCGGGGGCGGCACCGTCTCCACATTCAAAGAGCGACGCGGTCAGCAGAGTTAAGGGCGTCGCGGATGCGGTCACCACGGGTGGCACGACGCCGTCACCCCGGCCGTCGTGGCCATTGCCACCACGCCCGTCGCGACTGTCACCGGTGCAGTACAGGGGGAAGAAGGGGCGCGACGGAGGGGGGCGGGCCGGGGCGCAGCGGAGCGTGGCGGCACGGGGCGAAGCAGGTCGCGGTGGCGCAGGGCGAAGCAGGTCGCGGCGACACGGGGCGGAGCAGGTCGCGGCGGTGCAGGGCGGGCGGGGATAGAAGATTCGTGAGAGAGGGGATTTTTTAGTCTGGCAGCGCAGCGCTTGGGGTTTGGGTGAAGCGTGAAGGAGGGACCTAGCCAAAAAAATTCCTCTACGCGCCCTTTTTCCCTTCGTTTTCTCACTGATCAGTGGGCCCAACTTGTGCGAGGGGAAATAATTGGCGCGCAGTGTCGATAAAGGAGCGCGGGAGGCAATCTACGTGGCCACATCGAGGGCTTCTCTTTGGTCTTTTTTGGCTTCGATGGTATGTACGTGGCACCACCCTAGGGAAAGTTTAGTTTCTAATTTTTTTTGGCTGGAAAGACATGTTTCCCTAGAGGGTCCTGTTCATTTCTTTTCTATCCCTTGAGTTAGCTAATGAGCTCTAGGTAAAGAGGTTGACTCTAGGTAAAATGTGGATTTCTAGTAGTGGTTGAGGGATGGTTATATGATCCAATTATATTAGCATTGTTGAGAGATTGCACTAGTGAAAGTATGAACCCTAGGCCTCATTTTCAAGCATTGCAATGTCGTTTGTGCTCACTTTTGTTACTTGCTACCTTGCTGTTTTTATTGTTCCTATTACAAAAATCAATATCTACTATCATTACTACACTTGTATCATCATCTCTTCGCCGAACTAGTGCACCTATACAATTTACCATTTGTATTTCGTGTGTTGGGGACACAAGAGAGTGTTTGTTATTTGGTTGTAGGGTTGTTTGAGAGAGACCATCTTCATCCTATGCCTCCCACAGATTGATAAACCTTAGGTCATCCATTTGAGGGAAATTTGCTACTATCATACAAAACTCTGCGCTTGGAGGCCCAACACGAGTCTACAAGAACAAGTTGTGTAGTAGACATCAATAAGGCGTCCAATCTAGATTTACTTATACTAGGTAGAGAAAACATGATTAAACATATGCCTAAGCGGCGGCATCAGGGCCAGCGAGGACCGCCATTATGCGGAGTGCCTTCATGTCTAGACGCGTGAGCTTTGCGATGCCGCAATGTCCTCGGAAATGGCACGCCAGAGCCTTCGCTGCCTTGGTAGTCATCTTATCCTTTGGGCCCAGCAACCCGAGTGGCTGGACAAGGGCCATGAAAGCTCTCGCGGCAACAGACACTAGTGCTTGGTTCACGGTCTGTGTGCGTTGTACCTCGCACGAAATGGACGTGGCCTTTGTCTTCATGGGCACGGACGGGTGGCATGGCGGCGAAGCAGAGATGATGGGTGGGGCGGGGTGGGGCAGTGCTGGGGCTGATATCCTTGGGTTGGGCCCAACGCATTGAGCGGCTGATGACTCACAAGTATAGGGGATCAATCGTAGTCTTTTTAATAAGTAAGAGTGTCAAACCCAACGAGAAGCAAAAGGAATCAACAAGCGGTTTCCAGTAAGGTATTCTCTACAAGTGATGTAAGACAGTTGTGGCAGATAGTTTGATAGTAATATAATTTGCAGCAAATAACAAGTAACCAAACTACCAAAGTGCAGCAAGGTGGCCTAATCCTTATTGTTGCTAAGGATAAGCCGGAAGAACTTCTTATAGTGATTTAAGTGCTCTTGAGGACACACGGGAATTTCATCTAGTTACTTTCACCACGATTCACTGACTCACGTTCATTGCTTTAATAAGTTATGTGGGTGGACCGGTGATACGTCCATTTTGCATCATGTTTTCCTACTATTATTTATTATGTTTTGGGTCATTATTTCACTCTATGATGCAATTCTTATGCCTTTTCTCTCATATTTTGCAAGTTTCACATGAAGAGGGAGATTGCCGGCAGCTGGAATTAGACAAACTAGCAATACCAATGTTACGTTTGGTTGCTATACTACGGAATTTCCAGGACGCGCTTAAAGTTGATGCGGTGCACCCGACGGCCAGTCGTCCCGATGGCTAGCCAACCATCCACGAGGGCGAGCGTGATGGGTCAAGTCCGTGCTGGCGCAGCTCCTCGTGTACGGGAAAGTCCAATGGCCGAGAGATCCAGAGCAGAGTTTGTTCACGCCGGCCAGCACGAGGGTGAAACCATGGCCGGCTGCCTCGCCGTCATACACCTCCATAGAGAGTCGAAGCCTATTCAGTGGGAAAAAAGCGAGGGACACGCAATTCAATCTGGAGCCTAGTGGTTTGATGGAAGCGTGGAACTCGTCATCGGTCGGTGATGATCGGTGGTACTCTACAGTGGGGGTTGAGTGGTGTGGGTTCGTGACCCTTGAGACTCGACCGGGACAGCGGAGGCTTGACGCGGTAATAGCGGCGAGGCGTGCGATATGCACGGGGCATGGAGACGGGCCAGGGCTCTGGTGGTCATACATGTGGTGAGACAACTGCGAATTTGACTCGGGATGACTACAAGCAATGGTGAAATTCCTTCAAGTTTCAGACAGGCGGTCAATAAAGGAGCGGTGATGTTGAGTTCAGGTAACTTTTATGTGTGACACCCAATATGTGAGTTGTTCATTTTCACGCAGGTCAGTGATCAGTGTGTGATTGCGTTGGACGGATACTCTGGAAGTTGGGAGCACAAACTAGAGTAATAAGGAACTTAATTTTGCTCGAGTGTTGACTGTGGTAAACAAAAGGAGGGACTACAAGTTGCAGGTGGAGTCATATGGAGTCTTTGGAGTAGCACTCATGCTCATGGGATAAACTCAAGTCCAATGTGGAGTTTGTTAGAGTTGTGTCGAATATTGTCTACAAGGTAGGTTACTGTTGCACTCTGAGTAGTATTGTGTTTACATAGGATATGGAGTCGTGTCCTAGTAGGTGATGTCTACTACGCAACTTTATTCCTGTAGACACGTGTTGGGCCTCCAAGTGCAGAGTTTTGTAGGATAGTAGCAATTTTCCCTCAAGTGGATAACCTAAGGTTTATCAATCCGTGAGAGGTGTAGGATGAAGATGGTATCTCTCAAACGACCCTGCAACCAAATACAAGAAAATTCTTGTGTCCCCAACACACCCAATACAATGGCAAATTGTATAGGTGCACTAGTTCGGCGAAGAGATGGTGATAAAAGTGTAATATGGATGGTAGAAATATATTTTTACAATCTGAATAAATAAAAACAACAAGGTAGCAAATAGTAAACGGGCACAAAAACGGTGTTGCAATGCTTAAAAATGAGGCATAGGGTCCGTACTTTCGCTAGTGAAACCTCTCAACAATGCTAACATTGTTGGATCATATGGTTATCCCTCAAAGTGCAATAAAGAATAACTCCCGAGTTCCTATTAGTGGAGAACAAAAGATAGGAATTGTTTGTAGGTCACGAAACCACCTCAAATCTATTCTTTCCGTTCGATCTATTCAAGAGTTCGTACTAAAATAACACAAAGCTATTTTTTTCCGTTCGATCTATCCTAGAGTTCGTACTAGAATAACATCAAAGCAAATTCATATTCATAATACTCAATCCACACAAAGAACTATAAAGAGACCCCAAAGTTTCCGTCGGAGAAAAACATGCATCAACCCCTATGCATAGATTACCCCAATATCACCGCGCGAATCCGCGAGTTGAATGCCATAACACATATCAAGTGAATCAATAAGCTACGTCATTGTCACGCCAAGTATTCATATTGCAAGACATATATCATGTGTTCTCATCTCTGACTATTCAATCCGACAAGACAAAACTTTGAAGGGCAAATATTCAATTCATCATAACAAGAGTACAGAGTGGAGAAAGATCATATGATCCAACTATATTAACAAAGCCCATGATATAGATCACGAGAGAGAGAGAGAGAGATCAAACACATAGCTACTAGTACAAAACCTCAGCCCCGAGGATGGACTACTCCTTCCTCATCGTGGTGGCCGCCAGGATGATGAAGATGGCCACCGGAGATGATTCCCCCCTCCGGCAGGGTGCCAGAACGGGGTCTAGATTGGATCTCGTGGATACAGAGGCCTTGCGGCGGCGGAAGTTCTCGTCTAGGGCTATCCCGAAGGGTTTCGGAATGTTTGGGAATTTATAGTGCAAAGAGGGGGTGAGGGAGGTCACTAAGGTGGGCACAACCCACCTGGGCGTGCCAGGGGGCCCTGGCGCGCCCTGGTGGGTTGTGCCCCCCCTCGGGGCACCCCCCAGGTGTAGGTCAGGCCTAGTGGGTTCCTTCTGGTCCATAAAAAATCTCCAAAAAATTACGCGGTGTTTGGACTCTGTTTGATATTGATTTCTTGCGATGTAAAAAACAAGCAAAAAATAGCAACTGGCACTAGGCACTGGGTCAATAGGTTAGTCCCAAAAATGATATAAAGTTGCCATTAAATGATTGTAAACACCCAAGAATGATAAAATAACAACATGAATACTTCATAAATTATAGATACGTTGGAGACGTATCAGCATCCCCAAGCTTAATTCCTACTCGTCCTCGAGTAGGTAAATGATAAAAGAAATAATTTATGAAGTGTGAATGCTAGCAAAGTGCATAAGTTTGATCAATGATAATTTCAATCACTTTTCCTAGCATCATAACAACAATTCTTTCTTATAAAACTTCTCATGTTATAGTAGCAACCAATTCACATGTTAAGGTTCAAACAATAAACTCTCTTGAAACTCAACAACCTATGTTCTCAGTCACCAAGCAATTGCAATTCAACTTATCAACAGAGTCTAAGTAAGAGCTCCACATACTCAACCATCATATAGTCTTCTATGATTGCTAACACTCACCGCATACATATGAGCAAAACGTTTCAACCAGATACATAGAAAGATAGGGGCTTATAATTTCGCCTCACAACGTATTCACCTTTGGGTGATGTCAACAATAATAACTCATGCTACCAATATTCAACTCGACATATGTGCCTAGACCTTTCCTCACCATATGATGCTTGCCAAAGGAGAAAAATAAAAAGGAATAGAGAGAAAAACTTTGACTCTTTGCATAAAAGTAAATACATAAAAGTAAAAGATAGGCCCTTCGTAGAGGGAAGCAGAGGTTGCCTTGCGCTTATTTGTTTGTATGCTCAACCCCTTAGTGCAAAAGAACGTCACGTTATATTGCCCCTTATGATATCAACCTTTATTATGCAGTCTGTCGCTTTTATTCTTTGCCATCACAAGTTCGTACAACGCTCAATTTTCTCTTACACTAAATGATCTAACACTTTTAGAAGCAATTTTTATTGCCTTATTGCACCGATGACAACTTACTTGAAGGATCTTGCTCAATGCTTAGGTAGGTATGGTGGACTCTAAAAAAGATTTGGGTTTAAGGGTTTTTGGATGCACAAGTAGTATCTCTACTTGGTGCGGAATTTTTGGCTAGCAAAGATAGGGGGCAAGCACCCCATGTTGAAGGATATATGACAATATGATGTCTACTACGCAGCCTTCTTCTTGTAGACGTTGTTGGGCCTCCAAGTGCAGAGGTTTGTAGGACAGTAGCAAATTTCCCTCAAGTGGATGACCTAAGGTTTATCAATCCGTGGGAGGCGTAGGATGAAGATGGTCTCTCTCAAGCAACCCTGCAACCAAATAACAAAGAGTCTCTTGTGTCCCCAACACACCCAATACAATGGTAAATTGTATAGGTGCACTAGTTCGGCGAAGAGATGGTGATACAAGTGCAATATGGATAGTAGATATAGGTTTTTGTAATCTGAAAATATAAAAACAGCAAGGTAACTATTGATAAAAATGAGCACAAACGGTATTGCAATGCTAGGAAATAAGGCCTAAGGTTCATACTTTCACTAGTGCAAGTTCTCTCAACAATAATAACATAATTGGATCATATAACTATCCCTCAACATGCAACAAAGAGTCACTCCAAAGGCACTAATAGCGGAGAACAAACGAAGAGAGTATGGTAGGGTACGAAACCACCTCAAAGTTATCCTTTCTGCTCGATCTATTCAAGAGCCTGTAGTAAAATAACATGAAGCTATTCTTTCCGTTCAATCTATCATAGAGTTCATACTAGAATAACACCTTAAGACACAAATCAACCAAAACCCTAATGTCACCTAGATACTCCATTGTCACCTCAAGTATCCGTGGGCATGATTATACGATATGCATCACACAATCTCAGATTCATCTATTCAACCAACACAAAGTACTTCAAAGAGTGCCCCAAAGTTTCTACCGGAGAGTCAAGACGAAAACGTGTGCCAACCCCTATGCATAGGTTCATGGGCGGAACCCGCAATTTGATCACCAAAACATACATCAAGTGGATCACGTGATATCCCATTGTCACCACAGATAAGCACGGCAAGACATACATCAAGTGTTCTCAAATCCTTAAAGACTCAATCCGATAAGATAACTTCAAAGGGAAAACTCAATCCATTACAAGAGAGTAGAGGGGGAGAAACATCATAAGATCCAACTGTAATAGCAAAGCTCGCGATACATCAAGATCGTACCACCTCAAGAACACGAGAGAGAGAGAGAGAGAGATCAAACACATAGCTACTGGTACATACCCTCAGCCCCGAGGGTGAACTACTCCCTCCTCGTCATGGAGAGTGCCGGGATGATGAAGATGGCCACCGGTGAGGGTTCCCCCTCCGGCAGGGTGCCGGAACGGGCTCCCGAGAGGTTTTTGGTGGCTACAGAGGCTTGCGGCGGCGGAACTCCCGATCTATTGTTCGCCCCGATGTTTTTAGGGTATATGGGAATATATAGGCGAAAGAAGTCGGTTGGGGGAGCCACGAGGGGCCCAGGAGATAGGGGGGCGCGCCCAGTAGGGGGGGCGCACCCTCCACCCTCCTAGCTTCCTCGTTGCTTCCTTTACGTGTACTTCAAGTTCCCTGGATTGCTTCCGTTCCAAAAATAACGCTCCCGAAGGTTTCATTCCGTTTGGACTCCGTTTGATATTCCTTTTTTTCGAAATACTGAAATAGGCAAGAAAACATCAATATGGGCTGGGACTCCGGTTAATAGGTTAGTCCCAAAAATAATATAAAAGTGTATAATAAAGCTCGTAAACATCCAAAACAGATAATAAAATAGCATGAATGCTTCATAAATTATAGATACGTTGGAGACGTATCAGCATCCCCAAGCTTAATTCCTGCTCGTCCTCGAGTAGGTAAATGATAAAAGAAATAATTTATGAAGTGTGAATACTAGCAGGTGCATAAGTTTAATCAATGATAATTTCAATCAGCTTCTCTAGCATGATTATATGTCATAACAGTAGTTCATCTCATAAAACTTCTCACGATCAAGTAACAAACTATTCACATGTTAAAGCATAAACCATAAACTTTCTTGAAAACTAGCAAACTTCATTCTCAGTCATCAAACAATTACAATTCATCTTATTTTCAGGAAGGGTCTATGTCAGAGCTTTGATTTAGCAAACTTCATATACTCAACCATCATATAGTCTTCTACAATTGCTAACACTCACGCAATACTTATGGTTATGGAGTTTTAATCGGACACTGAGAAAGATAGGGGCTTATAATTTCGCCTCCCAACGTATTCACCTTTGGGTGATGTCAACAATAATAGTTCATGCTAACTTACATCCAATCAGGATCTTTCCAACACGAGGTGCTTGCCAAAGGATAAAATGAAAAAGGGAAAGGTGAAGATCACCTTGACTCTTGCATAAAAGTAAAAGATAGGCCCTTCGCAAAGGGAAGCAGGGATTTGCAGAGGTGCCAGAGCTCGATTTTGAAATAGAGATAAATAATTTTGAGAGGTATGATCTCATTGTCAACATAACAACCAAGAGTTCCCAATATCTTCCATACTACATACATTATAGGCGGTTCCCAAACAGAATGGTAAAAGTTTTTACTCCCCCTCCACCAGCAATCATCAATCCATGGCTTGCCCGAAACAACGGGTGCCTCCAACTAACATCAATCCTGGGGGAGTTTTGTTTGCAATTATTTTTGATTTGATTTTGATCTTTTGATCATGGGACTGGGCATCCCGATTACCAGCCATTTTCTCGTGAATGATGAGCGGAGTCCACTCATCTTGAGAATAACCCACCTAGCATGGAAGATACTGACATCCCCTAGTCGCTACATGAGCGATTCGGGCATACAAAACATATTATTATTTGAAGGTTTAGAGTTTGGCACATGCAAATTTACTTGGAATGGCAGGTAAATACCGCATATAAGTAGGTATGGTGGACACTCATGGCAAAAACTGGGTTTAAGGATATTTGGAAGCACAAGTAGTATCTCTACTTGGTGCAAGGAATTTTGGCTAGAATGAGGGGGGAAGGCAAGCTCAACATGTTTGAATGATCCATGACAATATACTTTAACTGAGATGTGGGAAAACATAACCCATTACGTTGTCTTCCTTGTCCAACATCAACTCTTTAGCATGTCATACTTAATGAGTGCTCACAATTATAAAAGATATCTAGGATAGTATATTTATATGTGAAATCTCTCTTCCTTCAATATTCTTTCATGAATTGTTCAAGTGACCAATACAATGCTTGCTAACCTTCAATAAATTTACTACCTCTACTTCTTAGATGTAAAGTCATTACTCCTAACGGGGTAAGCATATGAAACATATATAATTTCATATTTATGACATTCAACTCATTCAACCATTTACTCATAGGATATAAGTGAAGCACATGAGTAAATGACAAACTACTCCAAAAAGATATAAGTGAAGATCAATGGGTAGTTAAATAATTATGTAACTATGTGAAGACTCTCTCTCATTTAAGAATTTCAGATCTTGGTATTTTATTCAAACAGCAAGTAAAGCAAAATAAAATGACATTGCAAGGATAGCACAACTCATGTGAAGAAGCAAAAACTTAGGTTCAACCGATACTAACCGATAATTGTTGAAGAAGAAAGGCGGGATGCCTAACGGGGCATCCCCAAGCTTACATGCTTGAGACTTCTTGAAATATTATCTAGGGATGCCTTGGGCATCCCCAAGCTTGAGCTTTTGTGTCTCCTTAATTCCTTTTATATCACGATCTCCCTAAATCTCAAAAGCTTCATCCGCACAAAACTCAACAAGGACTCGTGAGATAAGTTAGTGTAAACCAATGCGAAACCTTATCATTTTCTACTGTGAAAAAACACTAAAATTATTATTCAACATTGCATACTAAATGTCTATGCATATTTAATACTCCTATCCTCAAATAGAATCATTAAACAAGCAAACATATGCGAACAATGCAAACATAACAGCAATCTGCCAAAACAGTACAGTCTGTAAAGAATGCAAGATTCATCATACTTCCCTACCTCGAAAAATTATGAAAGAAAACTCCCACTGTAGTAAATTTATCAGAGCTTATTATGCAAAAGGTTTCAACATTTTATCACATTTTGACTTTTCTAAGGAATTTTTGCAACAGCGGCAAACTTTCTGTTTTGAAACAGCAACATGTATACTTGCAAAATAAGCATGGTAAAAGCTATCCTTGACATTTTTACTGAAACTAAAGATGCAAAACATTATTCTAAATAACAGCAAGCAAATACTAGCAAAATAAAATGATGCTCCAAGCAAAACACATATCATGTGGTGAATAAAAATATAGCTCCAAGTAAAGTTACCGATGAACGAAGACGAAAGAGGGGATGCCATCCGGGGCATCCCCAAGATTAGGCTCTTGGTTGTCCTTGAATATCTTGGGGTGCCTTGGGCATCCCCAAGCTTAGGCTCTTGGCACTCCTTATTCCATAGTCCATCAAATCTTTACCCAAAACTTGAAAACTTCACAACACAAAACTCAACAGAAATCTCGTAAGCTCCATTAGCAAAAGGAAACAAAACACCATCTCAAGGTACTGTAATGAACTCATTATTTATTTATATTGGTGTTAAACCTACTGTATTCCAACTTCTCTATGGTTTATAAACTATTTTACTAGCCATAGATTCATCAAAATAAGCAAACAACACACGAAAAACAGAATCTGTCAAAAACAGAACAGTCTGTAGTAATCTGTAACTAACACAAACTTCTGGAACTCCAAAAATTCTACCAAAATAGGAAGTCTTGGGCAATTTGATTATTGATCTGCTGCAATTGTAATCAGTATCTTATCACGTTCTGGTGATTTTTAACAGTTGTTTTCGTGAACAGAAAGTTTCTGGGATTTTCAGCAAGATCAAATAACTATCATCCAAGAAGATCCTATAGGTCTTACTTGGCACAAACACTAATTAAAACATAAAACCACATCTAACCAGAGGCTATATCGAATATTTATTACTAAAGAGAACCAAAAAGCAAGAAACAAAAATAAAATTGGGTTGCCTCGCAACAAGCGCTATCGTTTAACGCCCCTAGCTAGGCATGATGATTTCAATGATGCTCACATAAAAGATAAGAATTGAAACATAAAGAGAGCATCATGAAGCATATTACTAACACATTTAAGTCTAACCCACTTCCTATGCCTAGGGATTTTGTGAGCAAACTACTTATGGGACAATAATCAGCTAGCATAGGAAGGCAAAACAAGCATAACTTCAAGATTTTAAGCACATAGAGATGAAACTTGATATTATTGCAATTCCTACAAGCATATGTTCCTCCCTCATAATAATTTTCAGTAGCATCATGAATGAATTCAACAATATAAACAGCACCTAAAGCATTCTTTCCATGATCTACTTGCATAGAAAATTTAGTACTCTCCACATAAGCAAATTTATTCTCATCAATAGTAGTGGGAGCAAACTCAACAAAATAACTATCATGTGATTGAAAATTAAGATCAAGATGACATGTTTCATGGTTATCATTATTCTTTATAGCATACGTGTCATCACAATAATCATCATAGATAGGAGGCATACTTTCATCATAGTAAATTTGCTCATCAAAGCTTGGGGGACAAAAAATATCATCTTCATCAAACATAGCTTCCCCAAGCTTGTGGCTTTGCATATCATTAGCATCATGGATATTCAAGGAGTTCATACTAACAACATTGCAATCATGCTCATCATTCAAAGATTTAGTATCAAACATTTTATAGACTTCTTCTTCTAGCACTTGAGCACAATTTTCCTTTTCATCATACTTACGAAAGATATTAAAAATATGAAGTGTATGAGACAAACTCAATTCCATTTTTTTGTAATTTTATTTTATAAACTAAACTAGTGATAAAACAAGAAACAAAAAGATTTGATTGCAAGATCTAAAGATATACCTTCAAGCACTCACCTCCTCGGCAACGGCGCCAGAAACTGCTTGATGTCTACTACGCAACCTTCTTCTTGTAGACGTTGTTGGGCCTCCAAGTGCAGAGGTTTGTAGGACAGTAGCAAATTTCCCTCAAGTGGATGACCTAAGGTTTATCAATCCGTGGGAGGCGTAGGATGAAGATGGTCTCTCTCAAGCAACCCTGCAACCAAATAACAAAGAGTCTCTTGTGTCCCCAACACACCCAATACAATGGTAAATTGTATAGGTGCACTAGTTCGGCGAAGAGATGGTGATACAAGTGCAATATGGATAGTAGATATAGGTTTTTGTAATCTGAAAATATAAAAACAGCAAGGTAACTATTGATAAAAGTGAGCACAAACGGTATTGCAATGCTAGGAAATAAGGCCTAAGGTTCATACTTTCACTAGTGCAAGTTCTCTCAACAATAATAACATAATTGGATCATATAACTATCCCTCAACATGCAACAAAGAGTCACTCCAAAGGCACTAATAGCGGAGAACAAACGAAGAGAGTATGGTAGGGTACGAAACCACCTCAAAGTTATCCTTTCTGCTCGACCTATTCAAGAGCCTGTAGTAAAATAACATGAAGCTATTCTTTCCGTTCAATCTATCATAGAGTTCATACTAGAATAACACCTTAAGACACAAATCAATCAAAACCCTAATGTCACCTAGATACTCCATTGTCACCTCAAGTATCCGTGGGCATGATTATACGATATGCATCACACAATCTCAGATTCATCTATTCGACCAACACAAAGTACTTCAAAGAGTGCCCCAAAGTTTCTACCGGAGAGTCAAGACGAAAACGTGTGCCAACCCCTATGCATAGGTTCATGGGCGGAACCCGCAAGTTGATCACCAAAACATACATCAAGTGGATCACGTGATATCCCATTGTCACCACAGATAAGCACGACAAGACATACATCAAGTGTTCTCAAATCCTTAAAGACTCAATCTGATAAGATAACTTCAAAGGGAAAACTCAATCCATTACAAGAGAGTAGAGGGGGAGAAATATCATAAGATCCAACTATAATAGCAAAGCTCGCGACACATCAAGATCGTACCACCTCAAGAACACGAGAGAGAGAGAGAGAGAGAGAGAGAGAGAGATCAAACACATAGCTACTGGTACATACCCTCAGCCCTGAGGGTGAACTACTCCCTCCTCGTCATGGAGAGCGCCAGGATGATGAAGATGGCCACCGGTGAGGGTTCCCCCTCTGGCAGGGTGCCGGAACGGGCTCCCGAGAGGTTTTGGTGGCTACTGAGGCTTGCAGCGGCGGAACTCCCGATCTATTGTTCGCCCCGATGTTTTTAGGGTATATGGGAATATATAGGCGAAAGAAGTCGATCGGGGGAGCCACGAGGGGCCCAGGAGACAGGGGGCGCGCCTAGTAGGGGGGCGCCCTCCACCCTCCTGGCTTCCTCGTTGCTTCCTTTACGTGTACTCCAAGTTCCCTGGATTGCTTCCGTTCCAAAAATAACGCTCCCGAAGGTTTCATTCCGTTTGGACTCCATTTGATATTCCTTTTTTTCGAAATACTGAAATAGGCAAGAAAACAGCAATATGGGCTGGGCCTCCGGTTAATAGGTTAGTCCCAAAAATAATATAAAAGTGTATAATAAAGCCCGTAAACATCCAAAACAGATAATAAAATAGCATGAATGCTTCATAAATTATAGATACGTTGGAGACGGATCACAATATAACTTCTATGTGAATATGAACAAACATAAATCATTACGTTGTCTTCCTTGTCCAACATCAACAATTTTGGCATATAATATTTTGATGGGGGCTCACAATCACAAAAGATTTCCATGGTAGTGTATTTGCATGTGAAATTTCTCTTCCTTATACTAATTATTCGTGAATTGCTTGTATGACTAATATTGTGATTGTCAAGCCTCAAAAGATTTCACTTTCTAAACCCAATGTGAAGCTACCACTAGGCATGATATAATTTCAACTTCATGTCATTCAATTTATTCAACAATTTACTCATATGATATAAGTGAAGCACAAGAGTAAATGACAAACCACTCCAAAAAGATATAAGTGAAGATCATGCGAGTAGTTAAGTAAATAGGCAGCTATTTGAGGACTCTCTCTTATTCAAAAACTTTCAAATCTAAGTATTTTATTACAAACAGAAAACAAGATGAAAATAAAATGACATTTCAAGAGTAGCACAACTCATGTGAAGAAGCAAAAACTTAGGCTCAACCGATACTAACCGATAATTGTTGAAGAAGAAAGGTGGGATGCCCACCGGGGCATCCCCAAGCTTAGATGCTTGAGACTTCTTGGAATATTAACTTGGGATGCCTTGGGCATCCCCAAGCTTGAACTTTTGTGTCTCCTTAATTCCTCTCATATCACGGTTTCCCTAAATCTCAAAAACCCACACAAAACTCAACAAGAACTCGTGAGATAAGTTAGTATAAATCAATGCAAAACCTTATCATTCTCTATTGTAGCAAATCACAAAAATTATTATTCAACATTGCATACTAAAATGCCTCTGCATATTTAATACTTATATCCTCAAATAGAATCATTAAACAAGCAAACATATGCAAATAATGCAAACATAACAGCAATCTGCCAAAACAGTACAGTCTGTAAAGAATGCAATATTCATCATACTTCCCTAACTCCAAAAATTATGAGAAAAATAATACACTTTAGAAAATTTATCAGAGCTATTTTGCAAAAAGTTTCAGCATTTTATCACATTCTGACTTTTCTAGGGAATTTTTGCAACATCGATAAACTTTCTGTTTTGAAACAGCAACTCATATACTTGCAAGATAAGCATGGCAAAGGCTATACTTGACATTTTTATTGAAAAGAAAGATGAAAAACATTATTCTAAATAACAGCAAGCACATACTAGCAAAATAAAATGACGCTCCAAGAAAAACACATATCATGTGACGAATGAAAACATAGCTCCAAGTGAGGTTACCGATAATGTTGAAGACGAAAGAGGGGATGCCATCCGGGGCATCCCCAAGCTTAGTTGCTTGGATCTCCCTTGAATATTACCTTGGGGGTGCCTTGGGCATCCCCAAGCTTAGGGTATTGTCACTCCTTATTCTCCTCATATCAACTTCTCACCCAAAACTTGAAAACTTCAATCACACAAAACTTAACGGAACCTTGTGAGATAGGTTAGTATGATAAAGAGCAAACCATTTCAATTTTGGTACTGTCAAAGACAAGATTCATAATTGTTTCCACACAATTCCTACTGTAGCATATCATTTCCACAATTTATATTGAGCAATATAAGCCATAGAAACAGGGAAACAAGCAAACTATGCATTGAAAACAGAATCTGTCAAAAACAGAATAGTCTGTAGTAATTTGTACTCAAACCATACTTCTGCTACTCCACAAATTATGAAAAAAACTGGACCACATGAGAAATTTGTATATTAATCTTCTTCAAAAAGAATCAACTCAAAATCACTCTTCTGTTAAAAATGAGAGCTATTTTCGTGAGCGCAAGAGTTTCTGTTTTTCAGCAAGATCAAATCAACTATCACCCAACATGATCCCAAAGGCTTTACTTGGCACTTTATTGAAACAAAGACAATAAAACATGATTAATACAGTAGCCTAATCATGTGAACACACAAAAACAGTAGGTAAAAGTGTTGGGTTGTCTCCCAACAAGCGCTTTTCTTTAATGCCTTTTAGCTAGGCATGATGAGTTCAATGATGCTCGCATAAAAGATAAGAACTGAAACATAAAGAGAGCATCATGAAGCATATGACTAGCACATTTAAGTCTAACCCACTTCCTATGCATAGGGATTTTGTGAGCAAATAACTTTTGGGAGCAAGAATCAATTAGCATAGGAGGGCAAAACAAGTGCAATTTCAAAACGTTCAACACATAGAGAGGAAACTTGATATTGTTGCAACACCTACAGGCATATGTTCCTCTCTCATAGTAATTTTCAGTAGCATCATGAATGAATTCAACAATATAGCCATCACATAAAGCATTCTTTTCATGATCCACAAGCATAGAAATTTTACTACTCTCCACATAAGCAAATTTATTCTCATGAATAGTAGTGGGAGTAAACTCAACAAAATAACTATCATGGGATTGAAAATTAAAATAATGATGACAAGTTTCATGGTTATTATTATTCTTTATAGCATACATGTCATCACCATAATCATCATAGATTGGAACTTTGTTCTCATAATAAATTGGAACCTCTTCCAAAATAGTGGAATAATCACTAAATAAAGTCATGACCTCTCCAAATCCACTTTCATCATTATAATCATCATAAATAGGAGGCATGCTATCATAATAATAATTTATCTCATCAAAACTTGGGGGAGTAAAAATATCATCTTCATCGATCATAGCATCCCCAAGCTTAGCTTGTAGCTTTGCATATCGTTAACATCATGGATATTCAAAGAATTGATGCCAACAACATTGCAATCATGCTCATCATTCATGCCAATCATTTTATTAAATTCTTCTTCTAACAATTGAGCACAATTTTCCGAACCATCATTTTCAAGAAAGATATTATAAAGATGATCAATAATATGATGCAACCTCAACTCCATTTTTTGTAGTTTTCTTTTATGAACCAAACTAGTGATAAACAAGAAACTAAAAGATTCGATTGCAAGATCTAAAGATATACCTTCAAGCACTCACCTCCCCAGCAACGACGCCAGAAAAGAGCTTAATGTCTACTACGCAACTTTATTCTTGTAGACACGTGTCGGGCCTCCAAGCGCAGAGTTTTGTAGGATAGTAGCAATTTTCCCTCAAGTGGATGACCTAAGGTCTATAAATCCGTGAGAGGTGTTGGATGAAGATGGTCTCTCTCAAACGACCCTGCAACCAAATACAAGAAATCTCTTGTGTCCCCAACACACCCAATACAATGGCAAATTGTATAGGTGCACTAGTTCGGCGAAGAGATGGTGATAAAAGTGTAATATGGATGGTAGAAATATATTTTTATAATCTGAATAAATAAAAACAGCATGGTAGCAAATAGTAAACGGGCACAAAACGGTGTTGCAATGCTTAAAAATGAGGCCTAGGGTTCGTACTTCCGCTAGTGCAACCTCTCAACGATGCTAACATAGTTGGATCATATGATTATCCCTCAAAGTGCAATAAAGAATAACTCCCGAGTTCCTATTAGTGGAGAACAAAAGATAGGAATTGTTTGTAGGTCACGAAACCACCTCAAAGCTATTCTTTCCGTTCGATCTATTCAAGAGTTCGTACTAAAATAACACAAAGCTATTTTTTCCGTTCGATCTATCCTAGAGTTCGTACTAGAATAACACCAAAGCAAATTCATATTCATAATACTCAATCCACACAAAGAACTATAAAGAGACCCCAAAGTTTCCGTCGGAGAAAAATGTGCATCAACCCCTATGCATAGATTACCCCAATATCACCGCGGGAATCCGCGAGTTGAATGCCATAACACATATCAAGTGAATCAATAAGATACCTCAAAGTCACGTCAAGTATTCATATTGCAAGACATATATCATGTGTTCTCATCTCTGAATATTCAATCCGACAAGACAAAACTTTGAAGGGTAAAGATTCAATTCATCATAACAAGAGTATAGAGGGGAGAAACATCATATGATCCGACTATATTAACAAAGCCCATGATATAGATCACGAGAGAGAGAGAGATCAAACACATAGCTACTGGTACAAACCCTCAGCCCCGAGGGTGGACTACTCCCTCCTCATCGTGGTGGCTGCCGGGATGATGAAGATGGCCACCGGAGATGATTCCCCCCGCCGGCAAGGTGCCGGAACGGGGTCTAGATTGGATCTCGTGGAGAGGCCTTGCGGCGGCGGAACTTCTCGTCTAGGGCTACCCCAAAGGGTTTCGGAATATTTGGGAATTTATAGTACAAAGAGGGGGTGCGGGAGGCCACCAAGGTGGGCAAAACCCACCTGGGCGTGCCAGGGGGCCCTGGCGCGCCCTGGTGGGTTGTGCCCCCCTCGGGGCACCCCCAGGTGCAGCTCAGGCCCAGTGGGTTCCTTCTGGTCCATCAAAAATTTCCAAAAAGTTACGCGGTGTTTGGACTCCGTTTGATATATATTTCCTGCGATGTAAAAAACAAGCAAAAAACAGCAACTGGCACTAGGCACTGGGTCAATAGGTTAGTCCCAAAAATGATATGAAGTTGCCATTAAATGATTGTAAACACCCAAGAATGATAAAATAACAGCATGAATACTTCATAAATTATAGATACGTTGGAGACGTATCAGTAGGACACTTGTATCCTAGGCCTCTCATATATAGCGGGGGTAGATACACGATGTAGCCTATGCCAACATAATAGCACAGGCGCGCAAGGGGGAGCCGGCGGCGTGTGCCGGCGCCTGGGTGGCCGGTGTGCGGTATTGTGACGGTGCCACGGGGAGGAGCGCCCGTAGTCAGGCCCCGGGGATGTAGCCATATGATACGTCTCCAACGTATCTATAATTTATGAAGTATTCATGCTATTTTATTATCTGTTTTGAATGATTACGGGCTTTATTATACACTTTTATATTACTTTTGGGACTAACCTACTAACCGGAGGCCCAGCCCATATTGCTGTTTTATTGCCTGTTTCAGTATTTCGAAGAAAAGGAATATCAAACGGAGTCCAAACGGAATGAAACCTTCGGGAGCGTGATTTTTGGAACGAACATGATCCGGGAGACTTGGAGTACATGTAAGGGAAGCAACGAGGAAGCCAGGAGGGTGGAGGGCGCGCCCCCTGTCTTCTGGGCCCCTCGAGCATCCCCCGACCGACTTCTTTTGCCTATATATTCCCATATACCCTAAAACCATCGAATACGAAGATAGATCGGGTGTTCCGCCACCGCAAGCCTCTGTAGCCACCAAAAACCTCTCGGGAGCCCGTTTCGGCACCTTGCCGGAGGGGGAACCCCTCACCGGTGGCCATCTTCATCATCCTGGCGCTCTCCATGATGAGGAGGGAGTAGTTCACCCTCGGGGCTGAGGGTATGTACCAGTAGCTATGTGTTTGATCTCTCTCTCTCTCTCTCGTGTTCTTGATTTGGCACGATCTTGATGTATCGCGAGCTTTGCTATTATAGTTGGATCTTATGATGTTTCTTCCCCCCTCTACTCTCTTGTAATGGATTGAGTTTTCCCTTTGAAGTTATCTTATTGGATTGGGTCTTTAAGGATTTGAGAACACTTGATGTATGTCTTGCCGTGCTTATCTGTGGTGACAATGGGATATCACGTGATCCACTTGATGTATGTTTTGGTGATCAACTTGCGGGTTCCCCCCATGAACCTATGCATAGGGGTTGGCACACGTTTTTGTCTTGACTCTCCGGTAGAAACTTTGGGGCACTCTTTGAAGTACTTTGTGTTGGTTGAATAGATGAATCTGAGATTGTGTGATGCATATCATATAATCATGCCCACGGATACTTGAGGTGACAATGGAGTATCTAGGTGACATTAGGGTTTTGGTTGATTTGTGTCCTAAGGTGTTATTCTAGTACGAACTCTTGAATAGATTGATCCGAAAGAATAACTTTGAGGTGGTTTCGTACCCTACCATAATCTCTTCGTTTGTTCTCCGCTATTAGTGGCTTTGGAGTGACTCTTTGTTGCATGTTGAGGGATAGTTATATGGTCCAATTATGTTATTATTGTTGAGAGAACTTGCACTAGTGAAAGTATGATCCGTAGGCCTTGTTTCCTAGCATTGCAATACCGTTTATGCTCACTTTTATCACTTGTTACCTTGCTGTTTTTATATTTTCAGATTACAAAAACCTATATCTACTATCCATATTGCACTTGTATCACCATCTCTTTGCCGAACTAGTGTACCTATACAATTTACCATTGTATTGGGTGTGTTGGGGACACAAGAGACTTTCTGTTATTTGGTTGCAGGGTTGTTCGAGAGAGACCATCTTCATCCTACGCCTCCCACGGATTGATAAACCTTAGGTCATCCACTTGAGGGAAATTTGTTACTGTCCGACAAACCTGTGCACTTGCAGGCCCAACAACGTCTACAAGAAGAAGGTTGTGTAGTAGACATCAAGCTCTTTTCTGGCGCCGTTGCCGGGGAGGCTAGGTAAGCGGCACTCACACCCCGTCAACTAAGCTCTTTTCTGGCGCCGTTGCCGGGGAGGTGAGTGCTTGAAGGTATATCTTTAGATCTTGCAATCGAATCTTTTTGTTTCTTGTTTTATCACTAGTTTAGTCTATAAAAGAAAACTATAAAAAAATGGAATTGAGTTTGTCTCATACGCTTCATCTTTTTAATATCTTTCGTAAGTATGATGAAAAGGAAAAGTGTGCTCATGTGCTAGAAGAAGAAGTCTATAAAATGTTTGTCACTAAATCTTTGAATGATGAGCATGATTGCAATGTTGTTAGTATGAATTCCTTGAATATCCATGATGCTAATGATATGCAAAGCCACAAGCTTGGGGAAGCTATGTTTGATGAAGATGATATTTTTTGTCCCCCAAGTTTTGATGAGAAAATTTATTATGATGAAAGCATGCCTCCTATTTATGATGATTATATTGATGAAAGTGGATTTGGAGAGGTCATGACTTTATTTAGTGATGAATCCACTATTTCGGAAGAGGTTCCAATTGATTATGAGAACAAAAATGCTATTTATGATGATTATTGTGATGACTTGTATGCTATAAAGAATAATGATAACCATGAAACTTGTCATCAAGATTTTAGTTTTCAATTGGATTATGCTTCACATGATAGTTATTTTGTTGAGTTTGCTCCCACTACTATTGATGAGAAGAATTTTGCTTATGAGTAGTAAATTTTCTATGCAAGTAGATCATGAAAAGAATGCTTTAGGTGCTGTTTATATTGTTGAATTTATTCATGATGCTACTGAACATTATTATGAGGGAGGAATCTATGCTTGTAGGAATTGCAATGATGTCAAGTTTCCTCTCTATGTGCTTAAAATCTTGAAGTTATGCTTGTTTTACCTTCCTATGCAAGTTGATTCTTGTTCCCATAAGTTGTTTGCTCACAAAATCCCTATGCATAGGAAGTGGGTTAGGCTTAAATGTGCTAGTCATGTGCTTCATGATGCTCCCGTTGTGTTTCAATTCTTATCTTTTATGTGAGCATCATTTTCATCATCATGCCTAGCTAGAAAGGCATTAAAGAAAAGCGCTTGTTGGGAGACAAAACAATATTTATCCTTACTGTTTTTGTGTGTCCACATGATTATTCTACTGTAGTAATCATGTTTTATAGCTTTTGTTTCAATAAAGTGCCAAGTAAGACCTATAGGATAACCTATGGTGATAGTTAATTTGATTCTGCTGAAAAATAGAAACTTTGCGCGCACGAGAAAAAATTTAGTAAATCACAGAAAAGTGTTTTTGCGTTGATTCTTTTTGCTGTAGATCAATAATCAAATTATCTAGGTCTTCCTATTTTGATAGAATTTTTGGAGTTCCAGAAATTTGCGTTAGTTACAGATTACTACAGACTGTTCTGTTTTTGACAGATTCTGTTTTTCGTGTGTTGTTTGCTTATTTTGATGAATCTATGGCTAGTAAAATAGTTTATAAACCATAGATAAGTTGGAATACAGTAGGTTTAACACCAACATAAATAAATAATGAGTTAATTACAGTACCTTGAAGTGGTGTTTTGTTTTCTTTCGCTAACGGAGCTTACGAGTTTTCTATTGAGTTTTGTGTTGTGAAGTTTTCAAGTTTTGGGTAAAGATTCGATGGACTATGGAATAAGGAGTGGCAAGAGCCTAAGCTTGGGGATGCCCAAGGCACCCCAAGGTAATATTCAAGGATGACCAAGAGCCTAAGCCTGGGGATGCCCCGGAAGGCATCCCCTCTTTCGTCTTCGTTCATCGGTAACTTTACTTGGAGCTATATTTTTATTCACCACATGATATGTGGAGCGTCATTTTATTTTGTTAGTATTTGCTTGCTGTTATTTATAATAATGTTTTGCATCTATATTTTCAATAAAAATGTCAAGGATAGCCTTTACCATGCTTATTTTGCTAGTATACATGTTGCTGTTTGAAAACAGAAAGTTTACCGCTGTTGCAAAAATTCCTTAGAAAAGTCAGAGTGTGATAAAATGTTGAAACCTTTTGCATTATAAGCTCTGATAAATTTACTACAGTGGGAATTTTCTTTCATAATTTTTGGAGTTAGGGAAGTATGATGAATCTTGCATGCTTTACAGACTATACTGTTTGGCAGATTGCTGTTATGGTTGCATTGTTTGCATATGTTTGCTTGTTTAATGATTCTATTTGAGGATAGAAGTGTTAAATATGCAGAAGCATTTAGTATGCAATGTTGAATAATAATAATTTTAGTGATTTGCTACAGTAGAGTATGATAAGGTTTTTGCATTGGTTTATACTAACTTATCTCACGAGTCCTTGTTGAGTTTTGTGTGGATGAAGCTTTTGAGATTTAGGGAGACCGTGATATAAAAGGAATTAAGGAGACACAAAAGTTCAAGCTTGGGGATGCCCAAGGCACCCCAAGATAATATTTCAAGAAGTCTCAAGCATCTAAGCTTGGGGATGCCCCGGTAGGCATCCCACCTTTCTTCAACAATTATCGGTTAGTATCGGTTGAGCCTAAGTTTTTGCTTCTTCACATGAGTTGTGCTATCCTTGCAATGTCATTTTATTTTGTTTTGCTTGCTGTTTGTATACAATACCAAGATCTGAAATTCTTTATTGAGAGAGAGTCTTCACATAAGTTATATAATTATTTAGCTACTCATTGATCTTCACTTATATCTTTTTGGAGTAGCTTGTCATTTACTCGTGTGCTTCACTTATATTCTATGAGTAAATGGTTGAATGAGTTGGATGTCATAAATCTGAAATTATATATGTTTCATTTGCTTACCCCATGGGGAGTAATGACTTCACATCTAAGAAGTAGAGGTTGTAAATTTATTGAAGGTTAGCAAGTATTGTATTGGTCATTTGAACAATTTATGAAAGAATATTGAAGGAAGAGAGATTTCACATATAAATATACTATCCTAGACATCTTTTATAATTGTGGGCACTCATTAAGTATGACATGCTAAAGAGTCGATGTTGGACAAGGAAGACAACGTAATGGGTTATGTTTTCTCACATCTCAGTTAAAGTATATTGTCATGGATCATTCAAACATGTTGAGCTTGCCTTTCCCCCTCAGGCTAGCCAAATTCCTTGCACCAAGTAGAGATACTACTTGTGCTTCCAAATATCCTTAAACCCAGTTTTGCCATGAGAGTCCACCATACCTACCTATATGCGGTATTTACCTGCCGTTCCAAGTAAATTTGCATGTGCCAAACTCTAAACCTTCAAATAATAATCTGTTTTGTATGCCCGAATCGCTCATGTAGCGACTAGGGGCTGTCAGTATCTTCCATGCTTGGTGGGTTATTCTCACGATGAGTGGACTCCGCTCATCATTCATGAGAAAATGGCTGGCAACCGGGATGCCCAGTCCCATGATCAAAAGATCAAAATCAAATAAAAAATAATTGCAAACAAAACTCCCCCAGGATTGATGTTAGTTGGAGGCACCCGTTGTTTCGGGCAAGCCATGGATTGATGATTGCTGGTGGAGGGGGAGTAAAAACTTTACCATTCTGTTTGGGAACCGCCTATAATGTATGTAGTATGGAAGATATTGGGAACTCTTGGTTGTTATGTTGACAATGAGATCATACCTCTCAAAATTATTTTCATCTCTATTTCAAAATCGAGCCCTGGCACCTCTGCAAATCCCTGCTTTCCTCTGTGAAGGGCCTATCTTTTACTTTATGTCTTTTACTTTATGCAAGAGTCAAGGTGATCTTCACCTTTCCCTTTTTCATTTTATCCTTTGGCAAGCACCTCGTGTTGGAGAGATCCTGATATATATATCCAATTGGATGTAAGTTAGCATGGACTATTGTTGACATCACCCAAAGGTGAATACGTTGGGAGGCAACACTATAAGCCCCTATCTTTCTCAGTGTCCGATTAAGACTCCATAACCATTAGTATTGCGTGAGTGTTAGCAATTGTGGAAGACTATATGATAGTTGAGTATGTGGAGTTTGCTAAATTAAAGCTCTGACATAGACCCTTCCTGAAAATAAGATGAATTGTAATTGTTTGATGACTAAGAATGAAGTTTGCTAGTTTTCAAGAAAGTTTATGGTCCATGCTTTAACATGTGAATTGCTTGTTACTTGTTCGTGAGAAGTTTTATGAGATGAACTACTGTTATGACATATAATCATGCTAGAAAAGGTGATTGAAATTATCATTGATCAAACTTGTGCACCTGCTAGCATTCACACTTCATAAATTCTTTCTTTTATCATTTACCTACTCGAGGACGAGTAGGAATTAAGCTTGGGGATGCTGATACGTCTCCAACCTATCTATAATTTATGAAGTATTCATGCTATTTTATTATCTGTTTTGAATGATTATGGGCTTTATTATACACTTTTATATTACTTTTGGGACTAACCTACTAACCGGAGCCCCAGCCCATATTGTTGTTTTATTGCCTGTTTCAGTATTTCAAAGAAAAGGAATATCAAACGGAGTCCAAATGGAATGAAACCTTCGGGAGCGTGATTTTTGGAACGAACATGATCCGGGAGACTTGGAGTACACGTAAGGGAAGCAACGAGGAAGCCAGGAGGGTGGAGGGTGCGCCCTTCCTTCCTGGGCGCCCCCTGTCTCCTGGGCCCCTCGAGCGTCCCCCGACCGACTTCTTTCGCCTATATATTCCCATATACCCTAAAACCATCGAATACGAAGATAGATCGGGAGTTCTGCCGCCGCAAGCCTCTGTAGCCACCAAAAACCTCTCGGGAGCCCGTTCCGGCACCCTGCCGGAGGGGGAACGCATCACTGGTAGCCATCTTCATCATCCCGGCGCTCTCCATGACGAGGAGGGAGTAGTTCACCCTCGGGGCTGAGGGTATGTACCAGTAGCTATGTGTTTGATCTCTCTCTCTCTCTCTCTCTCTCTCTCGTGTTCTTGATTTGGCACGATCTTGATGTATCGCGAGCTTTGCTATTATAGTTGGATCTTATGATGTTTCTTCCCCCTCTACTCTCTTGTAATGGATTGAGTTTTCCCTTTGAAGTTATCTTATTGGATTGGGTCTTTAAGGATTTGAGAACACTTGATGTATGTCTTGCCGTGCTTATCTGTGGTGACAATGGGATATCACGTGATCCACTTGATGTATGTTTTGGTGATCAACTTGCGGGTTCCGCCCATGAACCTATGCATAGGGGTTGGCACATGTTTTCGTCTTGACTCTCCGGTAGAAACTTTGGGGCACTCTTTGAAGTACTTTGTGTTGGTTGAATAGATGAATCTGAGATTGTGTGATGCATATCGTATAATCATGGCCAAGGATACTTGAGATGACAATGGAGTATCTAGGTGACATTAGGGTTTTGGTTGATTTGTGTCTTAAGCTGTTATTCTAGTACGAACTCTTGAATAGAATGATCCGAAAGAATAACTTTGAGGTGGTTTTGTACCCTACCATAATCTCTTCGTTTGTTCTCCGCTATTAGTGGCTTTGGAGTGACTCTTTGTTGCATGTTGAGGGATAGTTATATGATCCAATTATGTTATTATTGTTGAGAGAACTTGCACTAGTGAAAGTATGATCCCTAGGCTTTGTTTCCTAGCATTGCAATACCGTTTACACTCACTTTTATCACTTGTTACCTTGCTGTTTTTATATTTTCAGATTACAAAAACCTATATCTACTATCCATATTGCACTTGTATCACCATCTCTTTGCCGAACTAGTGCACCTATACAATTTACCATTGTATTGGGTGTGTTGGGGACACAAGAGACTTTCTGTTATTTGGTTGTAGGGTTGTTCGAGAGAGACCATCTTCAACCTACGCCTCCCACGGATTGATAAACCTTAGGTCATCCACTTGAGGGAAATTTGCTACTGTCCTACAAACCTGTGCACTTGCAGGCCCAACAACGTCTACAAGAAGATGGTTGTGTAGTAGACATCACCATATCGGTGAACCTCGTTAACAAATCTCGGTGTCGTGCTCGTGTGATTGCTTGATCCTCGAATGATCGACGGTATGCCTCGGATTTATTCTAACATTTTCATGACTGAAAACCAAACTTGTAGATCCATAGTTCAGACCTAATAGCTAGCACAGTTCACAATACCACCACATAGATCTAATAATGCTAAACATACAATGAGTTACACGTAATTACATGCTCACTAGGATTCTTTGTTCCTAACTAACCACTCCCCCCCGATTTTCACGGGGGTGGGCCCCTCCTCCCCCTTAATCTCCAATCAAAACCCACCTGTTTGTAAAACCCGTGTAAACCTATTTATGTGTAGCATTACTCGTGTTAGCGGCGCCGTCAAGGCCAGCGAGGCCCGACGCGATGTGGAGTGCCCTCATGTCGGTGTGCGGGAGTCTGAGTACTTGCGAGGACTTAGAGAAAGAGACAAGACACAAATTTGTGGCGAAAACACATACGAATAACGTTCAATTATGTAAAGTCGATACTAATGATCATATGCACAAGTACATAGGTCTGCAAAGCTATGCCTCGACCCATGGCCCGAGGGGATTACTCATACATCGCAATCAGATCACAGATGAAAACATTATAGATGGGATTGATAGATGGAGGATTATAAAGATCTTACAATGTCGCCATATGTGATGTGTCCATTACAAGTATGACAAACTATGGGGAGAATGGTTATGAAGATGGCGGTGGCTAGGGTTTTGTCCTTGAAATGGCTTTCTGGTGGCTCTTTTAGCCATCGTGGGAATTTCTGGCTTCTGGTGACTCCTCTATTTCTTCCATCAAATG
The DNA here is from genome assembly GCF_018294505.1 of Triticum aestivum. NCBI lineage: Eukaryota > Viridiplantae > Streptophyta > Magnoliopsida > Poales > Poaceae > Triticum > Triticum aestivum. The sequence continues at coordinate 642,193,353 of NC_057814.1, forward strand.
GACCATTTGGGATTTACAATCTTTTGCACTTATTAGTCGTTATTGAAAGAATCAGAGTGATTTTCTTGAAATATCCGGGATTATCCGCAAGTGACGTGGAAGTATAAACCATGGTATCCAATATCTTTTTGTCGCAGGCTCGCGATGGGTGATCAACACACAAGCAATACATTTATCAATTTAAAACTGGATTCGCCATCGGAAACGCTCTAGTGTAATTGATTTTTCATAAAGATTTTACCAGGAACTCGTATAAGTGCTAGTCATATAGTCCTTGAAGCATTATCCCATTTATCAGCGCGAATGACGATGACAAACATTAAAAGGCAGATGCCCACCAGTGAAAAATTCTCAAAGATGCTTGCCCTGGTTGATGAACTAGTCTCCGCCTATGACACGTCTCAAACATTGAAATGATCGGTATGGTTGACTAGAGGGGGGTTGAATAGGCAACTAACAATTTTGAACTTCTTTTAACAAATTAGGCTAAACAAGGAAGTAAGTTGTCTAGATATGCAACTAGGTCGACAACCTATATGACAAGCACACTAACAACAACAAAAGCAAGCACAAAATAGAAACACAATAAAATTTTGCACAAAGTAATGGTAAGATGTAACCGCAAGTAGAGTCGATGGAGACGAGGATGTGTTGCCGAAGTTCCCTCCTTTTGGGGGAGGTACGTCTCTGTTGAAGCGGTGTGAAGGCACAATGCTCCAAGAAGCCACTAGAGCCATCGTATTCTCCTCACGCCCTCGCACAATGCAAGATGTCGTGATTCCACTAGGGGTGCACTTGAAGGCGGCGTTCAAACCTTTACAAACAAGGTTGGGGCTCTCTCCACAACTTAATTGGAGGCTCCTAACACCACCACGAAGCTTCGCCACAACGGAATGTGGCTCCGAGGTAACCTCTTCCATCTAGAGTGCCCAAAGACCCCAAGAGTAACAGGATCCACAATGGATTAAGGGGAATCAAACTGAAGGAAATATGCCCTAGAGGCAATAATAAAGTTATTATTTATTTCCTTATTTCATGATAAATGTTTATTATTCATGCTAGAATTCACTACACCACAACACTTGATTGGGGGTAGTTAACTGCCGGGAGAAAAACCTATCTACACTACAAAAAAAAGACACATCCGTGACATTTTGGGCCGAACGAATTTTTTCCTGTCATACTTATGACACTTCTATGACGATAATTGTGACAAAACCGGTATCATCATAGATGTGGTGGGCTCCTACTTCTATGACAAAAAATCATGACAGAAAATGGGCTTTTCGTCCTGGGCGGGCCGGAGATGCAGCTGCATGACATTCTTTGGGCCGTCCATGACAGAAAAAACCGGGGTAGAAGAAAGGGCGAGGAAAATTTCGGCGAGTTCCCGGTTACGGTGGGTGGTCGGGGGCCGAGCGATGCGTGTTTCTCTCGTACACGTACGCGCGTGTGTGCGAGGCGTTGGGATCTAACTGAACCCGAGCGATTGCACTGCAGGCTACGCGTTACTGAACCCGAGCGATCGATCGATGTGACACCCAAAAATTTTATCTTGATTTTTCCAAAATCTTTATTTGATTTGAAGGAGGGTATTTAAATTTTTTTCTTCTAAAGAACTCTCCCTCTCAAAAAATTTCTTTTATGACAAGTATTTTGTTGGGATTTACCCAAGGCTTGATCTTTGGTCTTGGAGGTTTTTCCATCTTTTGTTGACCCAACACAAGTGTTTTTCAATTGGGAAAGTTTTTGAAAATCTTTTTAAAAATAAGCTATGGCATTTGGAGTGATCCTTTTCCCTTTTAAAAAAAAAACTCCTCTTGCCATGACATGAGTAGAAATCCCCTCCCAAAAGCCATCTCCCATCTTTGTGCCAAGATATACTTCAAATCCAGCAAGTTGAACCTCCCCATGTTTTTCCTTACATTTATTTCTTATCAAAAATATTTTCTGCCTTCTACTTTGGCTCTTGGAGATTTACAAAGGAACTACCTTTTCTCCTTTGAGTTTTGCCTCCAAACCATTTTCCCTGGCTAGTCCTTAGAGCCCTCAACCAAGATCCATGAAGATCTACCGGTCTCCAGTTCAAAATTTTCAAATTGTGCTTGCTGCAAGTTTGGACCATATTTGCCAAATTTGATGAAATCCATTTGTTTTCTCCTCCTAAAAATCTGAGAAAATTCAGGCAGCGTCTGGATGCATTGAGAGGTCACCTCACCAAGCCCCAGCTCCAGAAATTTTTTTCTTCATGCCAAATCATTTCGTCGAGCACCTGAAGGGCACTGTTACTATCAAGTTCAGAAAGTTCAGTAAACAGTTTCAGAGCCGCCGTCGTTTTCTTCAGAAACCTACCTCGATCTCGACAGTAGCTGCAGTGGCGCCTTGCGCCCTGTGCCTCCTTCTTATCCCTACGCCGCACGATCGCCTGGAAGCTTGCGGGCGTCGGCGACGAGCAGGACGAGGTGCGCCACCCCGTGAGCGACGGCAACAGCGCCCTTTGCGGCTGCCAGAGAGGCTCAGCGTTGGACGGCGCCGTCCAGCGCCGCCCAAGCCACCAGAGGCCACCGCGTGGCCATCCACTCACCCGTGCACGCCGCCGGTCCGTCGTCGTGAACTGGTAGGCGCGGAGCGCGCTCCCTGCCGCCGCCGTGCCCGTACGGCCGTTCCGTCGAGGACCGGCGTATTACACCAAGCCCGACCGAGGTTTAGCGGAGGAATGGCGCCAGTGATCCTCCCTGATGGTGCCTAGCCACCTAAACCCCCTGCCCAACCTCTGCCTCGCCGTAATTGCTCGCCGGAGCTATCCCGTTCACGACCACCCCCTCGGATCGCCTATAAAAGGAAGCCCCGAGCTCGAACTCGAACCCGCACCACCTCTACAAACCACCAGTACCACGCCAAGCCACTGGGAGAGCCCCGAGGGAGTCTTCTTCCCCAACTCCGGCCGCCTCGACCCGCTTCGGGACCCAGCTCGATTCACCCCCGTGCGTGCACCCCCACCTCTCAGCTCACGCCAGTAGTCTCCTAGTGCAACCACATCTCTGACCCGCGCATCAATTTGAAGCTTGCAGCACCCACCGGAGCATTCCAGCATTGCCCGAACCACCGTCCGCCGGAGATAGTGTCGCCGTCGACGTGGTGCTCTCCGACGGCCAAGTCCACCACCCACCGACGCGGAAGAACGCCCTGAACCCGTAGGTAACCTCCGATCGCTCTGCCTCGCCGTGGTTCGACGCCGGCGACCACCGCAGCCTTCGGGCACCGGTGAGCTCCGTTGGGAGTTTTGAACCTGACGGGTGGGACCCCCCCGTCAGCCGCTCTTCTTTCCCCCTTCGAACCGTTTTCTGAAAGCGCCTTCGAGCAAAACGTGTTTTCTCTCTGGGCTGGCGTATTTCCTTCCGAACCGTTTTCTGTTTTCTCAAACAAGTCCCTGGTTCTTTTCTGTTTCATCACAGATCAGTCCTTGGACTAAAACCCTGATAGCTTTTAAACAAAAGATGCTTTTTGATTGATTCTTTTTCTATCAGTCTTGTATTTTTGTCTAGTTTTTTATAGTATTTATTTGGAAAATTTTGGAACAATTTTTATGCACGCAACGATTTTCACGTTAGTATACGGTTTCGTTATACCGTAGGTTCCGGAGGAGGTGACGGAGCCGCGAACTTCGCCGAGCTAGACTCCGACTTCTCCGAACCAGGCAAGCATGTTTGAACCTTTGATATGATAGGTGTTTTGCATGTTTGCTTGAATGGTTTGTGCATGGCATATGAGCATCGGTGAGTATTACGTTGCATGCAAGGCAACTAACCGTGTGTTTCGAAGTTACTGTGATCTTTGATGAGAGATGACCTGATCATGTGGTGACATGAAAGGTAGTAAGATGGTATTGTTGTAGCATGCCAGTCTTACGTCATCCGATAAACTCCGACGTTAACGTGGACTGAGCCACGTTACCGTTCTTCCCCTTTCGTGCTGCCACATGTTTTCTGCAAAGAATACGGTTAGTAAGTTGTTAACCTCTTTCCTTGTACACACCAAATAGAGGGGCCGGGATGAGGGTTCCATGGCCCTGGATTAAAGCCAGTCATCCGGTCAGGGGGCATGGGTGTTTCCGGTTGGGACCGAGAGGGGGGCACCCCTTAGAGCGCGCGGTATAAATTTGATCCCATGCTATGCGAGGTTGTAGCCTCCCCGTCTCAAAGTTTTTCTTGAACGTTGCCGAGGGTGATTCCTGGCATCGGAATGTTGAATGGGTGTGTACTGGTTAGATGTGTTTCTCCTAAAACACCGTAAACGGAACTAGTCCCTTGTGACTACTGAAATCCGTTGGCTGTGGTTAAATAGTACAAACTCTGCAGAGTCAAATCCTTCCGAGTCATCGTGTCCATGGTCAAGGACCATGGCCAGCATATCCATATCCATGTCAGTCCCTGTGTCAGTTTCCGTGGAAATCTCGGTGAGCAAGCTTGAGCGGTAAACCCGGTTGAGTGTTATTTCCTGTGGATGGACTAACCCGTTTATTATTTTGTACCTGAATATTCCCTGGAAATGATTTAAATTCATGAGCTACTGAAATGTCGAGTTATGAAATATAAGCCCTTTATGTGATGTCGCCCAGACGTCCGACTGTGGCACTCTTGTCTTTTACTTTCAATATAAGCCCTTTATGTGATGTCGCTCAGACATCCGACTGTGGCACGCTCGTTATTTACTTTTGATGTAAGCCCTTTATGTGATGTCGCTCAGACGTCCGACTGTGGCACGCTCGTTATTTACTTTTGATATAAGCCCTTTACGTGATGTCGCTCAGACGTCCGACTGTGGCACGCACTGTCATTTATATTCCATTATAAGCCCTTTATGTGGTGTCGCCTTGACGCCCGACTGCGGCATTGTTATTTCATTTGTATCCTTTCGAGGAGTCATTCAGACACTCGATTGGCCTTCAGTATTACTTTGGGATTTCGGGAGGACTACCGCCCGACTTCCCTTTTATTTCCCATGCATTGCTATCTCATTGTCTGAGTGCGCTCTATTAATCTGTTCATATGCATCATGTTTACATTTGTTATATCTTATGTCCGAACTGTCTTGCGAGTACTTTCATAGTACTCACCTGGCTTGTTGATTTGGCCAGATGTTGACGAAGGCGATCTCATGGATGAAGAGTTTGATAGTGAGTCCGACGCCTAGAGGAGTCCCAGTCAGTCCCGTGCGATCCTGGATTTTGGTCACTTGTATTATATACGCTTCCGCCACCCACAATAAGAATCCTCGAGCCTCACTCCGACGCTCGATGAGCTGTTAGATTAGGAGTCATGTCACCCACTTCACTGTGACATATCCACCACCGCTTTTATTGTGAGTCAGTAGTTATGCCACCCTATCCGCCTTTATGTGTAATATCGGCGTGCTTGTAATAAATTGTTGAGCAGTCTCCGCTCAACCTTGTATTATATTTAGTACTCCTGGTTTTTCTTCTGTGATCAAGAAATTGTCTACCAGTGAGAAGGATTCTTCTCTACTGGTCCGTAAAAGGGATCGGTTTCTCAATAAATATTTTTATTGGAAAACCGGTCGTGACAAGCTTGGTACCAGAGCCAGGCTGACTGTAGGAAGCCACTAGGTGCGATCGCTAATCGGTTATTAGCGTTTTTAGTGCTTTTTCAGCATTTTGCAAATGTAGCTATTTTCTGTTGGTCATCATAAATTTATGATTTGACTACTCAGAATTTTTGCCTACTTTTGTAGATGGCTGGCAGCGACTGCGAGACTCGGGTGTTCACTAATGTGCCCGAGGGGTTTGTCAAACTCCTCGTCTCCATCACCAAGCTCACGATCGGGCCAGCGACTCGTCCGGAGTTCACGCTTTACCAGCACAAGCTCAGCGACGACGTGTCTATGCACCAGGCCGTGGTGCAATTCAAGGGAGGACGTTCTGCGTCTCGCCACTTCCGTTTTGTGGGAAGGGCCATGCCTACGGAGAGGCATGCCATGCAGATGGCCGCCCGTGAGGCGATAGCTCGCCTTCGGGATATTCTTCCTTCAATGAAGACTCGTCGCTACCGCTACCTCCCATGCCACGTGCCATATACTTGCCACTATGCATTCGCCTGCCATAGGGGAGAGCGAGATGAAGCTATCGAGATGCTTGTTGAGTATCTCAAAGCTCTGGAGGAGCTTTCGACAACCTCGTGGACGATCTTGTGGCTGCCCGCATGGACTTAGTTCGGGGCGGTTCTGCCAACAGGAGGGAGCTTCTCCACATGGCACCGCCACTGACTTTCGTCTCGTCCTCAGCATCCTATTCACCCGCCATTTTGGCCACCGCTCGCCGTCTGCCTACCACTGAGGAGTTCGACCAGGTCATTGCTCCTACTCCAGTCAGAGCTGCACCGCCTGCCGCACCCACACTACCGCCTGTCGCACCCGCGCCATCTCCTCAGCGCAGTGCTACGCGCCTGGAGCCCATTAGGGAGGAGGTGGAGGTTGAGTCTCCTGCACCGCTGGGTCTTACCCTCGGCAAGGGGAAGGACATCTTCACCATCTCCGACTGAGTGCGCCTAGTAGCCGCGCGATGTGTCTGTTTGTATGATATGTTTTTTATGTACTTAAGTTTGTAGTAGTTGTGTGCGCTTCATGTAGGATCCCGGAGGAGTGTGCTAGCCTAATAACATGTCAGGAGTGTGTACGCACATCCTGAGTGATGTATCGTATGTTTGCGTATCGCGTGTAAAATATGTGCTAAGCAGTCCTTCTCCGTGCGCAATCAAATTTTTTTTTGAAAAATCTTGAGGTCTTTTAAATTTCTGCCTTTGCAAAATTTTCCTTGTGCCACATAGTTCTTCTCATGAGTTTTGCAAAATAATACCCCAGAGTGGAAAATGTCTCGTCCGTGGACTCGTTGCATGCCAAATCCACCAGAAGAAGTTTATGGAACACAGACCAGCAACAACTTCACACAGGGGCAGTCTAGCCAACAGGACAGCGAGGCAGCCTTATCTCAAGTATGCCGCCTTTTCGAACAAAGCCAGCAGCAACACCAAGAGATGATGAATCACGTCATCAATATGGGAAATCACCGTGAGACATACCAACCGCACTCCAAGTTGTCTGAACTGCAGAAGACACGCCCTCCAATGTTTGCCCACACTGATAGGCCGCTTGAAGCCGATGATTGGCTTCGAGACATCGAAAGAAAGTTGATTATTGCTCAATGTTCAGATCATGAGAAGGTGCTTTATGCACCTCACTACCTCACTGGAGCAGCTGCCGCATGGTGGGAGAACTTCCTACACATGCATCCCAGTGAACATAACATCACCTGGGAAGAGTTTAAGGAAGGTTTTCGGGGGGCACACATCCCCAGAAGCATCATAAAGATCAAGAAAAGAGAATTTGATGACCTCAAGCAGAGAGGCATGACAGTGACGGAATACAACAGTCAGTTTACCCAGCTATCTCGTTATGCCTACGATGAGCTTATGACTGAGAACAAAAGGATGGAAAAAAATTTGGATGGCCTGGCGCCAGCATTAAAATGCCAACTGGTCGTACACACTTTCCCAGATTTCAAAACTCTGGTCGACAAGGCCATTACGTTGGAGAATGAGCACCGCAGTCTGGAGGATATTCGTAAGCGAAAAAGGGACAAGACGACTCTTGCTCACAACAACCGAGGCAAGACTGATGTTCAGAGGAATGAAGCGAGAAAATCCACGACCACTGCTCTAAGGCCAACCAGACAGTTTCATTCAAGGGACAAGGACTTTACATACCGTCCAGGGGTCACTTGCTATGCTTGTGGAGAGGAAGGGCACTACGCCAAACAATGCCCAAAACCAAGGAACTCGGCCCCCAAGCCGAACAATGGTGGGAACAATCCAGCCCCCAAGCGTAACAATTTCAATCCCAACAACAATCACAGGAAGGGTCACCTGAACCATGTGACCAAGGAAGAAGCACAGAATGCCCCAGACATCGTACTCGTCCCCCGGGAATAAGCAGATCACTCAGAGTTACTGCCAAGGAGTGATTATTGAATTCGAAGGACTAAAGTTTCAGGCTAATCTCATTGTGTTGGAAAATAAAGGACTGGATGTTATCCTAGGAATGGACTGGTTGACCACCAACAAGGGATTTATTGACTGTTTCAATCGGACTGTGATTCTCACTCATCATCACGGCAAGGCAATAAAAGTTACAACTCAAGAGAGACCACGGTCATGGCAACCAAAGTTGAACAAAGTGGACATTTCAGAATTGAGAAAAGTTCCAGTGGTGTGCGAGTTTCCTGACGTGTTTCCTGAAGAACTACAAGGCATGCCACCAGACCGAGAGATAGAGTTCAGCATTGAACTAGCACCTGGCACCACCCCCATCTATAAGAAACCTTATAGAATGGCACCATCCGAGTTGGTAGAATTGAAGAAGCAAATAAAGGAATTACTGGACAAAGGATTTATTCGAGCCAGCTCCTCACCTTGGGGTTCACCAGTATTATTCGCCAAGAAAAAGGATGGGACACTGAGATTGTGTATAGACTATCGAGCTCTCAATATGGTCACCGTCAAAAACAAATATCCGATGCCACGGATAAATGATTTGTTTGACCAGCTCGCACAAGCCAAGGTGTTCTCAAAAATTGATTTAAGATCGGGATATCATCAATTAAAAGTACGAATAGAAGATATCCCTAAGACAGCATTCACCTCCAGATACGGATTATATGAGTTCACAGTAATGCCGTTTGGACTGACGAACGCCCCCGCATATTTCGTCCACCTCATGAACAAAGTGTTTATGAAATTTATGGACAAATTTGTCGTGGTGTTCATTGATGATATTCTGGTATACGCAAGGACACCAGAGGAACATGCTGAACATCTCAGAATTGTATTGGGAGAATTAAGGAAACATCAGTTATACGCCAAATTTAGCAAGTGTGAATTTTGGCTAAGACAAGTTGGTTTTCTAGGCCATATATTGACCCAAGAAGGCGTGGCCGTAGACCCAGAAAAAGTCAAAGCCATACTTGACTGGAAACCACCAGCCAACGTAACAGATGTACGGAGTTTCCTAGGAATGGTTGGATATTACCGGAGATTTATTGAAGGATTCTCCACTGTGGCAAAACCAATGACATAGTTGCTCAAGAAAGACAAGAAATTTGTATGGACTGAAGCGTGCGAGAAAAGCTTCCAAGAGCTCAAGAAGAAACTAACAACAACACCGGTCTTGGTTGTGCCAGACATACACAAGAGTTTTGAAGTGTATTGTGATGCATCCCGGAAGGGCCTCGGGTGCGTATTGATGCAGGACGGCAAAGTTGTCGCTTATGCTTCCAGGCAACTACGGAAGCATGAGGAAAATTATCCCACTCATGACTTGGAGCTAGCAGCAGTCATCCATGCACTCAAAGAGTGGAGGCACTTTCTACTGGGAAATCGTTGTGAAATATATACGGACCATAAGAGCCTTAAATATATTTTCACACAGCCAGAACTCAACTTGCGACAACGACGCTGGTTGGAATTGGTCAAGGACTATGACGTCGGCATTCACTACCATCCAGGGAAAGCAAATGTAGTGGCAGATGCTCTTAGTCGAAACCCCAGCTCAGGCAACGACAGTCCACAGAACTTGAGACCTGAGTTTCAGTAGGAGTTCGCTAGACTCAACATGGTGTTAGTCTCTAAGGGCACCGTATCAAATCTGGAGATGCAACCCACACTAATGGAACAAATTAAGAAGGCTCAGCATGGACATCCCAGCATCGAAGGTATAAAGAGAAAAATGAGCCTTGGCAAGGCTTCAGAGTTCGTCGTAGACGAAGAGGGAGTATTATGGTACGGGGACAGACTTTGCGTACCAAGCATTGAGGAACTCAAACAACAAATCCTAACCGAAAGCCACACCGCTCCATATTCAATCCACCCTGGAGGAACTAAAATGTACAAAGACATTCAGGAAAGATTTTGGTGGCACGGTATGAAAAGGGATATAGCCACATTCATTGCTTGTTGTGATTCGTGTCAGCGCATTAAAGCTGAGCACCAAAAACCCGCAGGGCTGCTACAGCCAAACAGGATACCTGAGTGGAAATGGGATGAAATTGGAATGGACTTCATCGTCGGACTACCTCGGTCACAACGCGGAAATGATGCCATATGGGTCATCACAGATAGGCTAACCAAGGTAGCACATTTCATTCCCGTGAAGACGACCTACTCCACTCAGAAGCTTGCTAAGCTTTATCTCTCCCGTATAGTTTGTCTGCATGGAGTCCCAAAGACCATAATATCCGACCGGGGCACTCAATTTGTCTCTAAATTTTGGGATCATCTACAACAGGCTCTGGGGACGCAACTAGCATTCAGTACATCATACCACCCCCAGAATGATGGACAAACTGAACGCGTGAACCAAATCCTAGAAGACATGCTGAGAGCCTGTGTTCTCACCTATGGATCCAGTTGGGAAGAAAGCTTGCCGTATGACGAGTTCGCATACAACAACAGTTACCAAGCCAGCTTACAAATGGCACCTTTTGAAGCATTGTACGGACGGAGGTGTCGTACCCCACTAAATTGGTCAGAAACAGGTGACAGTCGTATCTTCGGCCCAGACATGCTCAAGGAAGCCGAGGAGAAAGTTAAACAGATCAAGGACAGACTCAAGACAGCTCAAAGCCGACAAAAGAGTTATTACGATCGAAAACATCGTGAGGTCAGCTTTGAACCCGGTGAATATGTATACCTACGAGTGTCTCCTATGAGGGGCCTGCAACGGTTCAAAATTAAGGGGAAGCTAGCCCCAAGATTTATTGGACCCTTCCGTGTAATTGCACGAAGAGGCACAGTAGCCTACCAGCTGGACCTACCCAAAGAACTGTCAGACGTCCACGACGTGTTCCACGTCTCACAATTGAGGAAATGTGTGAGCAACCCGGAGAAGCATGTATCTCATGAGAGCATTGATGTGCAACCAGACCTCACCTACAGTGAGCGGCTAGTAAAGATATTGGAAGAGTCTGAAAGGAGGACCCGTCAGAAAACAATAAAATTTTTCAAGGTTCAGTGGAGCAATCACACCGAGGATGAAGCAACATGGGAAAGAGAGGATTTTCTTCAGGCAGAGTACCCACATCTATTTGAGGATCAGCAGAAATCTCGGGGACGAGATTTTTCCTAAGGGGGTAGGTGTTGTGACACCCAAAAATTTTATCTTGATTTTTCCAAAATCTTTATTTGATTTGAAGGAGGGTATTTAAATTTTTTCTTCTAAAGAACTCTCCCTCTCAAAAATTTTCTTTTATGACAAGTATTTTGTTGGGATTTACCCAAGGCTTGATCTTTGGTCTTGGAGGTTTTTCCATCTTTTGTTGACCCAACACAAGTATTTTTCAATTGGGAAAGTTTTTGAAAATCTTTAAAAAAATAACCTATGGCATTTGGAGTGATCCTTTTCCCTTTTCAAAAAAAAACTCCTCTTGCCATGACATGAGTAGAAATCCCCTCCCAAAAGCCATCTCCCATCTTTGTGTCAAGATATACTTCAAATCCAGCAAGTTGAACCTCCCCATGTTTTTCCTTACATTTATTTCTAATCAAAAATATTTTCTGCCTTCTACTTTGGCTCTTGGAGATTTACAAAGGAACTACCTTTTCTCCTTTGAGTTTTGCCTCCAAACCATTTTCCCTGGCTAGTCCTTAGAGCCCTCAACCAAGATCCATGAAGATCTACTGGTCTCCAGTTCAAAAATTTCAAATTGTGCTTGCTGCAAGTTTGGACCATATTTGCCAAATTTGATGAAACCCATTTGTTTTCTCCTCCTAAAAATCTGAGAAAATTCAGGCAGCCTCTGGATGCATTGAGAGGTCACCTCACCAAGCCCCAGCTCCAGAAATTTTTTTCTTCATGCCAAATCATTTCGTCGAGCACCTGAAGGGCACTGTTACTGTCAAGTTCAGAAAGTTCAGTAAACAGTTTCAGAGCCGCCGTCGTTTTCTTCAGAAACCTACCTCGATCTCGACAGTAGCTGCAGTGGCGCCTTGCGCCCTGTGCCTCCTTCTTATCCCTGCGCCGCACGATCGCCTAGAAGCTTGCGGGCGTCGGCGACGAGCAGGAGGAGGTGCGCCACCCCGTGAGCGACGGCAGCAGCGCCCTTTGCGGCTGCCAGAGAGGCACAGCGTTGGACGGCGCCGTCCAGCGCCGCCCAAGCCACTAGAGGCCACCGCGTGGCCATCCACTCACCCGTGCACGCCGCCGGTCCGTTGTCGTGAACTGGTAGGCGCGGAGCGCGCTCCCTGCCGCTGCCGTGCCCGTACGGCCGTTCCGTCGAGGACCGGCGTATTACACCAAGCCCGACCGAGGTTTAGCGGAGGAACGGCGCCAGTGATCCTCCCTGATGGTGCCTAGCCACCTAAACCCCCTGCCCAACCTCTGCCTCGCCTGAGCTATCCCGTTCACGGCCACCCCCTCGGATCGCCTATAAAAGGAGGCCCGGAGCTCGAACTCGAACCCGCACCACCTCTACACACCACCAGTACCACGCCAAGCCACTGGGAGAGCCCCGAGGGAGTCTTCTTCCCAAACTCCGGCCGCCTCGACCCGCTTCGGCACCCAGCTCGATTCACCCCCGTGCGTGCACCCCCACCTCTCAGCTCACCCCAGTAGTCTCCTAGTGCAACCACATCTCTGACCTGCGCATCAATTTGAAGCTTGCAGCACCCACCGGAGCATTCCAGCATTGCCCGAACCACCGTCCGCCGGAGATAGTGTCGCCGTCGACGTGGTGCTCTCCGACGGCCAAGTCTACCACCCACCGACGCGGAAGAACGCCCTGAACCCGTAGGTAACCTCCGATCGCTCTGCCTCGCCGTGGTTCGACGCCGGCGACCACCGCAGCCTTCGGGCGCCGGCGAGCTCCGTTGGGAGTTTTGAACCTGACGGGTGGGACCCCCCCGTCAGCCTCTCTTCTTTCCCCCTTCGAACCGTTTTCTGAAAGCGCCTTCGGGCAAAACGTGTTTTCTCTCTGGGCTGGCGTATTTCCTTCCGAACCGTTTTCTGTTTTCTCAAACAAGTCCCTGGTTCTTTTCTGTTTCATCACAGATCAGTCCTTGGACTAAAACCCTTATATCTTTTAAACAAAAGATGCTTTTTGATTGATTCTTTTTCTGTCAGTCTTGTATTTTTGTCTAGTTTTTTATAGTATTTATTTGGAAAAATTTTGGAACAATTTTTATGCAAGCAACGATATTCACGTTAGTATACGGTTTCAGTATGCCGTAGGTTCCGGAGGAGGTGACGGAGCCGCGAACTTCGCCGAGCTAGACTCCGACTTCTCCGAACCAGGCAAGCATGTTTGAACCTTTGATATGATAGGTGTTTTGCATGTTTGCTTGAATGGTTTGTGCATGGCATATGAGCACCGTGAGTATTACGTTGCATGCAAGGCAACTAACCGTGTATTTCGAAGTTACTGTGATCTTTGAAGAGAGATGACCCGATCATGTGGTGACATGAAAGGTAGTAAGATGGTATTGTTGTAGCATGCCAGTCTTATGTCATCCGAAAAACTCCGACGTTAACGTGGACTGAGCCACGTTACCGTTCTTCCCCTTTCGTACTGCCACATGTTTTCTGCAAAGAGTACGGTTTAGTAAGTTGTTAACCTCTTTCCTTGTACACACCAAATAGAGGGGCCGGGATGAGGGTTCCATGGCCCTGGATTAAAGCCAGTCATCCGGTCAGGGGGCATGGGTGTTTCCGGTTGGGACCAAGAGGGGGGCACCCCTTAGAGCGCGCGGTATAAATTTGATCCCATGCTACGCGAGGTTGTAGCCTCCCCGTCTCAAGGTTTTTCTTGAACGTTGCCGAGGGTGATTCCTGGCATCGGAATGTTGAATGGGTGTGTACTGGTTAGACGTGTTTCTCCTAAAACACCGTAAACGGAACTAGTCCCTTGAGACTACTGAAATCCGTTGGCTGTGGTTAAATAGTACAAACTCTGCAGAGTCAAGTCCTTCCGAGTCATCGTGTCCATGGTCAAGGACCATGGCCAACATATCCACATCCATGTCAGTCCCTGTGTCAGTTTCCGTGGAAATCTCGGTGAGCAAGCTTGAGCGGTAAACCCGGTTGAGTGTTATTTCCTGTGGATGGACTAACCAGTTTATTATTTCGTACCTGAATATTCCCCGGAAATGATTTAAATTCATGAGCTACTGAAATGTCGAGTTATGAAATATAAGCCCTTTATGTGATGTCGCTCAGACGTCCGACTGTGGCACTCTTGTCTTTTACTTTCAATATAAGCCCTTTATGTGATGTCGCTCAGACGTCCGACTGTGGCACGCTCATTATTTACATTTGATGTAAGCCCTTTATGTGATGTCGCTCAGACGTCCGACTGTGGCACGCTCGTTATTTACTTTTGATATAAGCCCTTTATGTGATGTCGCTCAGACGTCCGACTGTGGCACGCACTGTCATTTATATTCCATTATAAGCCCTTTATGTGGTGTCGCCTTGACGCCCGACTGCGGCATTGTTATTTCATTTGTATCCTTTCGAGGAGTCATTCAGACACTCGATTGGCCTTCAGTATTACTTTGGGATTTCGGGAGGACTACCGCCTGACTCCCCTTTTTTTCCCATGCATTACTATCTCATTGTCTGAGTGCGCTCTATTAATCTGTTCATATGCATCATGTTTACATTTGTTATATCTTATGTCCGAACTGTCTTGCGAGTACTTTCATAGTACTCACCTGGCTTGTTGATTTGGCCAGATGTTGACGAAGGCGATCTCATGGATGAAGAGTTTGATAGTGAGTCCGACGCCTAGAGGAGTCCCAGTCAGTCCCGTGCGATCCTGGATTTTGGTCACTTGTGTTATATACGCTTCCGCCACCCACAATAAGAATCCTCGAGCCTCACTCCGACGCTCGATGGGCTGTAAGACTTAGGAGTCATGTCACCCACTTCACTGTGATATACCCACTACCGCTTTTATTGTGAGTCAGTAGTTATGCCACCCTATCCGCCTTTATGTGTAATATCGGCGTGCTTGTAATAAATTGTTGAGCAGTCTCCGCTCAACCTTGTATTATATTTAGTACTCCTGGTTTTTCTTCTGTGATCAAGAAATTGTCTACCAGTGAGAAGGATTCTTCTCCACTGGTCCGTAAAAGGGATCGGTTTCTCAATAAATATTTTTATTGGATAACCGGTCGTGACAATCGATGGCTGTTAACTGAACCCGATCGAGCGATTCCTTCGCTACTGCTGCGAACTGAAGCCGATCGATGCTGCCTCTGGATGAACAGTGAGCGTTGCAGGAGGGGTTTGGATGAACAGTGAGCGGCGGGGGTGGATGAACATGACCCCGTGGTGTTGCCTTTGGATGATCAGGACTCCGATCGATCCAGCCGGTTGGGGCTGGATGAACAGGACCCCGTGGAGGGCTGGATGAATAGGACGACTCCGTGGAGGGCTGGATGAACAGTAGAAGGTGGAGGGGTGGATGAATAGTAGCCCGTGGAGGGGTGGTTGAAAAGGAGCGCATGGAGAGGGGTGGTTGAACAGTAGCCGGTGGAGTAGCGCACGGTTGAGGCTGGATGAACAGGAGCCCGTGGATGAACAGTCGCAGGTGGAGGCTGGAGGAGGTCGACGGTGGATGAATAGTAGCCCGTGGAGGCTGGAGGAGGTCGACGGTGGAGATGAACAGTATCCCGTGGAGTCTGCTACCTCTTGAGCACTGCGTTGGTTTTCCCTTGAAGAGGAAAAGGTGATGCAGCAACGTAGCGTAAGTATTTCCCTCAGTTTTTGAGAACCAAGGTATCAATTCAGTAGGAGGCTCCTCAAAAGTCCCATGCACCTACACAAACAAACAAGAACCTCGCAACCAACGCGATAAAGGGGTTGTTAATCCCTTCACGGTAACTTGCAAAAGTGAGATCTGATAGGGATAATAAGATAAGATAAATATTTTTGGTATTTTTATGATATAGATTGGAAAGTAAAGATGCAAATAAAAGTAGATGGGAAACTTATATGATAAAAGATAGACCCGGGGGCCATAGGTTTCACTAGTGGCTTCTCTCAAGATATCATAAGTATTACGGTGGGTGAACAAATTACTGTCGAGCAATTTATAGAAAAGTGCATAGTTATGAGATTATCTAGGCATGATCATGTATATAGGCATCACGTCCGCAACAAGTAGATCGAAACGATTCTGCATCTACTACTATTACTCCACACATCGACCGACTCCTGCCTGCATCTAGAGCATTAAGTTCATGAAGAACAAAGTAACGCATTAAGCAAGATGACATGATGTAGAGGGATAAACTCAAGCAATATGATATAAACCCCATCTTTTTATCCTTGTTGGCAACAATACAATATGTGCCTTGCTGCCCCTGCTGTCACTGGAAAGGACACCGCAAGATTGAACCCAAAGCTAAGCACTTCTTCCATTGCAAGAAAGATCAATCTAGTAGGCCAAACCAAACTGATAATTCGAAGAGACTTGCAAAGATAACCAATCACACATAAAAGAATTTAGAGAAGATTCAATTATTTCTCATAGATAAACTTGATCATAAACCCACAATTCATCGGATCTCGACAAACACACCGCAAAAAGAGTTACATCGAATAGATCTCCAAGAAGATCGAGGAGAACATTGTATTGAGATCCAAAGAGAGAGAAGAAGCCATCTAGCTAATAACTATGGACCCGAAGGTCTGTGGTAAACTACTCACAACTCATGGGAGAGGCCTTGGAGATGATGTAGAGGCCCTCCGTGGTCGATTCCCCCTCCGGCGGAGCGCCGGCGAAGGCTCCAAGATGGGATCTCATGGATATAGAAGGTTGCGGCGGTGGAAATAGTTTTTCGTGGTGCTCCTGGATGTTTTTGGGGTACGTGGATATATATAGGTGAAGGAGGTAGGTCAGGGGAGCCACGAGGGTGGGGGGCGCGCCGGGCACCCTCGTGGCTGCCTCGTTTACTTCTTGACGTCCACTCCAAGTCTCCTGGATTGCGTTTGTTCCAAAAAGATCGCTCCCAAAGGTTTCATTCCGTTTGGACTCCATTTGATATTCCTTTTCTTCGAAACACTGAAATAGGCAAAAAAAAAACAGTAATTCGGGCTGGGCCTCCGGTTAGGTTAGTCCCAAAAATGATATAAAAGTGTAAAGTAAAGCCCATAAACATCCTAAACGGGTAATATAATAGCATGGAACAATAAAAAATTATAGATACGTTGGAGACGTATCAAGCATCCCCAAGCTTAATTCCTGCTCGTCCTCGAGTAGGTAAATGATAAAAACAGAATTTTTGATGTGGAATGCTACCTAGCATAATTCTGAATGTAATTTTCTTGGGATAATTAGATTTATGCCCCTAGTTGTGTCCCACTCGTCTGTTTTACCCCTAATTCCCAAAAGTCACCGGTTCTGTCCAAGTCACTTTGCTCCTCTTATGCTTTTGCGCTTTTACCATTTGACCGTCAGTTTGAAAACTTCATAACTAATTCATACTGAATCAGAGAAATGCAAATAAGATACCAAAATGTTCAGAAAAACATCACCTATATGTCAGTGTCATTTGCATTCATGAAAAAAGTGTTGGAAAGTGCACATCCGAGTTTTAGCTCTTTTGATACCACCATGAATAGTGAACTCTAAAAAAATTCAAAAAAAATATGGTGGTGAAGAACAACAAATGTTCTAAGTGCTTGCCAAGTTTCATTAGGGAACGACATTCATGGAAGTCGTGGCAAAAAAATATCTATTTTGGAGTGCTGATTGTTTTTTTGCCACGGCACCCACGAATGTTATTCCCTGATGAAACTTGGCAGGCACTTAAAACATTTGTCATTCTTTGCCACCAATTTTTTTAATTTTTTTGAACTTTTTTAGATTTTACTATTCATGGTGGTAGCATAAGAGCTAAAACTCGGATGGGCACTTTCCAACGCTTTTTTCTGAATGCAAATGACACTGACATATAGGTGATGTTTTTCTGAACATTTTGGTATCTTATTTGCATTTTTCTGATTTAGTATGAATTAGTTATGAAGTTTTCAAACTGATGGTCAAACGGTCAAAGGGCAAAAGCATAATAGGAGCAAAGTGACTTGGACAGAACCAGTGACTTTTGGGAATTAGGGGTAAAACAGACGAGTGGGACACAACTAGGGGCATAAATCTAATTATCCCAATTTTCTTTATTGTGGCATGAATCTTCAGATCCAAATGATTCAAGATAAAAGCTCATAAAACATAAAAATAGTAATACTTCAAGCATACTAACAAGTAATCATGTCTTATCAAAATAGCATAGCCAAAGAAAGCTTATCCCTACAAAATCATATAGTTAGGCCATGCTTCATTTTCATTACACAAAATACTCCCATCATGCACAACCCCGGTTTCAGCCAAGCAATTGGTTCATACTTTTTAACGCGCTTCAGCTTTTTCAACTCTTACGCAATACATGAGCGCAAGCCATGGACATAGCACTATATGTGGAATATGGTGGTGGTTGTGAAGACAAAAAGGGAGAAGATAATCTCACATCAACTAGGCGTATCAACGGGCTATGGAGATGCCCATTAATAGATATCAATGTGAGTGAGTAGGGATTGCCATGCAACGGATGCACTAGAGCTATAAATATATGAAAGCTCAACAAAAGAAACTAAGTGGGTGTGCATCCAACTTGCTTGCTCACGAAGACCTAGGGCATTTTGAGGAATCCCATCATTGGAATATACAAGCCAAGTTCTATAATGAAAAATTCCCACTAGTATATGAAAGTGACAACATAGCAGACTCTTTATCATGAAGATCATGGTGCTACTTTGAAGCACAAGTGTGAAAAAAACATAGTAGCATTGTCCCTTCTCTCTTTTATCTCATTTCATTTTTCTTTCTTTCTTTCCCCCCTTTTTTATTTGGTGGGCTTCTTTGGCCTCTTTTTTGTATGGGCTTCTTTGGCCTCTTTTATTTTTATAAAGTCCGAAGTCTCATCCCGACTTGTGGGGGAATCATAGTCTTCATCATCCTTTCCTCACTTGGGACAATGCTCTAATGAAGATCATCACACTTTTATTGATTTACAACTCAAGAATTACAACTCAATACTTGGAACAAAATATGACTCTATGTGAATGCCTCCGGCGGTGTACCGGGATATGCAATGAATCAAGAGTGACATGTATGAAAAATTATGATGGTGGCCTTGCCACAAATACGATGTCAACTACATGATCATGCAAAGAGCAATATGACAATGATGGGGCGTGTCATAATAAACGGAACGGTGGAAAGTTGCATGGCAATATATCTCAGAATGGCTATGGAAATGCCATAATAGGTAGGTATGGTGGCTGTTTTGAGGAAGGTAAATGGTGGGTGCATAATACCGGTGAAAGTTGCGCGGTATAATAGAGGCTAGCAATGGTGGAAGGGTGAGAGTGCGTATAATCCATGGACTCACATTAGTCATAAAGAACTCATATACTTATTGCAAAAGTCTACTTGCCCTCGAAGCAAAGTACTACTACGCATGCTCCTAGGGGAAGGGTTGGTAGGAGTTAACCATCGCGCGATCCCGACCTCCACTCATAAGGAAGCCAATTAAAAGAGCACCCCATGCAACAAATTTGTCACACAACTTTTACCATACGTGCATGCTACGGGACTTGCCAACTCCAACACAAGTATTTCTCAATTTCATAATTACCCAACTAGCATGACTCTAACATTACCACCTTTATATCTCAAAACAATTATCAAGCATCAAATTGATCATAGTGTTTAATGCACTTTCTATGATAGTTTTTATTATACCCAACTTGGATGCTCATCATTCTAGGACCAAATTTATAACCATAGCAAATACCATGCTGTTCTAGAAGACTCTCAAAATAATGTAAGTGAAGCATGAGATATCAACGATTTCTACAAAATAAAGCCACCGCCGTGCTCTAAAAGATATAAGTGAAGCACTAGAGCAAATCTTGTCTAGCTCAAAAGATATAAGTGAAGCACATAGAGTATTCTAATAAATTCCAAATCATTTGTGTTTCTCTCAAAAGGTGTTTATAGCAAGGATGATTTTGGTAAACTAAAAATCAAAGACTCATATCATACAAGACGCTCCAAGCAAAACACATATCATGTGGCGAATAAAAATATAGCTCCAAGTAAAGTTACCGATAGACGAAGACGAAAGAGGGGATGCCTTCCGGGGCATCCCCAAGATTAGGCTTCTGGTTGTCCTTGAATATCTTGGGGTGCCATGGGCATCCCCAAGCTTAGGCTCTTGCCACTCCTTATTCCATAGTCCATCAAATCTTTACCCAAAACTTGAAAACTTCACAACACAAAACTCAACAGGAAATCTCATAAGCTCCGTTAGTGCAAGAAAGAAAAACCACCACATAAGGTACTGTAATGAACTCATTCTTTATTTATATTGGTGTTAAACCTACTGTATTCCAACTTCTCTATGGTTCATACCCCCTGATACTAGCCATAGATGCATCAAAATAAGCAAACAACACACGAAAAATAGAATCTGTCAAAAACAGAACAGTCTGTAGAAATCTGTAACTTTCGAATACTTCTGGAACTCTAAAAATCCTTCCAAAATAGGAAGTCCTGGGAAATTTGTCTATTGATCTACATAAAAAAGAATCAACGCAAAAGCACGTTTCTGTGATTTATTAAAATTATTCTCGTGCGTGCAAAAGTTTCTGTTTTTCAGCAGAATCGAATTAACTATCACGGTAGGTTATCCTATAGGTTCTACTTGGCACAAACACTAATTAAAACATAAACCACATCTAAACAGAGGCTAGATGAAATATTTATTACTAAACAGAAGGAAAAAGCAAGGAACAAAAATAAAATTGGGTTGCCTCCCAACGAGCGCTATCGTTTAACGCCCCTAGCTAGGCATAAAAGCGAGAATAGATCTAAGTAGTGCCATCTTTAGCATTCAATTCATAAGTGGCACGCATAATAGACTCATAAGGTAATTTGACTTTCTTTCTTGTAAAGTATTCCATGCCTTTCCTTAATGAAAATTTGAATCTAATATTCCCTTCCTTCATATCAATAATTGCACCAATCGTTCTAAGGAAAGGTCTACCAAGAATAATAGGACATGAAAGATTGCAATCTATATCAAGAACGATAGAATCTATGGGCACATAATTCCTATTTGCAACAATAAGAACATCATTGATCCTTCCCATAGGTTTCTTAATGGTGGAATCCGCAAGGTGCAAGTTTAAAGAGGAATCATCAAAATCATGGAAACCTAGCACATCACATAAATTTTTCGGAATCGTGGAAACACTAGCACCCAAATCACACAAAGCATAGCATTCATTATCTTTAATTTTAATTTTTATAGTAGGTTCCCACTCATCATAAAGTTTTCTAGGTATAGAAACTTCCAATTCAAGTTTTTCCTCATAAGATTGCATCAAGGCATCAACAATATGTTTGGTAAAAGCTTTATTTTGACTATAAGCATGTGGAGAATTCAACACGGATTGCAACAAGGAAATACAATCTATTAAAGAACAATTATCATAATTAAATTACTTGAAATCCATAATAGTGGGTTCAATGCTATGTAAAGTTTTGACCTCTCCAATCCCACTTTTACCAAATTTAGCATCAAGATCTAAAAACTCCGAATCATTGGGACGCCTTTTAACTAAAGTTGACACATCTCCAGTCCCATCATTATTAAGATTCATATTGCAAAACAAAGATTTAATAGGGGACACATCAATAACTTTTAGATCTTCATCATTATTTTCACCTAATCCCTCTGGTTTGGCAGCCATCTTATTGACCAAGGTGGCTTGCTTATCAGAAATTTGGGCTATTGATTTTTCAAGACGAGCAATCTGAGAATTCAAACCATAAAATTCCTTAGACATATCATCAAGCTCTTTATTCATGTACTCCATAAAGCTTTTTTGTTCTTTAAGCTCTTTTCTAAAGAAATTATTATGCTCAAATTGTAAAGTAATAAAGCTTCTAATATTTAATTCAATCTCTTCCAACCTTTTAAGATGGAGATCAACGTTCTTAGGCAAAGCCATAAGGGCAAACAGGCACACCAGAGGCAAGCGAAAGAGAGAGAGGAACAGAAAAGAGAGGGCGAATAAAACGGCAAGGGTGAAGTGGGGGAGAGGAAAATGAGAGGCAAATGTCAAATAATGTAATGCGAGGGAGATGAGTTTGTGATGGGTACTTGGTATGTCTTGACTTGAGCGAAGACCTCCCCGGCAACGGTGCCAGAAATCCTTCTTGCTACCTTTTGAGCACTGCGTTGGTTTTCCCTTGAAGAGGAAAGGGTGATGCCGCAAAGTACCATAAGTATTTCCCTCAGTTTTTGAGAACCAAGGTATCAATCCAGTAGGAGGCTCCTCGAAAGTCCCACGCACCTACACAAACAAACAAGAACCTCGCAACCAACGCGATAAAGGGGTTGTCAATCCCTTCACGGTAACTTGCGAAAGTGAGATCTGATAGGGATAATAAGATAAAATAAATATTTTTGGTATTTTTATGATATAGATTGGAAAGTAAAGATGCAAATAAAAGTAGATGGGAAACTTATATGATAAAAGATAGACCCGGGGGCCATAGGTTTCACTAGTGGCTTCTCTCAAGATAGCATAAGTATTACGGTGGGTGAACAAATTAGTGTCGAGCAATTGATAGAAAAGTGCATAGTTATGAGATTATCTAGGCATGATCATGTATATAGGCATCACGTCCGCAACAAGTAGATCGAAACGATTCTGCATCTACTACTATTACTCCACACATCGACCGACTCCTGCCTGCATCTAGAGTATTAAGTTCATGAAGAACAGAGTAACGCATTAAGCAAGATGACATGATGTAGAGGGATAAACTCAAGCAATATGATATAAACCCCATCTTTTTATCCTTGATGGCAACATTACAAGACGTGCCTTGCTGCCCCTGCTGTCACTGGGAAAGGACACCGCAAGATTGAACCCAAAGCTAAGCACTTCTCCCATTGCAAGAAAGATCAATCTAGTAGGCCAAACCAAACTGATAAATTCGAAGAGACTTGCAAAGATAACCAATCACACATAAAAGAATTCAGAGAAGATTCAATTATTTCTCATAGATAAACTTGATCATAAACCCACAATTCATCGGATCTCGGCAAACACACCGCAAAAAGAGTTACATCGAATATATCTCGAAGAAGATCGAGGAGAACTTTGTATTGAGATCCAAACAGAGAGAAGAAGCCATCTAGCTAATAACTATGGACCCGAAGGTCTATGGTAAACTACTCACAACGCATCGGAGAGGCCTTGGAGATGATGTAGAGGCCCTCCGTGGTCGATTCCCCCTCCGGTGGAGCGCCGGCGAAGGCTCCAAGATGGGATCTCGCGGATACAGAAGGTTGCGGCGGTGGAAATAGTTTTTGTGGTGCTCCTGGATATTTTTGGGGTACGTGGATATATATAGGCGAAGGAGGTAGGTCAGGGGAGCCACGAGGGGCCCACGAGGGTGGGGGGCGCGCCGGGCACCCTCGTGGCCGCCTCGTTTACTTCTTGACGTCCACTACAAGTCTCCTGGATTGCGTTTGTTCCAAAAAGATCGCTCCGGAAGGTTTCATTCCCTTTGGACTCAGTTTGATATTCCTTTTCTTCGAAACACTGAAATAGGCAAAAAAACAGCTATTCGGGCTGGGCCTCCGGTTAGTAGGTTAGTCCCAAAAATGATATAGAAGTGTAAAGTAAAGCCCATAAACATCCAAAACGGGTAATATAATAGCATGGAACAATCAAAAAATTATAGATACATTGGAGACGTATCAGAGTCCCGTTTTGCGGTACGCCACACTCGTCCTGATGAACAGGACCCCCGTTTCGACCGTAGTGCTCCAACACAAGTCCGTTTCCTCCATTTGCGGTACACCACACCCCTCCCGATCAACAGGACCACGTTTCGACCGTAGGAGGTCCAACCCAAGTCCGTTTCCTCTGTTTTGCGGTACGCCAGACCCCTCCCGATCAACAGGATCCCGTTTCGAACATGGCCGGTCGAGCACAAGGCCGTTTCCTCCGTCCTGCGGTATGCCAGGCCTCGTTTCCATCGCCTGTTCCGTCCAAGCCCTCCCGATGAACACGACGACGCATTCCGTTCTGACCCAACCGGTTGGCTCCCCATGAACACAACGACGACGCTGTTTCTCCGTTCTGACCCAGCCATGTACAGGAGCCCTGGCTGTACGTATGCGCGAGTAGGCGTTCGAGACCCCACCCGTATGTATGTACGTGGCCGTATTTACTTTCTTGCACCCTGGCCGCTATACGTACGTGTACATGCTACGTGCGTGCCTCTACTATGACACGTGCGTGCCTCTACTACGACACGTGCGCGCCTCTACATCGACCGGTATGTACGTACACGTTCGCGACCAGAATGACAACGCTACGTACGCTTCGACTAGGTGGGTCCCGACTGTCAGGCACTTCCTTGCGTGCGAAGATGTAGCTGGTGGGTCCTAGCAGTCAGGGGGGCGAATCATTTTTTTGCCCGGACGCACTTCCTTGCGTGCGAAGATGTAGCTGATGGGTCCCAGCAGTCAGGGGGGTGAATCGTTTTTTTTGCCCGGACGCACTTCCTTGCGTGCGAAGATGTAGCTGGTGGGTCCCAGCAGTCAGGGGGGAAATGTTTTTTTCGTGAAATACAGTGGCCCGTCCGTTGGGTCCCTGCTGTCAGGTGGAGGAATCATTATTTTCCGCGTAATAAGGAGGCACTTCCTTGCTGCGGCCGTGGACCCAGCTGTCAGCCTCTCCACGTACAGTCCACATCCGATGGAAGTCGTTCCTTGACCACGCCGCGCCGAGAGCACGACGACGATGGACGACGGTGAGGCCTAGGAAGGGGACGACGCGGAGCCGGGGAAGACGCGGCAGTGGATGCCCACGCGGAGAGGAGTACGAGGGTTCACTGGTTCGGCTGCGGTGAGAGGCTGCCGTTGCCGTAGAATAACAGGGGGTGTGGGTGAGTGGAGGGATGGCCTGGCCCAGCGGTGGGAGTAGTAGGGGCGGTGAGGCCTCCGCGGCAGCACAGCCGGCCACGGGAGGCAGGAGCAGGCGGCACGATCGATGCTGCTTTGGGCGGCTGGAGCAAGAAGACCAGAGGTTGAAGAAGCACGACGGCCGTTGGATGGACATCGTATGGTCACTGCAGCTAGAATCGTTTATATTGACTAAGTTGACAAAGCCCTTGGTACGCGTCAACTTAGTAGGCCCACAGGTCAGCTTCCGAAACGGTGCGCCCCAGATGTCAGGGGGAGGAATCATTTTTTGGGCGGGTGAAGCTAGAATATCCGAGATTGAAGAAGAAGCATGGCATCCGTTGGATGGACATCCAACGGCCACTGCGGCTAGAACCGTGTGTTGACTATAAGTTGACAAAGCCTTGCATACACGTCAACTCTTTTTTTAGGGGACGCGTCAACTTAGTAAGGCCACAAGTGTGTGGCAGAGAACTTATGGCCCATTTGAAATTTGTAAGAATGTGCAGCCCATTTTTGAATTCTAATGGAATTTACTACAGCCCATTTACAGTTTGTTAAAAGTACAACCCATTTCAACCAACCGTTCTAAACAGAATTCAATAAAATTTCCCACATTTTGATGGGATCCGAAATATTTTTATCCCGAAATTTCTAGTCAGATTAAATACAATTTCAATATAAATTTATATTACGTAAAAATCCAACGAAACATTGCGCTCGCAAAAATTAATGAAATTAAAAATTTCAATATCCAAAAATAATATTTTATAAAGTAATTACGTGTTTGGTGCATTTTCTTATAGTTTCTGTCCAGTTTTTATAATTACATCCCATTTATTATTTCTTAAAGCCCATTTTCTTGTTAAGCCTAATGCATCCCTCCTAGGAAAGATTTGCAGCCCAGCGGGGCGGAGAATAACAACTTGACCTTGCCTGGGTATTCCTAAAAAAAGTATAGCTGGGATAGCCATTTTCAGCTTGAAAAAAAATTAATATCTGGGCTGGATATCTGGCCTGGGCTAGGCGGGCCACAACCCGCCCAGTTAATACCTGCAGCGATGTTTTCGTTGTTGTTCAGAGGAGAAAAATTAATATCTGGGCTAAACATCGCTCAAGAAAAACTCTGCAGTGCTCACACCTCAAAAACACAAATACTGCTCGAGCTGCTTGGTCCCAGCTATCGGCCGCTTCTTGTGCAATTTTCTCGTTTATTGACTACATAGGTTGACAATGGTGTGGGAGATGTCAGGAAACCAGGAGGAAGCAAAAATAATTATAGTTTTATATAATAAGGAGGCACTTGCGTACGTGAGGCTATGGCCCTGGTGGGTCCCCATTGTCATCCTCTCCAAGTAAAGTCATCTCCTCGCCTGCGCGCGCTTTCCGCCCGGAACAGTCAGCGCCGCCCGCCCCGCTTCCCGGTGCAGGCGATTGCTCCGCCTTCAAACGACACAAGTGTTTTCCGTCCGTCCATCTGCCGCCTACATTAATGATACGCGGTTGTCGAGGCGGCTACTCCGGCGCCACATGTCCGTCCCTCTGCCGCCCACCATTGCTATATAAACTGCTGCGCCGGCCATAGCCGCAGTCATCCGCATTCGTTCCCTTTCTCCTGTCCACACCACTACTGCCCACCATGGCTTCCTCGCGCTCCAGCGCTCTTCGGGACGGGCGGACGACAGACCACAAGGAGATGACAACCATTGCTGTCGACTGGCTGGCCGACAGGTAGCCGGAGGATGACGACGTCCCAATGGAGAACATGCTAGTCGATGATCCGGCGCCAACCCCTTCCTCCGCGCCATCCTCGCCGGTGCATTGCACCATGACCATCGGCGAGGCCCGTGCCCAATATATGGACACGGTGAGGCAGAAGCGTGAGGAGCAGTTCCGGGAGGCGCAGGCCGACGCCGCCTACAACCACCATCTCCTCCAGGAGCACCTGCAGGCGGAAGAGCAGATCGCCATGGAGCGGGCGGAGCAGGAGGCGCTGCTCGACATGTACCGCTCCGCCCGCGAGGGCCGCCTCGATCGCTGGCGGTACCGCATGCGGGTGGCGGAGGCTGCGGCCGCCTACAAAGAGGGCGATGAAGCGGCCGAGGCGCTGTTTGGTGAGACTAAGGACGAGGCAGAGGACAATGCCGGCTCCGACGAGTCCCCGCTCCGCTGGCGTCGACGAGGCCCCGCGGCGCCAACAATGAGGCAGAGGACACCGCCGGCTCCGTCGAGGCCCCGCCCCGCCAACAACGAGGCAGAGGACATCGCCGTCTCAGCCGAGGCCCTACCCTGCCGGCAACGAGGGGGAGGATTTCCACCGCTTCGCCGAGGTGCCGCCCGCCGGCAACGAGACAGAGGACATCGCCGGCTCCGCCGAGGCCCCGCCCCGCTGCCAACGAGGCCGCGCCACACAGAAAACGAGGAAGAGTAGAACACGGTAGGTCGCCGCCGCTCGGGTCCAAGTAAGGCCACCGCTCCTACCCTCCGGTTGAAGCCAAGCTAGGCGGGTTGACCATTGAGGCCAGTTAGCTTCTTGGCGGTGACGTGGAGTTGGAGAGCTGTGTTGGAGAAGGACGCTGCTTGTACTTAACTGCTGGTGCAGTTGGCTGACTGACACGTGGGCCCAACAGGCCACATGTCAGTTATGCAACTGCACCTGCAGTTAAGTCACGGAAGCTTCTGTTCGGTAGCTTCGGTTAACTAATTATACCTCTAGCGCACCCCTTTTTAGTTGAAGAATGTATGAAATGTAATGAAATCCGGCATGTTTATATGAAATCCGACCGTGTATGAATGAATTTATTTCGATTAGTTCGAACTCTTGTATCACTGGCATTGGATGAACATGCAAAACAATACGTACTAGCATTATTCCCAGGGTGATAACCTCGTTTGCAGCAGTTTCACATGTATTGTCTGCAGTCAAAGTATCTCTACTTTGACCAATCTTATAGAAAAAAGTATGCACTTTCACAATGTGCGAAGTAAAAAGGAACAGAAGGAGTACAAAGAGTTTGAGCAGCTTTTTAGCGTTTCTGTAAATTGCAATCAAACACACAGGCCTGGCAATTCATAGAGAACATTCAAAACAATCGATGATTATGCATCTCAGCGATTCACATGTCAGAGCCAACATTTACTTCACAACTAAAGAATAAAGAAAAAATTGACCGACGCTGCTGACAGCAAAGGGCGTCCCATTCGAAAATATCAAACGCATGTCTTCTTGCTATAATCAATGGGCAAAATTTGATAAGGTTGTCCCATTCCAAAATATCAAATGCCTACGATTGTGGAATGGGCAGGGTTTGCCATCAGTTCAGACATTGACATGGCACCTCGTGCTAAATAAACCAGCTGTTCATTTTGTGAAGTTCCACCAAAATCAACCAAATTCGCGCATAGCTTATATGATTTCGACCTTATATGTTGCAACGCCTTGAACTTATCGGCACCTCCTTTCTTGTGGTGGAAATGAATGATTCAATGTATTCATGAACATTTTGTGCAGTTCCCATTGAAATCAAGCTGAGCACCTATGTTTGCACAAATACAAAAAAAGTGATTAGTATAAAGCAAACTGTACTATGAATTGACAGTTCAAACAGGCACCTACATGGTCCATGTAGAGCACACTTTTAGAAAAATGGAACTCACCGGAAAGAATCCTAGAACAACATTGTACTCGCGCATCACAGCAAGAAAATGGAGATTTGTCAGTCCTTCTGAGCTGAAGTTAGTTTGGTCTTGTGGGGAGTAATGTAACCATCCTTCAACTGCTCCTTCTGATGAGAAGATAGACAGGGCTTCTTCATCCTGGCATAATCGGAACTAGTCACTTCACGTACTCCATATTTTTCTTCAGAGGAGGATGATCCTGTTGTGCGAAGACAAGAGGACAACTAAATGCTAGCATCCCAGTTTGCTCGAAAAAAGGAAATGAAATATTTAAAACAACACAGATGAAGCACTTCTCAAGGACAATACCACTTTTTCATGACAGTATCTAAACAGTAGCACAACACCAATAGAGATGACAAAGCTCAATCATATGGATGAAATCAGTGGGCGAGTACCAACCTTTGTCAGGAGGCTTATTGTGTAGGGCATACAGATGAAGCACTTCTCCTGAACCATCTGTTGCTATCTACTGTGGTGGCCATGCTTACTATATACTCCTCGATTAGTTAATGTTTCCAACATCTTCTTGTGCAGTTCCACTAAAATATATGGTATCTTCAAAGAAGATTCCTGTTTGCACAAGTAGAGATAATTACGTATTACATTAAGAGTGGCATCAAATCAGTGGCAAAACAATTGCTCGTTCCAGCCATAGCAATAAATTAAGATGCAAAACTATAGCATTACTTGTGTCATCACAGTTCCAGTGCTTCATTACAGCACCGGGAGTTGATTTTTGTTTTTCTTCCGCTTGTTCTTCCCCTTCATCACTTGGTTCAATAACAGACAAGCTTCGCCTTCAATGTAAGATTTGGCATGTCAATTCGGAAGCACAAGTATAGCACTGAAAAATGACATTAATTTTCTGATGAAAGTGGCAAAATACAGGCCAACAGTTGTGAAATATCCTTATCTTACCTCAATGGGATATTACGGTGCACATACAAATTGGAAGTCTTGTCTCCATTTGTGCAGTTCACTAAAATCAAGCAACATTACCGTACAAGTAGCACAACATATGAAAGCACACTACAGAATCATGTGAAAGAAGGCTAGTACTGACCTCTCATGACGTGGAATTCAAACTAGTCACAAGAAGAAGATCTGAACCAAATTTGCCAACATGGATAGGAAGTAAGATCTCCTCTTGTGCAGTTCCACTAAGATCAAGCAATCAAGCAACATTGTTGGTGTGACATTTTGGTTGAACTGCACAAAACACTCTTAAAACAAAAGTGTTTTGTGGAGTGCAACAAAAGGTCACAATGGCAACCAGGTGAAGTAGATAACCCTGTTTACACAGAGGTGCAAAGGAAACAACTAGTGGTCAATAACGGTGGATGACACAGAAGCCAATAAAAAGAAGCATCTACCTTATCTAAATGGGAAAGAAAGCAAGACAGTAGCATTTCTCAAACGGTGGCATTGATTAATATTAACATAGAGATTATATTAACAATAAAATTCGTTAAACATGTAATTTGCTTTTAACTGTGGCATTGCAGCAATTTTCCAGCGGCATTATTAGAGGGTGTTTGTTACAGGGACATTTTGGTGTAGGGACTAAAAAAACTCCGTGTTAGTCCCATCTAAACCAAACAGGAGGGACTTTTAGGGACTAAAAGTGGGCATTTGTGACTAAAGAAAGAAGACCCCGAGGGAGAGTCTTTTTAGGACTTTTTCCAACAGTTTCCCCTGCCACGCATCGCACCTTGTCTCTATTAGTTCATTACTAGGGGTAACATGGTCTTTTAGCATGTCATTTAATAACCTCTAGTCCATGTTTAGTTCCTGGAACCAAGCAGGTAGGGACTAAGGAGTTTCTAACCAAACAGGGCCTTAGATTAACAACAGCTAAAGAGTTGCACGGGACAGTGGACGCACCAGCACCATGTGCATCTACTGATGTACTGTGGTGATGCACAGTCTGTTGCAACAAAGAAGAAACAACCAAGGGGCATATTTGTGTGGGTCCCAGTTTTGTTATCTTTAGACACCTTTCCCTATGTGAGCGCAGCAAATCTAGTCCTGCTCAAACTCTACAGCCTTGTCCCCCAAAACAAAAGATCAGTTCGTTACAGATGTGCGTACTGCGTTTGTCATTGTTTTCCCTTTTCGACCAACGTAGGTGCTGGATAGCCAGTCTGTACTAGTACCTTCGCCCCTTCCTTTCCTCTTTGAACCACATCGTAGATTTATGATATACAACTTTCCCCACTACTTTCCCCCATTCCTTTCCTCTTTGAACCACGTCTTAGATTCATGCGATACAACTTTCCCCCTTCCTTTCCTTTTTGAACCAAGTCCTAGATTCATGCTATACAACATTTCCCACTACTTTCCCCCACTCCTTTC
This sequence comes from Triticum aestivum, assembly GCF_018294505.1. NCBI lineage: Eukaryota > Viridiplantae > Streptophyta > Magnoliopsida > Poales > Poaceae > Triticum > Triticum aestivum. The sequence continues at coordinate 642,224,510 of NC_057814.1, forward strand.
CTCTTTGAACCACGTCCTAGATTCATGGTATACAACTTTCCCCACTAATTTCCTGTTTGATCCAACACCTAGATTCGAGTGTAGAAGCGGAAAAAGCCCACCTGCAGCTAGAGCAATGCATGTGTAATAAGTAAATTATACCTTAAGGTTCTTGGGGCGTGGTTCGGTGGGCGACCGGACGATGGCGAAGAAGAAGGGGTCGGAGGCCCTTCCGCGCCACCGCTGGGTGAAAGTGAACAGCTGCGCCGGTAGTGGATTCCCTCCCTCGCTGACGGCGACAGCGTTAAGCCTCCTTCCCTTCCCGGCGGACGGATCCTGCCGGCTCTTTGACCAGCAGTGAGGGGAGAGAGAGGCCTACGAAGTCTTGTTTAGATCTGGAGAGGGTGAGAGAGTGTGAAGAGAGCAACTACAAGCGCTGAGGCTCCAGCGTGTATATATATACTGGAGAGAGAGTGTGAAGAGTGCAAACCCTAGAAAACAAGCGCCGAGGCTGCAGCTTATACATGATGAGGTGATTATACGGTCACTGCGAGATCGTATAGCTCCGTATCCATCCATTTTGACCAGTCAAAGAATCCTCCTGGCACGAATTATGCTCAAGTGTAGTTATCGAACCCGAGACCTCAAGTTTGATGAGCGATCAGGCTAACCAGCTACACAACCCTCCCGTTATGTTCAACGAGAGGAAAATAACCTTTTATACATTCCTGCATTTGTGTGACAAGCATGCCGTGTTTTTTGTGTGGGAGTCATTGGGATTTAAATCATAATCGTGTCATGTGGCTTTGGTGGTAAGACTATCCACAGTGGTGCAGAAATAATGCAGCCTTAGTCACCTTACCTCTCTCCACGTAGTACGTTGGGTCCCACCAGTCAGAGGGTGAAACAAACAAATTAATAAGAAAAATTAAAAGCGCCAGCGGTGTATCTTACCTCACACATCTCGCTACTGCTCGGGAACACTGTCCATTTGATCCCTCTGTTCGCTCACGTACTATTTTAAGTGAATCCTTATTATAACATGCACACAATTTTGGGCACTTTATTCGACCTAAGTCAGTGTGCCACCATATCTCGTAGTACTCCCTCCGTCTAGGTGTAATAAGTCACGTTAGAAGGTGCAGCGGGACCAAGGTGCAAGCATATTGGAGGAGAAGGAGGAACTTGACCGGTCATTCCTCCAATCAAAGCCCTGATTTCTGTCTCTAAACGCAACAATTAATCCAAACAACTAAGAGATGCCGTTATAGATACCATGCAGGGCCACGTATTAACTCGCATGCAAGCCGACTTTGATTTCTTGACTGATCAACGCGTAGTTGCGCTCCATGCATTAGGTTTCCAGGGGAGATAACAAGGCAGAGTAAGGAGCATTTGGTTACATTGCTTAGGCTGGTCATAGTGGTGAGTAACTTGTACTAGTAACATGCATATGTTACTAGTCTACGTTACTACTACGCGAAGTTTGCCGTCGGAAGCGAGCCGATCTGGCTCTCCTGAGCTAGCAAGGTTTTTCTAGCCCACCCAAGCTAGCTGGCCCACAAAAGCTAACATATTTTAACAGTTCCAAATGCCTAACCTTGCTCGGCTATGCTATAAGCTGTTCTTGCTAAGGATCCAAATGCTCCCTAAGTAACAACGCTCGCTAGCAACGAGGCCAGGAGGGGATTGAGATGCGAAGTTAATGGACGACACCTAAAGATTTTGGGAATATCCGATTTCCGTAAGATGACTTAACACCTAGACGGAGGGAGTACTACTCCTCAGTCCAGGTTTGATGGAATATTCGTCACCTCTTCTCTTCTTGTACGTACTCCATTTGTATCTCACTTCCTGTGGCTTCTCACTCGCACGATTTTCCTATTCTATGAACCTGTGTGTGTGTGTGTGTTTAACAGCATGTGTGTGTTAGAGAGCGACAGATCGACCTACTCCTACAGAGAGATGGTGTGTAGTGTACGATTTTAGCCGTGAGAGTCGGTGCATCCTCTCGTTTCCGGGCGTCCGGTAGGGACAGGCGGACAGCTGCCACGCCCGCTCCTGACCAGCCTGGCCCACCCAAAGCCCCTCCATCGCCCGCGCGCATGTTGAACCACAAGTGTAGGGGATCTATCGTAGTCCTTTCGATAAATAAGAGTGTCGAACCCAACGAGGAGCAGAAGGAAATGACAAGCGGTTTTCACTAAGGTATTCTCTGCAAGCACTGAAATTGTAGGTAACAGATAGTTTTGTGATAAGATAATTTGTAACGGGTAACAAGCAAAGAAAGTAAATAAAGTGCAGCAAGGTGGCCCAATCCTTTTTGTAGCAAAGGACAAGCCTGGACAAATTCTTATAATGAGAAAAGCGCTCCCGAGGACACATGGGAATTATCGTCAAGCTAGTTTTCATCACGCTCATATGATTCGCGTTCGTTACTTTGATAATTTGATATGTGGGTGGAACGGTGCTTGGGTACTGCCCTTTCTTTGACAAGCATCCCACTTATGATTAACCCCTATTGCAAGCATCCACAACTACAGAAGAAGTATTAAGGTAAACCTAACCATAGCATGAAACTAGTGGGTCCAAATCAGCCCCTTACGAAGCAACGCATAAACTAGGGTTTAAGCTTCTGTCACTCTAGCAACCCATCATCTACTTATTACTTCCCAATGCCTTCCTCTAGGCCCAAATAATGGTGAAGTGTCATGTAGTCGACGTTCACATAACACCACTAGAGGAGAGAAAACATACATCTCATCAAAATATCGAACGAATACCAAATTCACATGACTACTAATAGCAAGACTGCACCCATGTCCTCAGGAACAAATGTAACTACGCACAAAACATATTCATGTTCAGGATCAGAGGGGTATTAATATGCATTAAGGATCTGAACATATGATCTTCCACCAAATAAACCAATTAGCATCAACTACAAGGAGTAATCAACACTGCTAGCAACCCACAAGTACCAATTTGTGGTTTTGATACAAGATTGGATACAAGAGATGAACTAGGGTTTTGAGAGGAGATGGTGCTGGTGAAGATGTTGATGGAGATTGACCCCCTCCCGATGAGAGGATCGTTGGTGATGACGATGGTGATGATTTCCCCCTCCCGGAGGGAAGTTTCCCCGGCAGAACAGCTCCGCTGGAGCCCTAGATTGGTTCCGCCAAGGTTCCGCCTCGTGGCGGCGGAGTTTCGTCCCGAAAGCTTTCTTATGATTTTTTCTATGGTAAAAGCCTTCATATAGCAGAAGAAGGGCACCGTAGGGCCACCAGGGGGCCCACGAGACAGGGGGCCGCGCCCAGTAGGGGTGGGCGCGCCCCCACCCTCGTGGACAGGGTGTGGCTCCCTCTGGTACTTTCCTTGCTCAATAATTCTTAATAATTCCAAAAATGACTTTCGTGGAGTTTCAGGACTTTTGGAACTGTGCAGAATAGGTTTCCAATATTTGCTCCTTTTCCAGCCAGAATCCCAGCTGCCGACATTCTCCCTCTTCATGATAAACCTTGTAAAATAAGAGAGAATAGCCATAAGTATTGTGACATAATGTGTAATAACAGCCCATAGTGCAATAAATATCGATATAAAAGCATGATGCAAAGTGGACGTATCAGCGCGCTTCCCGCCCGAAACGCTCAGCGCCGCTCCAAAGAATCGGTGCCGCATTCATGCCCGGGCAGAGCGGACGCGACCTCTCACTGGCACCTGCGTTGAAGGGAGAAGCGGATTCAAGAGTGATGGTTGCTTCGTCCGTCCAACTTACTGCTGGGTCTATGTGATTTGACGGCTCATTGGTCTTTATTACTGAGGTGGTAGGACTGCTGGATGTCCCACGCTTTCGGCGAAAGGAGGTACTACTAGGTTACAATTTTCTCCATTCTTACAGCGGAGGAGTGCAAGTGCAGTGAAAACACGCAGGCTCAGTGATTACATGGCCCACCTCACACTATCACCATATTTTCTGGACACCGGGCGACACCTAACTCTTTACATAGTACTCCCTCCGTTCCAAAATACTAGATGAGTTCCCACGCGTTGTCGCGGAACAGCCGTATATCTCTCTACGTAAAATTACCGATTTCATAGAACTAAAAAAAACTCTATAACCGCATGACAAATGTGGTAGCCAAACTAAACAAACTCCCATCATCATTTAGATCATCCCACGTAAGGAAAAAAGATCGGCCAACTCCTACTGCATAATGGGATTATATTTTTCTTTTTGACATGTTAATGGGACTTAAAAGCTCACTTACATGCATGCTACCGGTGCATGCTTGCATGCAGACATGTTGATGTGATTTAAAACCCACTCACATGCATGCCATGGTATTTCTGCATGCTTGCATGTGGCTTAGTGCGGAGCCTCTCAACGTCTAGATTAGACGGCTATTATGGACTGATTTAGTTCATCTAACGGCTACATTAATTTTGATGATGTGGCTCAAGGAGAGGATAGAGAATTCCTAGTAGTGGGGGCTAGCTATTAAGATATAGTAGATAAGTCTTTGTAGAGATTCCACTAGGTGGACTACATACGGAACAAAATGAATGAATCTACACTTAAAATGCATCTATATACATTCGCATGTGGTTCGTGGTGAAATCTCTACAAAGACTTATATTTAGGAACGGAGGAAGTACTAGTATAGTACGTACTGTAATTTATCAGCGAGATAAATTTTTACAATGCTATGAAGCTTCCAGCTTCTGTTACATGTATCTTGCATCCAAGGTTGCCCGTTGCAACATTTCATCAAATACAAAGGAGACTAACATGCATGCTATTGCATCTCAATGTTGACAGATCATAGCAAATATGTACTCCTTCCGTTCCAAAATAAGTGTCTCAACTTTATGCAAACTTTAGTACAAAGTTGTACTACTACTAAAGTTGACACTTATTTTGGAACAGAGGCAGCTAAAGAAAAAAAACGATCCATGCAGTCCCTAGCCCTTGAACCGTAAACCCTAACCAGGCTTCAATTTGCTGGCAACATTCGAGCTTCCTAAGAAATGAAGTTTGCAAACTTTTGACCATCGGATCATTTTGTGCAGTTTCACCAAAATCGAGATGAGCATCCTTGTGGCAAAGAAATTGAAGAAGCGTGATTAGAATAAGATTAGTGGGACTAGTTGATGAGACATAAAATCATCACAAATACAGTACGTAGAAGCCAGTAGAGGTATGTGCGAGGCAAAGAAGTAGAGAAATATCCACATGGAGTGATGTGGGGAGCTGGAGCAGTGGTGCAAGCCGGCTGTAAAGGGAGTTGTACCTGAGGGATGTCGGGACGTAGCTCAACCTTGAGGAGGGCGGCGGGAGGCGACAACTGCCCACGTCGCGGCAGTGAGCAAGGGACGAAGGCAACTTCACTGGCTTTGTGAGAGAGAACGACGGGGACCCCTGATCGGGACGTGCCGATAGTGGGTTTTCGCCGTCGGCGACGGCGACCACATCTACACTAAGCATCCACCCCTTCCCCCGGCGGACGTGATCCGCCGGGATGTTAGAGATGTGGCCACAGTCGTTTTGTGCGAGAGAGTGTGAAGAGAGCAACCCCAGCAAGCAACCGTGTAGGCTGGCCCGTCCTGACTATGTATATAGTGGAGCGGTTTCCTTTTCTCTCCATATGAACCTATCATATTGCGTATGTGCCACTGAAGAAAAAAAACTTTATTTATAAATGACGCGGCACCTACTACTCATTCTCCTATAACCTTGCGCTTGGCATCTCCAAAATATTAACCTTGCGATTGGCTCTTCGCCTCTTCGGGAAGTCGAGCAATAATGGTACTGCAGTATCTATCGTTCTGGCTATATGAGACCGAATGAATTGTTGCACGTCCACCACGTGGGCGAGGGTCGAGGGGCGAGGAAGAGTGCGTACTATTACGCCCGTTTCAATATGGACTACATACGGAGCAAAATGAGTGAATCTACACTCTAAAATACGTCTATATACATCAGTGTTTGGAGTATGTACTAGTAGTTCATATTGAAATCTACTAAAGGACATATATATTCCAAACAATATGATAATCTCTATAACCAAGGTAGTAGGGACGAGGAGTAAACGGAGGGAGTAGTAAATTTTCTCCTCGTCCTGCGAGCCACCGCGCGCGTGGGCGAGGGAGCGGGCGTAAGGCGTACAGTACTAAGCAAGCTTCACCTCATCCTGCGAGCCACCGCGCCCGTGGGCGTGGGAGACGGCGTACTAAGCAAGCTTCTCCTCGTTCTGCGAGTTGACGGGACACATCAAAAGTACTCCAGTGTATAGAGCCTTGCCTCTAAGGTAGGCCCACATGGTTTGCCTCTTTTTTAACATAACGCGTCAAGTCGCAATTTGTTTGTTCACCCGTGGTAGACGATCCTCCCTCCACCAAGTGGACAACCAGTACACGTGCCAAATTACCATGTGGGCTGCCTTTTCGTACAAAAATGAGCTCCACCGTGTACCCGCACGGGTGTGGTTGGGAAAGAGACGGGAGTACGTGCGCCGTGCATGCACCTCTTCTCTTCGTGCACGTCCCCCACCTACGTGGGTGTGTGTGAGAGATACAAACCGCGTTCGTGAGTTTTTTTGTTTTTTTGGGGGGGTGGGGGGGTGGGGTTGATTTCGTGAATGTATTTGTGGGAATATGTGTCGATGACATGTCAAACAAAATTTTGCATGCAATGTGTGTGAAATGGAGACCTATCCATATCATATATAGAGGGTCGGGCGATCCACGAGAAGAGAGGGAGGGGTCATAGATATCGATAGAGTCGAAGAGAGGATCAAGTGGGTGGGTGCGAGATCGATGAAGAGAGCCATCGAAATTGTGTGTGTGTGCAAGTCAAAGATATAGGGCGACTGACCTACCGGAACGTCAGAGGGCACAGGTCAAGTTTGTGTGTGGCAGGGAGACATGACTACAACGCTCGATGTATCAGTGTGTGTGTGGGGGAGGGGGTGGGGGGAGGGGTAGGCAGAGGCCTAACTATAGAGGTAGAACAACTCGTATATGTGTTGAGAAGGAGAGACCCAGCTATGTCTTGAGGGAGATCGGTCGACATCCATACATAACTGAAGGACGGGAAATAGGATGGGACAGAGAGAGATAGAGAGAGAGAGAGAGGAGAGAGAGAGGGAGGGAGAGGGGTAGAGTGCTGGATATGGGTGATGGAGTTGCTTCTCGAAGATGGTGGGAGAGGCCTACTAGACAAACTGAGGGTGGAACTGCAATATTATCAATAAGAGTGGGGATGTGTTTCTGTGTGTGCCTGTGCGTGATAGATCTGTCGGGACGCATCCATGGATGATGAAGGGGAACCATGTTTTTGGTAAGCAAACCTAACTAGATCGGTAGATCAATTGTTGTTTGTCAGAGGAAGTGAGAGACATAACTAATGAGGTGGATCGATCGACGCGTGGGGAAAAACGAGTTATAAGGACCTAGCTAGCTATATGTATAGCGGGAGATCGGTCGGTGTACGAACATTTGTTAGAGGCAAATAAGGCCCAGCGAGACGGATAGACAGAGAAAATGGAGCTAGGAGGTGGTGCGAGAGGCCCAGCTACTAGCTAGATAGGGGGAGGAGTGTGCGGTTGTGAGATCGATGAAAGAAGGGGTGAGAGTTTACACGTGTGTGGGACCGTATGAGAGACACGAGGCAAGGACACATAAAGGAGGAGATTGAAGGTGCGTGTGTATGTTGTAGGCAGACATCGCTGGAGAGGTTTATCGATCGGTGTGTGTCAGAAAGGAGTTGTGGAGACTCTGGGAGAACGATGATGACCCACAAGTGTAAGGGATCTATCGTAGTCCTTTCGATAAGTAAGAGTGTCGAACCCAACGAGGAGCAGAAGGAAATGACAAACGGTTTTCAGTAAGGTATTCTCCGCAAGCACTGAAATTGTAGGTAATAGATAGTTTTGTGATAAGATAATTTGTAACGGGTAACAAGCAATGAAAGTAAATAAAGTGCAGCAAGGTGGCCCAATCCTTTTTGTAGCAAAGGACAAGCGTGAACAAATTTTTATAATGAGAAAAACGCTCCCGAGGACACATGAGAATTATCATCAAGCTAGTTTTCATCACGCTCATATGATTCGCGTTCATTACTTTGATAATTTGATATGTGGGTGGACCGGTGCTTGGGTACTGCCCTTTCTTGGACAAGCATCCCACTTATGATTAACCCCTATTGCAAGCATCCGCAACTACAGAAGAAGTATTAAGGTAAACCTAACCATAGCATGAAACTAGTGGGTCCAAATCAGCCCCTTACGAAGCAACGCATAAACTAGGGTTTAAGCTTCTGTCACTCTAGCAACCCATCATCTAGTTATTACTTTCCAATGCCTTCCTCTAGACCCAAATAATGATGAAGTGTCATGTAGTCGACGTTTACATAACACCACTAGAGGAGAGACAACATACATCTCATCAAAATATCGAACGAATACCAAATTCACATCTATTATATATAAAAAGTGCTTGACGGGTTAATCAGAAAAAAAAATAAGCTAGAAATTACTACAATAATTAGAAACATCCGGTCGTTGGTTTGGTGGACCCATAACTTAAAAGACACAATTAATGGGTCAGATCTAAGACTGCTCCATCTCAACAAAAAAAAACAGAAAAGAAAGAAAAACTTTAGCTATCCTTACCCCATACGTGTGCCTCAATCCTGCCTAATTTCTTGGAACAAAAGTCACGTACACATCCATCATGTAGATGGGGCACAATCCTGCCTACTTTTTGGAATAAAAGACACATATAAATACATGATTCTGATTAACAAACTACATAAGGGACCCCTCAAAAATATTTAGAAATAGAGAAGGAAAAAAGCAAGCTACATAAAGTTCTATCGGGGTCAAAAATAAAATAGGATCACGTACATCTATCTATTATATATAAAAAAGAGCTCGACCGGTTAATCATAAAAAAGAGAAATAAACTAGAAATTATCACAATAATCAGAAACACCGGGTCGTTAATACGGTGTACCCGTAACTTGAAAGACATAATTAATGGGTTAGATCTAAGATGGCTCGATCTCGAAAAGAAAAAAAAACTGCAGCTATCCTTAGCCTGTATGTGCGGCACAATTCTAAAATAAAGATTAGGTGTAGTTAAAAAAAGATTACGTGGAAATCTTCCTTTGTAAGGAAAACAACTAAAGCTATCCAACTATACGTGTGGCTCAATCCTAGAATAAAGATCGTAGCCGCCGCCCTCAGAAAATAAAAACACACGCAACTGCCGTCCCCAATATCCTCAACCTCACGTAGTGGCTGTCGCAACGAGTCTCTGCGCTAGCACTACCGGTATTGCTTCGGGATCTGAGCTCTTCTCCGCCACCTAGGTATAGAGAAAAACTATCAAATCCCAATCTCTTTTTATAGAAAGAAAAGCCTATGTTCAAGAGATCAATTCCAGATCTGCTTCTTCAGGATGAACTTATCCTGGATCCAAGCTAGCTACGGGATATGAAATCCAGGCACAACGAATCAGCAACAGCACCTATGTTGCTCTTTGCATAGCTGGACATTAGCCGGTGACATCCATCTGGGAGTCAACGGAGAAAAGGAGGGTGTCTTTGCTCTATGAGTAGCTAGACATCAGCCGACGGCAGCAACGCGGGTGTCAACGGAGAAAGTAAGGAAAGGTGAAATGCGGCAAAGGGGAGCGGGCAAGACCAGCGTCTGTGTGAAGGTGTCAGAGATGCTTGAATGTTGAGTGCATCCGCGTGAGCCTGTTGGGCTAAAAGCCCAACTAATCATTCAAGTACGAAAATTATTTTACTACAAACAACAGAAATAGTCAGCTATGAAATGTTCTAAAAATCAGCTATGAATTATAAAAAACACCTACAGTTAGTGTACATCATCTAAGGAAAACAGTATAGTGCATATACATACATTTAGCGTAAATTATGTAATTTTTGGTGGTGCAAACTTTTTAAAAAATAAATCTATGCTAACATATACTTCAATGGAATATGAACAAAAAAATATAATCATTAGAAAATCACCCATATTGATGCAAATTTGATGCATATGATACTTCTCGGGAAAATACTATATACTAAAAATAAGGAACTTTAATATGCCTCAACGGTATTGTCAAGCTAGATGCACACCATATACACATCACTGCAGCCGCATTAGGTAAACCAATGGTTAAGAGCACGTAGCACTAAAAAAATCAGCGATACCATATATTTCCGCGAAACGTTAACGGGGTTATATCCTTGAAGTCACCACTTCATGACGAACCTAAAGAACTGGAAATATGAACTAACTTGAATCTAACTATATTAAATACTAGCCCGCGTGAAGAGCGGGCCACTTTGCTAATGACTACTAATAGCAAGACTTCACCCATGTCCTCAGGAACAAACGTAACTACTCACAAAGCATATTCATGTTCATGATCAGAGGAGTATTAATATGCATTAAGGATCTGAACATATGATCTTTCATCAAATAAACCAATTAGCATCAACTATAAGGAGTAATCAACACTACTAGCAACCCACAAGTACCAATTTGTGGTTTTGATACAAGATTGGATACAAGAGATGAACTAGGGTTTTGAGAGGAGATGGTGCTGGCGAAGATGTTGATGGAGATTGACCCCCTCCCGATGAGAGAATCGTTGGCGATGGCGATGGTGATGATTTCCCCCTCCCGGAGGGAAGTTTCCCCGGCAGAACAGCTCCGCCGGATCCCTAGATTGGTTCCGCCAAGGTTCCACCTCGTGGCGGCGGAGTTTCGTCCCGAAAGCTTGCTTATGATTTTTTCCAGGGTAAAAGCCTTCATATAGCAGAAGAGGGGCACCGGAGGGCCACCAGGGGGCCCACGAGACAGGGGGGCACGCCTAGTAGGGGTGGGCACGCCCCCACCCTCGTGGACAAGGTGTGGGCCCCCTCTGGTACTTTCTTTGCTCAATAATTCTTAATAATTTCAAAAATTACTTTCGTGGAGTTTCAGGACTTTTGGAGTTGTGCAGAATAGGTTCCCAATATTTGCTCATTTTCCAGCCAGAATCCCAGTTGCCGGCATTCTCCCTCTTCATGATAAACCTTGTAAAATAAGAGAGAATAGCCATAAATATCATGACATAGTGTGTAATAAGAGCCCATAATGCAATAAATATTGATATAAAAGCATGATGCAAAATGGACGTATCAACTCCCCCAAGCTTAGACCTCGCTTGTCCTCAAGCGGAAGCCGATATCGAAAAATATGTCCACTTGTTTAGAGATAGAGGTGTCGATAAAAATAAAATACGGACATGAGTGCATCATGATCAATCTTATAACAACAACATATATAGATTTTGTCATATGATTTCTTATGCTCAAGTAATGATCTATTCACAATGTCAAGTATGGTTCAGAAACTTCATTGAGAACTAACAAACTATAATCTCAGTCATTGAAGCAATTGCAATTTATCATAACATCGAAAAGAGTCAAGAATAGAGCTTTTCAGCAAGTCCACATACTCAACTATCATATAGTCTTCTAGAATTGCTAACACTCACGCAGTACTTATGGTTATGGAGATTTAATCGGAAACAGAGAAAGATAGGGGCTTATAATTTTGCCTCCCAACGTATTCACCTTTGGGTGATGTCAACAATAATAGATCATGCTAACTTACATCCAATTTGATATATATATATATATATATATATATATATATATCAGGATCTTTCCAACACGAGGTGCTTGCCAAAGGATAAAATGAAAAAGGGGAAAGGTGAGGATCACCTTGACTCTTGCATAATGTAAAAGACATGAAGTAAAAGATAGGCCCTTCGCAGAGGGAAGAAGAGGTTGTCATGTGCTTTTATGGTTGGATGCACAAAATCTTAATGCAAAAGAACGTCACTTTATATTGCCACTTGTGATATGAACCTTTATTATGCAGTCCGTCGCTTTTATTACTTCCATATCACAAGATCGTATAAAGCTTATTTTCTCCGCACTAATAAGTCATACATATTTAGAGAGCAATTTTTATTGCTTGCAGCATGAAAACTAACTTGAAAGATCTTACTCAATCCATAGGTAGGTATGGTGGACTCTCATGGCAAAACTGGGTTTAAGGATATTTGGAAGCACAAGTAGTATCTCTACTTGGTGCAAGGAATTTGGCTAGCATGAGGGGGAAAGGCAAGCTCAACATGTTTGAATGATCCATGACAATATACTTTAACTAAGATGTGAGAAAACATGACCCATTACATTGTCTTCCTTGTCCAACATCAACTCTTTAGCATGTCATACTTCAATGAGTGCTCACAATTATAAAAGATGTCCAAGATAGTATATTTATATGTGAAAACCTCTCTTTCTTTATTACTTCCTATTAATTGCAATGATGACCAAAACTATGTCAACTCTCAACAACTTTTATGCCTCATACTCTTTATATGTGAAGTCATTACTATCCATAAGATCAGTATGAACTCTTTATTTCCTTTTTTATTTTTTCTCTATTTTCTCAAGATCATAGCAAGATAGCAAAGGCCTTGACTCAACACTAATCTTTATTATATAGCTCACGGACTCGATTACATAGAGAGATCACAAAGCAAAACTCAAAACTACTTCATACCAAAACTTTATTCTACAAGATCAAGATATTACTAAAAGGACCGAACTAAGTAAAACGATCGAGCTTATTGACTTGTTGCTTGAGGTCCATGTTTTCCTTGCGAAGCTTGCCCGGGACGGCTAAAGCTCCTTTTACCCAAGGATGCTGCATAGCTTCTGGAGAACAAATGACACTCTTTTTCATATTTTCATAAGAATGAAATTTAACATTGGAAGGGATGACCGAGTTTGGAATAGCTGAGCTCTGTAGTTCCCCCATCATAAATCCATCTTGCAAGCGAGAGGTAACTTCTTGATCCTCCTCCATGGCATCTATCCTTTTTAAGTCAGCATCCATCTCATCCTCCGTTGATGGCCCGAAGTGATAAGCATTGCTGTTTGCTTCTGGGCCTGGTGTCGGGTGAGACACCCGACTCTCCCCGACTGACTCTTGAGAAGACATCTTGCTCTAAATCTGCGACAGAAACAACTCGAAACAAAACAGAGGATTTTTGCGTGATACGGTTGTCAAATCCTTCGGGATATTATATAATGAATTTTTACTGACCAAAGGAAGTATTGTGCAAGAAAACGGAGTCCGGAGAGCACACGAGGTGCCCACGAGGCACGGGGGCGCGCCCAGTAAGGGTGGGCGCGCCCTCCACCCTCGTGGAGGCTTTGTGTCCTTCCCGGATTACTTCTTGATTTCCTAAATTCTTAAATATTCCAAAACGGAGAAAAATTGCTATGGGAACTGTTTTGGAGTCGGTTTACTTACCGTACCACATACCTATTCCTTTCCGGAGTCTGAAACGTTTTCTGGAAAGTGTCCCTTATATATTCCTCCGGGGTTACGGTTTCAATAATATTAGTTTCAACATTTATAGGATTACTTGAGATATAATGTTTGATTCTTTGACCGTTCACCACCTTCGGATTTGTGCCTTCGAAGTTGTTGATTCTTATGGCACCGGAACAATAGACCTCCTCGATAACGTAAGGACCATCCCATTTAGAGAGAAGTTTTCCTGCAAAAAATCTTAAACGAGAGTTGAATAGCAACACATAATCACCTACGTTAAACTCACGCTTTTGTATTCTTTTGTCATGCCATCTTTTAACTTTTTCTTTAAACATCTTGGCATTCTCGTAGGCTTGGGTTCTCCATTCATCAAGTGAGCTAATGTCAAATAACCTCTTGTCACCGGCAAGTTTGAAATCATAGTTGAGCTCTTTAATGGCCCAATATGCCTTATGTTCAAGTTCGAGAGGTAAGTGACATGCTTTTTCATAAACCATCTTATACGGAGACATACCCATAGGATTTTTATATGCAGTTCTATAGGCCCACAATGCATCATCAAGTTTCTTGGACCAATTCTTCTAGATCTATTAACAGTCTTTTGCAAAATTAATTTGAGCTCTCTATTGCTCAATTCTACTTGTCCACTAGACTGCGGGTGATAAGGAGATAAAATTCTATGATTAACATCATACTTAGCAAGCATTTTACGAAAAGGCACCATGAATAAAATGTGAACCACCATCAGTCATTAAGTATCTAGGGACTCCAAACCTCGGAAAAATAACTTCTTTAAGCATCTTAATAGAGGTGTTATGATCAGCACTACTAGTTGGAATAGCTTCTACCCACTTAGTAACGTAATCAACAGCAACTAAAATATGTGTATATCCATTAGAGGCAGGAAAAGGTCCCATATAATCAAAGCCCCAAACATCAAATGGTTCAATAACAAGAGAATAATTCATAGGCATTTCTTGACGTCTACTAATATTACCAATTCTTTGACATTCATCACAAGACAAGACAAACTTACGAGCATCTTTGAAGAGAGTAGGCCAATAAAAACCGGATTGCAATACCTTATGTGCAGTTCTATCTCCAGCGTGGTGTCCTCCATATGGTTCGGAGTGACACTTGCGTAGGATCTGTTCCTGTTCATGCTCAGGTACACAACGTCTAATAACACCATCTACTCCTTCTTTATAAAGGTGTGGGTCATCCCAGAAGTAATGTCTTAAATCATAAAAGAACTTTTCTTTTGCTGGTATGTGAAACTAGGTGGTATAAATTTAGCAACAATATAATTAGCATAATCAGCATACCATGGAGCAGTATGAGAAGCATTAATGACCGCTAATTGTTCATCAGGAAAGCTATCATCAATAGGTAGTGGGTCATCAAGAACATTCTCTAACCTAGACAAGTTGTCTGCAACGGGGTTCTCAGCTCCCTTTCTATCAGTAATATGCAAATCAAATTCTTGGAGCAAGAGAACCCATCTAATAAGTCTAGGTTTAGCATCTTTCTTTTCCATAAGATATTTAATAGCAGCATGATCAGTGTGAATAGTTACTTTAGAATCAACAATATAAGGTCTGAACTTATCACATGCAAATACAACTGCTAAGAAGTCTTTTTCAGTGGTAGCATAATTTCTTTGGGCAGTGTCTAGAGTTTTACTAGCATACTGGATAACATTTAATTTCTTATCAACTCTTTGCCCTAGAACAACACCTACAGCATAATCGCTAGCATCACACATAATTTCAAAGGGTAAATTCCAATCAGGTGGCTGAACAATAGGTGCAGTGATCAAAGCTTTCTTAAGTATTTCAAATGCTTCTACACAATCATCATCGAAAACAAAAGGAATATCTTTTTGCAATAGATTAGTCAGAGGCCTAGAGATTTTAGAAAAGTCCTTAATGAACCTCCTGTAAAAACCGGCATGACCGAGGAAACTTCTTATACCTTTGATGTCCGTGGGACATGGCATCTTTTCAATAGCGTCAACTTTAGCTTTACCAACTTCAATACCTCTTTCAGAAATTTTATGCCCCAAGACAATGCCTTCATTAACCATAAAGTGACACTTTTCCCAATTCAAGACGAGACTAGTGTCTTCACATCTCTGCAAAACTCGATCAAGGTTGCTCAGGCAATTATCAAAAGAGGATCCATAAACGGAGAAGTCATCCATGAATACCTCACAAATCTTTTCACAAAAGTCAGAGAATATAGCCATCATGCATCTTTGAAAGGTAGCAGGTGCATTACATAAACCAAAAGGCATACGTCTATAAGCAAAAGTACCGAAAGGGCAAGTAAAAGTAGTTTTGGATTGATCCTCCGCTGACACAGGTATTTGAGAGAAACTAGAATAACCATCTAGAAAGCAGAAATGTATATGTTTGGATAGTATTTCTAGCATTTGATCAATAAAAGGTAAAGGGTAATGATCTTTCTTAGTGGCTTTATTTAGTTTACGGAAATCAATTACCATCCTACAACCTGTAATAATTCTTTGTGGGATCAATTCATCTTATCATTAGGAACAACAGTAATACCTCCCTTCTTAGGGACACAATGGACAGGACTTACCCAATCACTATCAGCAACGGGATAAATTATACCTGCCTCAAGGAGCTTTAGTATCTCCTTCCTTACCACTTCTTTCATTTTTGGATTTAACCGTCGTTGATGATCTCTAACTGGTTTGACACCTTCTTCCAATTTAATTTTGTGTTGGCATAGAGTGGGACTAATGCCCTTAAGATCATCCGGAGTATATCCAATAGCAGAACGGTGCTTCTTCCGAGTTTTCAATAATCTTTCCTCTTCCTGCTCTGAAAGGTTAGCACTAATAATAACATGATATATCTCCTTTTCATCAAGATAAGCATATTTAAGATTATCAGGTAATGGTTTAAGCTCAAACACGGGATCACCCTTGGGTAGAGGGGATCCCCTAGGATTTCAACAGGTAAGTTATGTTTCAGAATAGGACCCTGTTTAAGGAATAATTCATCTATTTCCCTTCTTTCATTCATAAACATATCATTTTCATGGTCTAGCAAATATTGTTCTAAAGGATAAGTAGGAGGCACGGCAATAGAAGCAAGACCAATAATTTCATCCTTACTAGGCAATTCTTTATCATGATGTTGTCTACGAAATTTAGCAAAATTAAACTCATGTGTCATCTCCCCTAAGCCAATTGTAACTACATCCTTTTTGCAATCAATCCTAGCATTAACAGTATTCAAGAAGGGTCTACCAAATATAATGGGATAAAAGCTATCTTGTGGGGAACCAAGAACAAGAAAATCAGCAGGGCATTTAACTTTCCCACACAAGACTTCAACATCTCTAACAATCCCAAATGGCGAAATAGTATCTCTATTGGCAAGCTTAATTGTAACATCAATATCTTCTAACTCTGCGGGTGCGATATCATGCATAATTTCTTCATATAAGGAAAAAGGTATTGCACTAGCACTAGCACCCATATCACATAAGCCATGATAACAATGATCTCCTATTTTAACAGAAATAACAGGCATGCCTACAACAGGTCTATGTATCTTAGCATCTGGTCTAGCAATATTAGCAGCTTCATCACAGAAGTAAATAACATGCCCATCTATATTATCATCCAAGAGATCTATAACCATAGCAATACTAGGTTCAACTTTAATTTGCTCAGGAGGTGTATATGTTCTAGTATTACTCTTACGAACAATAGTTGAAGCTTTAGCATGATCCTTTATCCTAACAGGGAAAGGTGGTTTCTCAACATAAGTAGTAGGAACAATAGGATCATTATAAGTAATAGTCTTTTCTTCAACTGTAATAGGTGCAACTACTTTTACTTCAGTAGGAGGATTATATTTAAACCACTTCTCCTTAGGGAGATCAACATGAGTAGCAAAAGATTCACAGAAAGAAGCTACTATCTCAGAGTCAAGTCCATATTTAGCGCTAAATCCACGAAAAGCATCGGTATCCATAAAAGATTTAACACAATCAAACTTAGGTGTCATACCTGACTCCTTACCATCGTCGGAACCCCAATCTTCAGAGTTGCATTTCATTCTTTCCAATAAGTCCCACTTAAATTCAATAGTCTTCAGCATATAAGAACCAGCACAGGAAGTATCGAGCATGGTGCAATCATTGAGAGAAAGCCGAGAATAAATTTTTGAATAATCATTTCTCTTGAGAGCTCATGATTGGGGCATGAATATAACATTGACTTAAGCCTCCCCCAAGCTTGAGCAATGCTTTCTCCTTCGCGAGGCCAAAAATTATATATATAATTACGATCACGATGAACAAGATGCATAGGATAGAACTTCTGGTGAAATTCCAACTTCAATCATTTATAGTTCCAAGATCCCGTATCATCACATAGCCTATACCATGTCAATGCGTCTCCCTTCAAAGATAAAGGGAAGACCTTCCTCTTCACAACATCATCGGGAATACCTGCAAGCTTAAATAATCCACAAACTTCATCCACATAGATAAGGTGTAAATCGGGATGCAATGTTCCATCTCCTGCAAAGGGATTAGCTAGCAGTTTCTCTATCATACCCGAAGGAATCTCAAAGTAAACATTTTCAATAGGTTCAGTAGGTTGAGGAGCAACTCTTTGCTCTACTGGTCGGGGCGAAGATGCCCCGAACAAGCCCCTCAAAGGATTAGTTTCCATAGTAACAAGTGACAGAAAATTTCAGCACACGATATAAATGTTTCCTTACCAAGTTCCACTCACCAAAGGCGCTTCACTCCCCGGCAACGGCGCCAGAAAATAGTCTTGATGACCCACAAGTATAAGGGATCTATCGTAGTCCTTTCGATAAGTAAGAGTGTCGAACCCAACGAGGAGCAGAAGGAAATGACAAGCGGTTTTCAGTAAGGTATTCTCTGCAAGCACTGAAATTGTAGGTAACATATAGTTTTGTGATAAGATAATTTGTAACGGGTAACAAGCAATGAAAGTAAATAAAGTGCAGCAAGGTGGCCCAATCCTTTTTGTAGCAAAGGACAAGCCTGGACAATTCTTATAATGAGAAAAGCGCTCCCGAGGACACATGGGAATTATCGTCAAGCTAGTTTTCATCACGCTCATATGATTCGCGTTCGTTACTTTGATAATTTGATATGTGGGTGGACCGGTGCTTGGGTACTGCCCTTTCTTGGACAAGCATCCCACTTATGATTAACCCCTATTGCAAGCATCCGCAACTACAAAAGAAGTATTAAGGTAAACCTAACCATAGCATGAAACTAGTGGATCCAAATCAGCCCCTTACGAAGCAACGCATAAACTAGGGTTTAAGCTTCTGTCACTCTAGCAACCCATCATCTACTTATTACTTCCCAATGCCTTCCTCTAGGCCCAAATAATGGTGAAGTGTCATGTAGTCGACGTTCACATAACACCACTAGAGGAGAGACAACATACATCTCATCAAAATATCGAACGAATACCAAATTCACATGACTACTAATAGCAAGACTTCACCCATGTCCTCAGGAACAAACGTAACTACTCACAAAGCATATTCATGTTCATGATCAGAGGAGTATTAATATGCATTAAGGATCTGAACATATGATCTTCCACCAAATAAACCAATTAGCATCAACTACAAGGAGTAATCAACACTACTAGCAACCCACAGGTACCAATTTGTGGTTTTGATACAAGATTGGATACAAGAGATGAACTAGGGTTTTGAGAGGAGATGGTGCTGGTGAAGATGTTGATGAAGATTGACCCCCTCCCGATGAGAGGATCGTTGGTGATGACGATGGTGATGATTTCCCCCTCCCGGAGGGAAGTTTCCCCGGCAGAACAGCTCCGCCGGAGCCCTAGATTGGTTCCGCCAAGGTTCCGCCTCATGGCGGCGGAGTTTCGTCCCGAAAGCTTGCTTATGACTTTTTCCAGGGTAAAAGCCTTCATATAGCAGAAGAGGGGCACCGGAGGGCCACCAGGGGGCCCACGAGACAGGGGCGCGCCCAGTAGGGGTGGGCGCGCCCCCACCCTCGTGGACAGGGTGTGGGCCCCCTCTGGTACTTTCTTTGCTCAATAATTCTTAATAATTCCAAAAATGACTTCCGTGGAGTTTCAGGACTTTTGGAGCTGTGCAGAATAGGTTTCCAATATTTGCTCCTTTTCCAGCCAGAATCCCAGCTGCCGGCATTCTCCCTCTTCATGATAAACCTTGTAAAATAAGAGATTATAGCCATAAATATCATGACATAATGTGTAATAACATCCCATAATGCAATAAATATCGATATAAAAGCATGATGCAAAATGGACGTATCAAACGACCTAAAGACAAAAAAAGAATGTGCGCGATGTATAGAATGCTGAGGGAGGGGGATGGCGAGGAGGGCGTGTGCATGCACCAGAGAAAGTTAGGGGTAGCTACAAAGGTTAGAGGATTGTGTGGGTGTAAGAGACTAACAAAGATCATAATTTGATATGAAAGTGGATTCATATATTTGAATAGGAGATCATAGTGTTTTAACCATATGCATGCATGAATATAGCGGTGATACGCGTGCTGTGGTTTTGCACATGTTATACCATAATGTGATAATGCATGACGTTTGCAACTCACAGCTAAATGTCGAACAATCTAAACCATACTATACATCAAACAATCTCACATTTTATTTGAATTTGTGATAATGTGTGGCGTTTGCAGCTTACAACTAAATATCGAACAATCTAAACAATACTATATAGCGAACATTCTCACATTTTATTTGAATTTGTGGTAATGTGTGGTGTTTGCAACTCACATCTAAATACTTGTAGGCGTAGGGGGCGGGGCACCATACATAATGTGATAAACACATTATACATATGAGACATGGTTTAGATTATGAAGATCTAGCTAGAGCTAGAAATGTAATGTGATTTGAAATCAACATAAAGTGGATTCAAAAAATTGAGTTCTAGTTCATATAGTACACATAGTTCATATGTAACTCGAGACTAATCATGTGGTGTGCTGTGAAGATAATACACAAACGATGGTTTAACTTGACAATAATGATGATTGTAGATCTTATTAAAACAGAGAAACGAATTCAAATGCTTTGACTTCACAACAATCATTAATGTAGATCTTATTCAAATAGAGAAACGAATTCAAATTTAGTTCATATTGAAGCGGCAGTATATACGTTTGGAATGCACTAAAACGTTCATTTGAGTAGTAGGTTGCATGCATTATAGACGTAGCGAAATATTTTAATTGAACATAACATGAATTCAAAGTTTTGAATGACATTTGTAGTGCGAATTGATTTGGTACAGTACACGTTAGGCTTGTCCGGAAATTTCAACCCGCGCCTTGTTAGCCCGAAATATTTAAGATATATCTTTGTCTCATTGTGCTTCGACAACACCCTCCATCTCAACCCGTGCCTTGCTATTCCAAAATTATAACGCGCGCGAAAACTCCCACCTCCTGTGAAATCCCGACACGCGAAATGCCCGTGATACCCCTGAACCGAAAGAACCGCCTCAAATCGGTGGGGGTACTTTTGTAACTTACCCCACATTTCCGACAAGCGCGTCACTAAGCCATGGTTCCCCACTCCCATCCCATCCGCCCACCCATTCGTACACCGAGGACGGGAAAACGCGCGAAGCCCCACACCCTCCTCCGTCCGCCACCCAGCCGGAGCCTCTTCCCCGACGACGTCGTCCACAGCAACACCTCGACGTCCCTCATCCACCGTACCGGATGAGGATCCGTCGTTGATCTGGTCGTCCCGCCGGTTCAGCCACCCCGTCCTCCACCTCCAAGGAGCTGCCCCGATGTTCCCCTCATCTTTCGCGCCACCTCCATTCCCACACCGTCGTCTTCACCTGCACCACCGGAAGAGCATCATCATCACCGTTTCCTCGGATGAAGCTACAACCTAATCGGCGCCACCAAAGAGGTTGTACACTAATCGCCGCATTTTCTTCTTGATTCGATCTCATGGTGCTGCCGGCGCTCGGTCCCGAGTCGACACGACGCGGCTCCATCCACGGCGGCATCGCCGGCAACTTCCTCCACGACGTCGCTCCCTCGGCGGCGACGTCCACATTAGTAGGAGCTGCTGCTGCTTTAGCTCTCGCTCGCGCTGCTGCTCTACTCTTGCTCTTGGTCCCCTGCCCGGTCTGCTCTTGCTATTGCTCTTGCTCGCGCTACTGCTCTCGCTCTTGCTCTTGCTTGCGATGCTGCTCCAATTTAGCTACACTTCGGTTGACCGAATCGACTTTTGGGTCAGTCGATTTTCAGGGGGTGGGTGGGGGGGGGGGGGGGGGCTCGCCGGAGTTAAGGAAGAACCAGCCGCGGCGGGGAGGGGGGCTCGCTGGATAGGTACCCCACTATCTATCTTAGGGTCAGGGTGGGGGCGGTGGTCGCCGGCGGCAGTGGGGCGGTGGCGTGGGGATCGCCGGAGAAAAAGCTGGGCACGGGGGGCCCTAGAGGGACGGCCGGGGCGGCGCCAGACCGGCGGTGGGGAGTGTTTTCGGGACGGGCGGGGTGGCGCACCACCGGCCGCAGGCGGCGGGGGGCGGCTGTTTGGCCGGTGGGGGCTGGCGGCTCAGGGGGGTGGAGGCTGAAGATGAACTGCAGGCCCTTGATTTCGTATCCAACGGCTGCAAAATCGACTGACCAAAGATGAAAAAGTCAGTCGACTGACGTGTAGCCTCACCTTTCTAGTGCGTTCAATTTTGACAGTAAAATTCAGTTTCGACAATAAAATTCAGTTTCGACAACTAAGTTCAGTTTCGACAATTAAGTTCAGTTTCGACAGTTAAATTCAGTTTTGACAGTTAAGTTCAGAGATGAGCGCCTGATGTATTTTCCATCTAGCCCTTTGTGGTTATGTATTTTATGTCATCTATTGGATATGCTATTAGAATTCCACTCAGGTTAACATTGTCTCTCTTGCCTGCTTCAGCCTCGGCGTCGTACAACTCACCGGAGCTGCTCCAACGACGAAACCCTCCATCACAGCGGAGCAGTACCTCGGGCTCCATCTCCAGACGCCTAAGATCTTCTTCCCCTCCTTCGACAGCCAAGTCACCGGCCAACCCAATCACGCTGAGATCGACATGGCTTCGCCAAAGAGATTCTACACTTGTTGCATCTCTTTTTTACTCTACATGTTATATATTGTCCACTAAAGATACGTAGTAACGTGAAATACGATTATTTTATCCTACTATATGACAAGCAGTGAGGTACGAGGCAACTTAGCTATCCGTGATGGACTCTCTTGAACGCCATCATTATTTATCTCTGCGCGTTTGAGCTGTGCATTTGTCGATGGCCCTAGGAGTTGAGCTAGTAGGGCAGTGGCCTGGGTCCAAAGTAATAGAAGTAGCACAAAAACATTTTTTAGTGTAGGCTTTTCCTTGCTCAAGCCCGCCAGTGCTTGAAAGGAAAAGTGAGCGAAAAACATAGGAATTGGAAAGTTTCCTATGGTACTACTGTTCATGAATTTGGTTCAAAGGAATGGAGCAAAGGAAAACTGTAGGATTTGTTCCTTTAGTGTCTCCTTGAAAGAAAAAACGTAGGAATTTTAATTTTCACTTGTCCTCCTTTTCAAATTCCTATTCATGAAGTACAAGACTAAGAGATAGTAGCATAATAGCATTATAACCGTACATTTTCTTGTGGTTTGACTTAATCTCACCATGCTTCTTTGCATCCTGTGATCTTCCAATTCTTGTGAATCAAACACCCAGATTGGCAGAAATCCTGTGTTTTTAAATTCTCTGTTTTGCACGTGCATTCCTATCCTATTCCTGTCTATTTCCTATCCCTGCATTGTTGGAATCCTCCAATTCAAACGAGCCCTTACAGAATTACTTCTCTTACAGATAGTTGTCAAAGAAAACCTTGTGTGGTTTGTCCCGCTCCTGCTGCGCTGTCGTCCACCCCAGCTCAGCTGCTCCAACGACAGAAGGGTCCAGCATAGCAGGGATCCGGCCACCAGACTGTCTTTTGCTGCCTCAGATCTTCTTCCCCGCCGCCGGCAGCCATGAAAGCTGCATTACCATCATCAACCGAGCAGATGACCTCGAGGACTACACGGGTCCGCAAGGGAGGTCACACTCTTTCGTGTCTTCTTACGTTATGCATCGCTTTATATTACATGCTACTTTATCGTCATGTTCACCGATTAGACTCTGAGTCCGCTCCAAACTAATGGTCAAACTTGAGTTTTTAAATGGTTGCGGGGTACATATCGGGGCCACAATCAATAGTATCTATCTACTATCAGGTTAATCTCCAGTGTCTACTATGAGTTTCATGTTGGGTGGGAAATAAACAGTAAAGAAGCCATTATCTGTATTTTTTAACTGAAGCCATTATCTGCCTGCTATTATTGGTTTTGGGTCTATCCACAGGTTGCTACCATCACTCTGGATTTCTGCATGCACTCCTTACATAATCTCACTATGTTTTATTCCTATGCATGGCAGAACAATGGAACTGAACATGTAGAGCAAAAGATACGAGCCTTGCGTGGCAATAATATTTCATGCAGACGTCGCTCCATGGTAGGCGCAAAGGCAGCCCCCTCCACCCATTTCGGATTGTAATCGAGAGGAAGATATCTCTTCTGAGGAGGATTCAGAAGGAGAAGACCACTCCTATTTACCCCCTGAGGTCTTTGCTCTAACTTGGCATGCTGATGTTGGTTATATCATGCATATGGTGCCTTGCATTGCTTACTTTATACATCAAATATGTCATCTGCTTAGTTTAGACATCCTTTGTGCGAATGCCATCTGTTTAGTTCATTCACCGTTTATGTGAATTATGCAACGCCATCTTGTTTAGCCAGGCATCATATATGTGTATTTTGCAATGCCATCCTGCTTAGCCAATCATCTTATATGTAAATTATATCAGGCCATCCTTTTTTCCGTTACATTTGTCAACAATGTTAGTACATTCAACTGCTCTTCGTGTGCATCAGCCATTTGACACGGTGATGGAAAATTCTGGAGTGAAAACAAGGTCTTCAGAGCAGATTATGCTATCTGACGAAGCGCATATCTCGCTGGTTACAGATAGCTCCTCAGAGGAGGATTCAGAGACAGATGACCAGTCCTATTCCCCCCCGAGGTGTATGCTCTAACTTGGCAGGGTTATGTTGCTCATATCGTGCGTATGGTGTCTTGCATTGCTATGTCATTTGATTAGTTTAGACATGCTTTGTGTGAATGCCACATGTTCAGTGTCTAATTACCATATATGTGAATTATGCATTGCCATCTTGTTGCAAGACATTATATATGTGAATTATGCAATGCTATCTTGTTGCAAAGGCATTATATATGTGAATTATGCAATGGCATGCTGTTTAGCCAATCATCATGTATGTGAATTATATCATGCTATCATTTTTTGTATTACGTGTTCCATTTGTCGCCAATGTTTGTATATTCAACTACTCTTCCTGTGCATCAGCCATTTGAAGCGGTGATGGAAGTATCTAGAGTGAAAACAAGGTATTCAGAGCAGACAATGCTACCTGCTGAAGCAGACATCTTGCTGGTTACAGAGAGCTCCTCAGAGGAGGATTCAGAGACTGATGACCAGTCCTATTTCCCCCTGAGGTTTATGCTCAAACTTGGCAGGGTTATATTACCCATGTCATGCATGTTGTCTTGCATTGCTTAGCTTTTACATCATA
The DNA here is from genome assembly GCF_018294505.1 of Triticum aestivum. Taxonomy (NCBI): domain Eukaryota; kingdom Viridiplantae; phylum Streptophyta; class Magnoliopsida; order Poales; family Poaceae; genus Triticum; species Triticum aestivum. The sequence goes on from NC_057814.1 coordinate 642,249,649, forward strand.
TATGGATTGCCATCTGCTTACTTGCTTACTATATAAATCATACTTCATCCGTTCCTAAATATAAGTCTTTGTAGAGATTCTACTAGGTGGACTACATACAGAGCAAAACGAATGAATCTAAACTTAAAATGCATCTATATACATCCGCATGCAGTTTATAGTGGAATCTCTACAAGGACTTACATTTAGGAACGGAGGGAGTATATTTGAATTATATCATGCCATCATGTTTACATAGTACATACACATCATCTGTCTGAATTATGGCATGGCAACCCATTTAATAAAGACATCATATAGTTATATCATCTCATCCTGTTTAGTGTTTACAGTCATCATATTTTGAATTATGGCATTCTATTCGTGAATGTATGTGAATTATGGCATGCCAACCTATTTAATAAACACATTATATAGTTATATCATGTCATCCTGTTTACATAGTCATCATATTTTGAACTATGTCTTTCCATCTTTTTTAGTTAGCCATCATAATGTGAAATTGTGTCATGCTATCCTTTTTAGTTAGCCATCATATATGTGAAATTGTGTCATGCTATCCTGTTTGGTTAGACAACATAAATGTGAATTATTTCATGCCCTCTTTTATTCCCCACTATCCATTGCACCTGTCTATCATACAATGTCTATACTTTCAATTACTTTTCTTGTTTATCAGCCATTTGAATTGGAGAGGGTGATGGCAGTATCTAAGGGAGTAACAACACGGTCTTCAGAAAAGATAGTGCTACTAGTTGATGCAGATAGAACCACGGTTGTACTTGCCCAAGGACCAGATCCACCACACATAACCCAGACTCTCGCAGACTGTACCCCTATCCAGTTGGACAGTGAACCAGTTACACCCCTTCTAACCCCAACCCTGGCAGATAGTAACCCAGTTCCAGTTGACACAGCACCGTCTCCACCACAGAGCACCCAAACACGAGCAGTTTGTAAGGGAACTGCAGTGCCCAAAGCACGAGGACCACCACTCCAAATCCCAACTCAACGCTTAAAGGAGAAGAAGATTTGTTCTCAGGCCAGGTTCTGTAGCTATGGTTCATACTCCTTTGCTCTTGCATTACTGTATTTACTCATACCAACTATTAAATTTGAAGGATGGAATTGAAACTCCAATGGCGCAACAAGTATGTTTTAAACCTGTTTCTTTAACTGGTTTGCTATTGTAACCTGCTCTATGTTGATTTCAGTTTCAATTGAATAAACAGTTATGTTCTCATGTCATGCACATTACAAGTGTTGTTATTGCTCTATAGTTTCCCACACTTATATCCTGTCTATTCTGCTTTGGCTTGAACAAATATTATTTGAACTGTGTCTCTATCTTGACTTGGCAACAAAAACTAGAATGACATAGACCATAAAGTGACCATGGTACATAGATATATGCTTGTTTCATGCTGTTATCCTGCCCACTTTACTACTGAACTCATTTACCAAAATGAGTTTCATATACAACATGGTAGACCTGTGATGTGTCTGCTTGTTTCTCTTTTAGAATGCGGACAAAATATTGGAGAACAGTACCCCGTTATGCAATGGTAAAGGAAGTAATGCAGATAAGGTTCAAGATAGTGAGACATACCTGTTGGTCTCCAAGAAAGCTGATAAAAACTATCTTGACGACAGTGAGAGAACCCAAAAGTCCTGTCTTGATGTAGTGTTCGAGTTACTGGCCACTACTGTTGGCACAAGCTCTTCGAACTCGCTGCCTGAATCAGTTCGTCTTCTTGATTCTCAACTTCAAGTTGAAAGACAACAATCAGATGTGCTGCGACAGGAAGCTGAAGGACTGAGGAAGTCCCTGCAGAATTCAGATGCATACTTCCTGGTGCAACAGCAAGCGCTGGAGGATTTAAGCGCCAAACAAGAGAAAGTTAATAAGCTTGCTAAGCATCTTGCCAGCATTATGGGTACCCAGGATATTGTTTCTTGAGATCTTCTGAAGTGGTTTCAGTTCTGCATTTGTTTGGCTGCGGCGTTTATTTGCGCTGGTCGCCAACTTTGACAAGCAGTGTATATGATATGCTGCTTTGTGCCCTATATTTACACTGGTGGCTAACTTTGATGCCCAGTGGATGTAATATGTGTAATAGCCGTGATAGCCTAGCGTAAGTTGCTTGCTTATTTATTTCGTTGTTGTCTTGTTTATTTGTTTGCTTGTAGTTAGTGCAGTTCTTTTTCCGCGGTTTGCTAGTGGTCGCAATAACCTATTTTTAAAACTAGGCCACAATAACCATGTGCTACATATTTACTGTAGTGACACTGGGCCTCCTACCGACCGTAGAAACAATGGGCCTTCTACGGGCCGTAGAAACAATGGGCCTTCTACGGGTCGTAGACACAATGGGCCTTCTACGGGCCGTATCATCAATGGGCCTTATATGGGTCGTATGATCGATTGGCCAAACATGGGCCAATAACAGATCGCATTATGGCCGTAAACGGGCTAGAGTTGGAATCGTCCGTTCATGGGCAGAACATAACGGCCCGTCGTTAATAGGCCATATTTGATGACGCTATGAAAACAGCCCAACGTATTAACAGGCCACAAACGGGCCGACTGTAACAATGGGCTGAATTTGGCCCACAAGCAGAAAATGACAGTAACGGCCGTAAGTAACCGAATGTTGGAAATGAGCCCAAGAATAAATGGGCCCTGAGAAGGCCGAAAGATAACATGGGATGGAAACGGCCCAATGGAATAATGGGCCGTTAATGGGTATAAAGTGATACACTGTTCATTACGGGCTAGTTTCACCACGGGCCGTTAATGGGCCAAGAGTTACAAAGGGCCTCATATGGGTCGAAAGACGTCATGGGCCGTACATGGGCCGGAAGTTAAAATGGGTTGGAATCATATTGGACGGCCCATATGACGCTACTGGGCCTAATTTGGATAGGTCGTAACAGGCCCTGGGTTAGCGGGCTATAAATGGGCTATATGCAAACATGCCGTTAACAGGCTTTCAGTTGGCCGGCCCGCCACCTTTTGACCAAGTCAAATGGGCCGGCCTTTTCACAGGAATGGGCCTCTGTTGGGCCGTGCCACGTGTCGACGTATCATAGGCGCATTCTGTCCAATGAGTGGATGACATCTGTCCCGACGGTGAGCCGACACGTGTTTCCTCCAGCCAATGATGATTTTACACGTGGAAAATCCCCATTGGTCGGGGCTGTTAACGGTTTATCAGATCAAAACCGGACCCGATAGCTTAACGGCGTTCCGTTATGGTGGATGCCACGTGTCGGTCACCCTTGACGAAAGCACTTTTATGACGCGCGAGTTATCGTCATGGAAGTGGACATTTCCGTGATGATAATTTTGGTAATGTCATCGAACACTTCTACGACAGCACAGGTATGACCATCTTGATTCTGTCATAAAATCGTCATGGATGTACATGCATGACAGAAAATGTGACCTACTGTGACAAACACGTATCATCACGGAAGTTTATTTTTTTGTAGTGCTAAGGCCAAACTATCTTCCGGGACATCAATTTCCGCCGTTACAATCACATTAGGGGAGATGAACTGCCGGGAGAACTAGCAACAACGGCGCTGTAACTGCCGGTACACTTTACGACCCAAAAACTGCCGGGAGAACTAAATTTCGGCCCATAGTCTGTCGGAGACCGCCTTTGGTGGAAGACCCAAAAGTCAGCCCTAAGCGCGCGCCAACGAGAAAAAAGCGTGCGACTTTGGCGAAATTTTAGGCCCCAGAAGAAATACACACGCCAGCCCTCCTCCCGCTCCACCAGACCGCAACTCCGCCGCCAGATCCACGCCCAATCCCCTCCACTAGACCGCTGCAGCTGCCGCCAAACCTTCTCACCGCCGCCGCGCGGTGCCGCCCCAAAGCTTCCCACCGCCGCCGCGCGGCCGCCTTTGACTCAGTCCACCGCCGGCGTAGCCCCTCACCACCGCAGCTCCTCTGCCGCCCACAAATCGAGACCCCATCGTCCACAGGACCGCAAGGCCTCCGCCCCTAACCATCCCACCACCGACGCAGCTCTCCAAACGAGCACTTCCGCCCTCGCCCTCCATCACGGCAGCCCCTCCGCCCCTCTGCCGCCCCAACAACCAGCCCACTGTTGCCGACCACTAATGTCGTCGCCCCACTCCATAGCGCCGCCGCCGAGCACCCGATCGACATGGAGCAGCACCGTCGTCGCTGAGCCAGCCACTCCACCGGTGGCCAGCATCCTCGCCACCAACCTACTCGCACACTTCCTCCTCTAGCAGGCCTCCCTAGAAGATTCACCGAGCACCAAGCCGTGGCCCCCCTCCTCCACACGCGCCCCCGAAGCAGCAGGTCGTCGACCCTCTCCACAACATCCTTTTCGTGGACTTCACTGCCTCCTGTACTTCATTGATTGGTGAGATGTTGTAATTTTTGTGCCCTTTTTTGTTCTGAATGTGCCCTCCTGTACTTCAGCACTGAACTATTCTGGTAGTTAGAACAAATCAATAATTTTTAATTGCTTTGATATGATAACAGCGAAAAAACCATGAGCCAGACCGGTTTAAGGTTGTTTGGTTGTCTAAAAACAATCACTACTACTGTTAGTAGCCCTTCAGATCAAAGAACAGGGACCATTGGTGATTAACAAGAGCAGACCGTAATTAAATTCGTTGACACCTAACTGTTTCGTTGAGCTTTGGAGGTCATTTTAATTTGAGATGAAACAAAGCTAATTATTTTATGTCTTTGTTTGTTTAGTTGTTGCCCCTACTACCATCTTTGTTTGTGTTTTGTGAAATACCATATGTGGACAGAATAGGTGCTATGCTTTTATGATATAGATGATGACATTCTTACTGCTAGTTTGGTTATTGTCTTTTCTGAAATGACATGTTTGAGTTAATTATATTCTGTTGTGTGATGGCATTCCTTCTCCGTATTGTATTTCTTGTTGCCTGTACTAGATACGGACGATATGCGTTTTGTTACTAGATTTTTTTCCTTAATAGAAGTATTCTTTCTTTCTCATGTTAGGCAATCTTAGTGAAATTGGTCAAGAATGGACAAGAGTTGGATGGGGATTACGATAAGAAGCTCAATCTTAGTGACCATGATGAGGTTCAACCTGATGATGTTCAAGAGGAGATCAACCTAGATGATTATGATGAGATGCTCGGGTTCTTAGGTCCCAAACGACTAGAGATGTTGATGATATGCCAAGTGACAGCATTGAAGAGCATGAAGGTGTATAGCTCTAAAATCTATGTATATAGACTGTTAGTTAAATGGATGATAGTCTAGTAACTATTTTCCATGTTTAGACCATGAGTTGGATCAAGAAACGGAGGGGAAGAAGGGGAAAAAAGCAATAGAATGCACAATGTGTATGATTTTTGGTATACTCTATGATTTCTGGTATAACTTGCCCCTTTATCTCTCAATGACTTGTAGTAAAACTTCCCCCTTAATCTAATACATCACCCTTACACTCCATTTACACTTGCTTGAAAGCAGATGTACTATGTTGTTGATGACAAACTGAAGGATTAGGTAATGGGAAGCGCTGTGATGTATCGCATGACCATACAAGCATGCGAGCTTTTGTTCTTATGATTGAATTTAACAATTACTATCATGGTTGATTGCTTAAGAAGCTTTCATTCTATGTATGCAGTTGGTAGTGGACAAGTCCATGGCGAAAGCAGGAATGCGACCACAAGCAAGCTGAGGTAATACGCATGTTTCTTTGAGATCGAATCTTATTCTAGTATGCTAGCTGGGACGTTGAGGTAGAGTGGTAGGCGACATAATCATATTTTCTATTTTTGTTTGTATGTTTCCAAGAATTTTCATGCCCTCGACTCTGTACAGTATTGAAGTTTACAAAATAAAAATATTTCATAGAGTAACTACTGTGCTCAAATCTTTTATGTCATTCCTGGAGACTCTGTACAAATGTTTATCTCAGTAAAAAAAAGGAAAGATTCAAACTGAGCATGTTTTGCCTATTTGCACATAAAGTTTTTTGCCTTGGAGTTAGAACTCAGTGTTAAACTCTACTATACATTACAGAATTTCAGACTTGTTTTGGCGTATAAAACTGATCCTCATACCAGTTTTGGCTTGCTAGTCTGCTAGAGGATATTCTCTTCAATGAACTCTATTGAAAACAAACTAAGATGCATGACATACACAGAGAAATCAGTAACCAACGGTTATTTCATCAGTTTCTTTTTTCCTATGACACAGAGAAACCAATAATAACCAACGGCCTGCCCCTGCCTATTTGTACAGAGGTTTGCCTATTAGTACTACTGTACTATGCACTCCCTCCGTCCGGAAATACTTGTCATCAAAATGAATAAAAGGGGATGTATCTAGATGTATATTCGTTCTAGATACATCAATTTTTATCCATTTTGATGACAAGTATTTTCGGACGGAGGGAGTATAGTACAGAGTTTTGCCTACTTGTACACTACTGTACTGTTTATAGTACAGAGTTTTGCTTATTTGTACACAATTTTAACTATTTGTTCAATAGTATAGAGTTTTGCCTATTTGTCGAGTTTAAGTCAGTGCAAAAAAAGATTCGAACTCAGAATACTATATTAACTCCAGAGATACATGTTTAACTCAGTTTTAGTCATAGCTTTCACTAGTAAGTTGTATTTTTTTAGACTAAGCAGCTTTTGCAAGTTCATTGTACAGATTTTTGTTTTGCTTATTTGCACATGAAGATTTGTGTATGTGTACTTCAAACAAATCCTGCTTGATCTGGTGATGTAACATTGCTTGCTGTGATGATGAGGTGCTGCACATTTAAAAGAGTTTTATTTATGCCGACGAGTTAAAAACTGAAGCATGTCAAAATCTTTAATGTGCTAATTTAAAATCTGAAACGAGAGCTCCATTTTGAGTTTTCTATTTGTTGCAGATTTCCCTACAGAAGTTGATGGAGCTTTGGAAGATCTTCAATCTGCTGAAGAGTTGGAAGATTTGGAAGATCTTCAAGCTAGTGGAGATTTGGTAGACCTATAACTAAGTTCGTAGAGTGATTATGACACTTCCTCTGCTCATTTTCCTGGTTGTTAAGCCAATTTTTTAAGCCAGTACATGCTGGTTGTTAAGCCAGTATATGCTCATTTTGCTTGTGTGGCACCCTAGAAACATATGTACTCCTTTTGTGGCACACATTTAGAAACATGTATGTACTGTACCTTTTGTGGCGCGACCTGCTTATACATATGGTCGTTATGTTAATTTATCGAATGAACTTTAAGGTTCTGGATGAGGGCTACATGCTACTTTGATTGAAGTGTATGTATGTGACATGTTACTTTGAGTGAAATGTATGTATAAATCGTGTGATATGTACTGATGGTTTGAATAGAAGGAATGGATATGACATGATGCCTATGAAATTATGTGCTGGCATAAGAACTGCTGGGAAAATGAGCTTTTGCAAGCAGCAAGACTGCCGGTAATTGATGTTACACGTGCCTTGACCAATCTGCCGGGAGAAAGTGAACTGCCGACAAATAGATGGGCACCGGCAATGCAACTGCCGGGAAAAAATTATCTGCCGGGAGAAGTAATCCCCGGCAGCCGTTCTCGTGGCGGTTCTATCTGCCGGGAGAAAACCTGTCCCGTCAGTTTGTCTGCCCTCTAAAGTGCTTTCTCCCGGCAGTTTTTTTTCCTTACATCAGTGTTGTGGTGTAGTGATTGTATTAACCGGAAACTTAATACATGTGTGAATACATAGACAAAACATATTGTCCCTAGTATGCCTCTACTTGACTAGCTCATTATTCAAAGATGGTTAAGTTTCCTAACCATAGATATGTGTTGTCATTTGATGAACGAGATCACATCATTAGGAGGATGATGTGATGGACATGACCCATTCGTTAGCTTAGCATTATGATCGTGTCAGTTTCATTGCTACTGCTTTCTTCATGACTTATACAAGTTCCCCAGACTATGATATTATGCAACTCCCGAATACCGAAGGAATACTTTGTCTGCTACCAAACGTCACAACGTAAATGGGTGATTATAAAGGTGCTCTATAGGTGTCTCCGAAGGTGTTTGTCGGGTTGGCATAGATCGAGATTAGGATTTGTCACTCCGTGTTTCGGAGAGGTATCTCTGGGCCCTCTTGGTAATACTCATCACTATAAGCCTTGCAAGCATTGTGACTAATGAGTTAGTTGCGGGATGAAGTATTACGGAATGAGTAAAGAGACTTGCCGGTAACGAGATTGAACTAGGTATGATGATACCGGCGATCGAATCTCGGGCAAGTAACATACCGATGACAAAGGGAACAACGTATGTCGTTATGCGGTTTGACCGATAAAGATCTTCGTAGAATATGTAGGAACCAATATGAGCATCCAGGTTCCGCTATTGGTTATTGACGGGAGATGTGTCTCGGTCATGTCTACATAGTTCTCGAACCCGTAAGGGCCGCACGCTTAACGTTCGATGATGATTGGTATTATGAGTTTATGTGATTTGATGTACCGAAGGTTGTTCAGAGTCCCAGATGAGATCATGGACATGACGAGGAGTCTCGAAATGGTCGAGACATAAATATTGATATATTGGACAACTGTATTCGGTCACCGGAAGTGTTCCGGAGAAGTTTCGGATAAAACCGAAGTGCCAGAGGGTTATCGGAAACCCCGGGGGAACTAATGGGCCTCAATCGGCCTTAGTTGAGAGAGAGAGGGGCGGCCAGGGCAGGCCGCACGCCCCCTCCCCCTTCAGTCCGAATTGGACTAGGAAGGGGGGGGGGCGCCCCCCCTTTCCTTCTCCCTCTCCCTTTCCTTCCTCCCCCCTCTCTCCCTTTAGGTGGAAACCTACTAGGACTTGGAGTCCTAGTAGGATTCCCCTCTTGGGGGTGCGCCAAGGAGGGCCGGCTGGCCTCTCCCCTCCTCCTTTATATACGGGGGAGGGGGGCACCCCATAGACACACAAGTTGATCAAGTTGATCTTTTAGCTGTGTGCGGTGCCCCCCTCCGCAGATTTGCACCTCGGTCATATCGTCGTAGTGCTTAGGCAAAGCCCTGCGCCGGTAACTTCATTATCATCGTCACCACACCGTCATGCTGACGGAACTCTCCCTCGGCCTCAGCTGGATCTAGAGTTCGAGGGACGTCACCGAGCTGAACGTGTGCAGATCGCGGAGGTGCCATGCATTCGGTACTTGATCGGTTGGATCACGAAGACGTTCGACTACATCAACCGCGTTACTTAGTGCTTCCGCTTTCGGTCTACGAGGGTACATGGACACACTCTCCCCCTCGTTGCTATGCATCACCTAAATAGATCTCACGTGATCGTAGGAATTTTTTTGAAACTACCGCGTTCCCCAACAGTGGCATCCAAGCCAGGTCTATGTGTAGATGTTATATGCACGAGTAGAACACACAGAGTTATGGGCGATAGTAGTCATACTGCTTACCAGCATGTCATCCTTTGATTCGGTGGTATTGTTGGACGAAGTGGCCCAGACCGACATTACATGACCGCGTTCATGAGACTGGTTCTACCGATGTGCTTATGCACATAGGTGGCTGGCGGGTGTCTGTTTCTCCAACTTTCGTTGAATCGAGTGTGGCTACGCCCGGTCCTTATTGAAGGTTAAAACAACACACTTGACGAAAAATCGTTGTGGTTTTGATGCGTAGGTAAGAACGGTTCTTACTAGAAGCCCGTAGCATCCACGTAAATCTTGCAACAACAAAGTAGAGGATGTCTAACTTGTTTTTGTAGGGCTTGTTGTGATGTGATATGGTCAAAGCATGATGTGATATAAATTGTTGTATGAGATGATCATGTTTTGCAACAAAGTTATCGGCAACTGGCAGGAGCCATATGGTTGTCGCTCTATTGTATGCAATGCAATCGCCATGTAATTGTTTTAATTTATCACTAAGCGGTAGCGATAGTCGTAGTAACAATAGTTGACGAGACGACAATGATGCTACGATGGAGATCAAGGTGTCGCGCCAGTGACTTTGGAGATCATGACGATGCTTCGGTGATGGAGTTCATGAGCACACGATGATGATGGCCATATCATGTCACATATTTTGCTTGCATGTGATGTTTATCCTTTATGCATCTTATTTTGCTTAGTACGGCGGTAGCATTATAAGATGATCCCTTACTAAATTTCAAGGTATAAGTGTTCTCACTGAGTATGCACCGTTGCTACATTTCATTCTTTTTGTTATTAGTTCATTATTTGAGCTAAATGACC